>NC_133328.1:469625562-469951968 GCF_042186555.1 Aquarana catesbeiana
TGTTTTGAATGCGGACAACTGGTCATTGGAAAAGGGATTGTCCAAACAAAAGGCAGAAATATATGCCCAACTCACAGCAAGACATGAGGCAAACATTCCCAAGAGCAGTACGATATCCCATTGATTGGCAGAATAGAAGGAAAACCCAATAGGACAGCCTAGAAGTAAACTCCCTCACCTCAGAATTCACTCAACTTTCCCCTTCATGGACAGAGCTGCCTTTATGCTCTTTTATAATCCAGGGCATGGCATCTGATCTATTGATAGACTCAGGAGCAAGTAAAAGTTCTTTAAGCGCACATTTTTATGAAGGACCATGGGAAAAAGGTGAGACTTCAATAGGCATTACTGGTGTTCAAACACAGTGTGGACGCACCCCGCCCTTAACTGTAACTACATTGGATGGAACATTTTTGGGACAATTTTCTTTTATGATAATACCAGACTGCCCTGTTAACTTGTAGGGTCGAAACTCACCTGGTGTTTTTCAGATTAACATCCAATTCTCTCCACAAGGGGGAGTCAATGTCACTTCACCTACGGCATGTATTGTACCTCCAATGAACCCAACAGAACATGTGACTGATCACTTATTCTGAAACTTAGAGATTGACTTAGAGAATGACTGGCCATTGGTTGTCGGGTATGCGGGCGGAGGGCTTATCGGAATCAGGAAGCCCCCTTTAATAAGGGGGCCCCCAGATCACCCCCCACCCTATGTGAATGAGTATGGGGTACATCATACACTACACAGGTTTTTAAAGTAATTTATTAGACAGCTCCGGGGGTCTTCTTCCGACTTCAGGAGTCTTCTTCCGACTTCGCTGCTCTCTCTGGCCTCTTATCCAGGGTCCGGTTCTTCTCCCGCTCTCCAGCCTCTTCTCCCGGTGCTCGACCTCTTCTCCCGGTGTCCGGTTCTTCTGCCGGCTCCTCCGCTATCTTCTGCCGCTCTTTTTGCAGAAGTCCAGGCCACTGCTAGCATCATTGCCTCACGCTCACTGCAATAGGAAAATTTGTTTAGAGATGTAGCACCCTACCCTGCCCTTGCATCGTATCCGGTCCGTCGGACCAGCATACAGACGAACGGGCTTTCCGTTAGGTCTGGCGGAGTTACGACGTAAAGATTTGAAGCAGGTTTCAAATCTAAAGTCTGTCGGATTTCCGACTGGAACGGTCCGTCGGAAGTCCGATGCAGCCCACACATGGTTGGATTGTCAGTCCGGTCGGAAAGTCCGCTCGTGTGTACGCTGCATTAGCCATTGACTGGAAGTTTCACATACCATATCATCCACAAAGTTCAGGAATTGTAGAAAGAATGAACAGAACCATTAAAAATAAGTTAAGAAAAGGAACAGGGGGGAGTTTCAAAAATTGGATAGAACATCTACCAGCTGTACTTGCAGAAATTAGAATGACCCCTAACAAAACCACAAGGTTATCCCCTTTTGAGATTCTCATGGGTAGACCATTCCCTACTCCTTGGGTTAGAGGTATACCTCAGCTACAGCAAGGAGATTTGGAGGTTATACAACAAGAACATGTGGTCAGATTAATTGAAAAATTAAATTCAATCTATGGTGATGTTTCTTTATCCTTCCCACTCCCAGCAGGCAAGCCAATGCATCCCTTTCAAACAGGTGATCAAGTTCTTGTCAAACAACTGCAGAAGCATGGTTCACTGGATCCACCCTATAGTGAACCGACAACAGTGGTCGCAGTTACTAGAACGGCTGTTCTAACAGAGCAATCCCCAGTGTTGATACATGCTTCCAGAATCAAGAATGCACCACTCGCAGGACCAAGAAGAGATGAGAAGTCCCAGGACACCAAGAAAGGAACCTCCCAAAGAAATACCGTTGACAACGCTGATAAAACATAGGGGAGTAACTGTCTGCAGTGTTATTATTACTCTTCCTCTTGTCTTTTATATGATTGCATGTGATATATATGCATGCATGTCCCTGGTCAGATTGATCGCATTGCACCCCGATCTTTGCTACCCCACACATTGCCAAAAGAAATACCGAGAATAATGAATATCCGAGTCTGTTATGGAAAACTCATATGAAAATTGCTCAGACAGCCAACAAATCTAATTGCTGGGTATGTTCTAAACCCCCATTAGGTATTACGAATCCAGCAATGATAGCTGTATTTATCCCCTACAGCATCACAATAAATCAATCAGCACCCATAAATGAAAGTTTGAATGTCAGACTTGCACAACCCTATGATACTTTCTGGGAGTCAGGAATAGGAAAGAATTTTTCCAGTAGGGATGAATATTTCTGTAAACAATTAAGACAGCCAATCTATGTCAGTGGTAAACATGGAAAGCCTAGTATTGGATATAGACTAGGAGGGAAGGGTGGGAGAATTGGAAGAATCAAATGTCCTAAAGGCCTTGTGGTAGACATAGGAGACATAGATGTATCAGATCCCCACAGCACGGATAATAAGGTTATATGTCAAGGCAAGCATTGTAGTTCTGCAGTAATGAACAAACATCTGTATACAACTTTTTTCCTGATTGACAAAATCGTACAAAAAGCCTGAATTCCTAAATGTTTCTCAATAACCACACCTTTCTTCTGGTTGTGTGGAGACCATGCCTATAAAGTTGTTCCAGCCAATGTTTCAGGGGTTTGTACCCTGGTAACCTTGGTACCCGCTACCTATGTGTCAGAAAACGATATTGATGCGAGTTATCAGTTGAAAACCGTATGGAGTAAGAAAGGAAAATGAGAACTGTTTGATACTGGGGACATGACCTGGTCCATGTTCCCATCCTTCACAGGGTGGGGAATTGTTCTAATGGAAAGATTAAATGATTTTTCAAATATAATGGATGAAATTTTAAATGAGACCACAAGTGCTATTGATTTGCATGAAAAAATGGCTTTAGATTACTTATTAGCTTCAGAAGGAGGGTTTTGCCAGTTTATAGGGAATGAATGTTGTACTTGGACATCCAACTATGATAACAAGATAGAAGCACATTTGCATAAAATAAAGGAATTACAGCATAAAGCTAGGAGCATTGCTGAAGAAGGATGGAATCCATTCAAGGGATTAGGAGGTGTAGGAGAATGGTTTAGTGGATTATTTTTTTGGTTAAAGAAAGTTGGTGTTGTGATACTGATATGTTCTTTTTGCATATTTCATCTTCAAAATCCTGCTCTGCATGATCAAAGGATACCAGTACAAAATGAATCAATCATCTAAAACTGAATATGAGCTGCAACCAATGATGCCCTAATCATTACCAGGGGAATGGTGATTTTGCCCTCAAGATGCAGCATCCCTCTACGAGACAAAGATGCTAGTTTGATCTTGTGGATAGTACCTTGGACTTATGATTTGTTTTATTGTTTATCCCTTTTCAGGAATAAAAGGAGGGATTGTAAGGATATGATTGACTATACAGTTGCCATCTTAATTTTGCAGATCCATTTTAGAACAGAGAATTATTCATTAATAGAAATTGTTTAAGTTAAGTCAGAAACTGCTGACCATGTGTATCATGTTACCTACTAAATAGTTCATGGAAAGTACCTGGATATTTTGATTTGACCTGACCTGCCATAGTAAATAGTAGATAATAGATCACACAGTAAAATTGCTTATGTGTAATTAATCATCAAGGTCCCAGTGACATTTGAATTGTGTCTTTGTGATTGGTTCAACTTATACCGCCTTAAAGTACGCCTCACATACTCTGCCTTGTAATAATACTATATATGCTATGAAAAGAAAAATCTTTTTTGAGTCAAAGCATCATAACCCTGTCTCGTGTGATGTTTTACTCCCGGATGCATTCGAAAGGTTTGATAACATGGTGATAATATTAAACTAGATGACATAAGAGCAAAGCAAGGAAGTCCACATAGGAACTCAAAGCACTAAATTAGGAAGACCAAGCTTTCAGTAACCTGTTATCTGAATTGACTAATGATACTGGTCATCAGGACCCCGCCATTTCCTTTTTTTACTACAATTTGTATGCCTTTGTGGTCTTTTGGACCATTCCTGAGGCGGGAAGTGTTATTTGAAATTAGAAAGCCTTACAAAAGGATTACATTTATTACTGCTGTAAATGTAACTGCTCAGATAGAAACTTGTACACTGATGGCGTTTGTAATTGGAGATGACATAGAGGAGGAAATCAGACTCACTTTCAGCGACAGAGGGGAAGAAGCCACTTCCTCTGCGGATGAATCAATAAAAAATGTATTATTTATTATTATTTATTTTTTAACTAAATGGAAGCAGGAATGTATTGATCATGGGGTGTCCGTTATGAAACTCATAGTGGAGAAGGAAAAACTACAGGCTTCTGAGCTACAATCACAAATTGAGGCTAGTCTGCAACAACTTGAACCCTTCAAGGACCAACTGGAATTTGAAAAACAAAATGAAATTAAAAAAAAGAAGTTATTAAAACACAAAAAAAATTTAAGACACACTAAACAATCCAAATTCCAAATGGATCGAGATGATTGGGCCAAGGGAGAAATCTTTGATCTGACTAAGATTAGGGCTAGAAGCACCTCGAAAAAACTCTGGCAATGGTCACACTCCTCAACCAGAGGAGCACCAAATACCTCAGAAAGAAATGAAGATACAGAAAGAATGGTTGTTTTTTTAGGACAAGAACATTCACCTGGAAGCAACAAATACTACCAAAGGGATCCTAAAGCCCACAAGAGAAACAGGAGGAAGAGGAAAAGGAAAATACAAGAGTGCTGGGGACAGAGGAGAAACAACCAGGGCCAATACCCGGAGCCAGCGGAGATGACAGAAATAATCTCCCCACTATCATTAGACATCACTGCCTTAAACCCTCACCCTGACCATTACTCCAAGACTATTATTAACCTCTCAGAATTTAAATTAGAAGAAAGGCATAGAAAATTGCTTGAAAAAGGACTCTCTTACTCACCTACTGGGTCAAGGAACGAGTTTGAGGTATATAAAGATATCACTTTGTTTTTAGGAAAAGTCTGAGACAGTTACAAAGACCTACTGTAAGAGAAACCCGGGTAACAAGCGCACAGTGGTGCGTAGGTGTGGACATTCCAGGAATGCGTGCGCCGGCGCGTGCGTTGGTGCGTGTGCATGAGCACGTGCACGCATTAGCACCGGTCCGCCTATTTAAAGCTGCCAGTGACATGCACACTTTGCTGAGTGGTCTTTTCAGCTAGTGCCTGCTTACCCAGTCTGTACCAGTTTCCTGTATCCTGACCCGGCTTGCTTGAACCTCCTCCTGACCTTTGCCTGCCTACTTGTCACCTCAGCTTGTGTTTGACTCCGCTTCTGCCTGATGTTCCTGTGCCTCATTGCCTGACTGTGTACCAAACCTGGCCAGTGTCCCATCTTTGCCTTTCCCTCACGTCTCGGTACCTGCTCCGTCCTGCTGTTGATGACTCCTTGGCTGACTTCTCGGCTACGCTTCCAGCTGCTGTTTCAGCGACACGGAGCTCCTGTCCTCAGTTCTGGCCCAGCGCTCTCCAGCCACCTGGTTGCTGCCAAAGTCCAACCAGAGTCATCTGCTACCTCGGCCCTCATGCCACTCTGTGTCCTCCACTCCCTGTCATCACTACCAGAGGTGTTGGACAGGAGTTGCAAGAGAAGCCCCCTCTACAGCTCGATTTCCACCAGGTACATGACAGTACCACTCAGCCAAATGTCAGAGATTGAGAGAGGGGCTTCGCCTCTGGAGTCGCTGCGCCAGTAATTGCCTCTCTGACCCAGGCAGTCAGCACCTTGCAGGAAAGTTATCTGCAACTGGAAGATCGTATCCAACCCAAAGTTTCCAACTCTACGATCTCCATACCTGCTACGGCACCTGGCTGCCCCACATCCAGACTGACGGTACTTGCATTCACAGGAGCTATGCCACCACCTGAACCCCGAGTTCCTGCACCAGAGCAGTTTTCAGGCGATTGGCACAAGTTCTGTGCCTTTAAAAACTCTTGTGAACTTTATTTCTCCCTGCAGCCAAGAACCTTCTACTAAAGACCACCAAGGTGGGGTTCACCATATCCCTGCTTCTCGGAGAATCGCAGTCATGGGCCCATCAGCTCCTGGAATGGAATAATACGATTCTGGACTCCCTTGCCTCCTTCTTCGAAGCAATGGCCCAGCTCTAAGTTGACCCCCAGTGTACAGCTACTGCAGAATTAGCCCTCCATACCCTGCGACATGGTCATCGACCCGCCGAGGACTATACTGCAGAATTCCGCCTGTGGGCCTCTGATACAGGTTGGAATGAAGCAGCCTTGCGGCATCAGTTCCGCCTTGGCCTGTCTGAAGGCCTTAAAGATGAACTTGTTCGAGTTGGGGTCCCTAGCTCTCTTAACAACCTCATTAGTCTTGCTGTCCAGCTTGATTGCAGGTTTAGAGAAAGGAGAACAGAGAAGGCTGGCATCACCGCTGTGTCAATAGATATGAAGAGCAAGGCCCATGCAACTGGGACTTTTTCGCTCTCCACTTTCTAATGAAGAAAGGCTGCGAAGACAGCAGAAGGACTTATGCCTATACTGTGGGATGGCAGGACATTATCTTCAGAACTGCCCAGTGCGGCCCACAAGACCAAGCCCATTCCTTCTATGTATCTTGCTAACTGCTCAGCGGTAAGAGGGTCTACTCATATTTCCTTTTCCCTTTCACTTCAGTTCCCCGAAGGGAACATCCAAGTACCTGCCAAAGTAGACTCTGGTGCCTGCAGCTGCCTTATGGATAAAGACTTTGCCCTACTGCCTATTCCCTTGCAAGCAAAGGCACACCAGTTAGCCATCCATCTGGCCGATGGATCCCGTCTCAGGTCCGGGCCTATTACGCACGAGACTCACCCATTGTTGGCTATATCTGACCATGATATTGGGAATTTCTACGCCTGGACATTATTCTATCTCCTCTGTTCCCCAGATAAACTGGGCAACAGGAGAAGTGACTTTCTCATCCACCTACTGCCTGCAATGCTGCCTGCATCCCATTTCTATGAGTCCTACACCTCTTCTAGGTATACATACCGACCCTTCCGTGTCACAGCTCATACATACAGTCTACCACAAATTCCTGGACAATTTTGTTTACCCTTTACCCTTACCCCTGGTTCCAAATTATTCCAGAGCTTCAAGACATCCATTATCTTTACCAAGCTTGATCTGCAGGGTGCTTACAATCTAGTGCGGATCTATGAAGGGGACGAGTGGAAGACGGCCTTTCGCACTAGGTTCAGACACTACGAATACCTTGTTATGCCCTTTGGGTTATGTAATGCTCATTTCAGCATTTTATCAATGATATTTTCAGAGACTTCCTTGACCTGTTCTGATTGTATATCTAGACGACATCCTAATCTTCTCCCCCTCCATCGCAACACACCGTGAGCACGTTAAAAAAGTTCTCGGCCGATAAGGAGATCATAGACTGTACGCAAAGGCCGAGAAATGCGAATTTGAGAAGGAGACGATTCAGTTCCTGGGGCCCATTATTTCTACATCAGGCATCTCCATGGATCCCAATAAAGTTAAATCTATCCTTGAGTGGCCCACTCCTATGGACAGGAATAGCACACAGAGGTTTATCGGGTTTGCCAACTTCTATCGCAAGTTCATTAAGAATTTCTCTGCCATCATTTCTCCTGTCACTCAGCTAACAAAGCAGATTACCCGTTTCCAGTGGACGCCTGCAGCTCAAAAAGCATTTGATCAGTTAAAGACTTTGTTTACTACTGCACCTATCCTGCAGCATCCAGATCCTGCATCCTCTTATGTCCTCGAGGTGGATGCCTCAGAGAATGCCGTAGGCTCCATCTTGTCACAACGCCAGGGAACAAAATCGCTGTTACATCCCATTGCCTTCTTTTCCAGGAAACTCAGCCCCGCAGAGAAGAATTATGACATAGGAGATCGGGAATTACTGGCCATAAAGACAGCCTTGGAGGAATGGCGTTACTTGTTGGAGTGAGCAGCTCACCCCATCTTGATCTTTACTGATCACAAAAACCTCTAGTATCTCAGGACTGCCAAATGTCTGAGACCCTGGCAAGCCAGATGGGCACTATTTTTCTCCCGCTTCTCCTTCCACATAACCTATAGGCCTGGTACCAAGAATGTCAAGCCTGATGTGCTTTCGCGCATGTACCCAGAGGAAGGAGAAGAGCACTCTCAAGCAGACACAATTCTACCTGTCCAGAGTTTTCTGCTGTTACAGACAGATCTGATGACCTAGCTCAAGCAAGCTTCCACAAGGGATGTCCTGCCACCTGGTGAGTGCCTCTAAGAACAAGAAGGGTTATTCCAGTTCAATCAGAGAGTGTTTGTTCCCCCAAGTCTGCACCCCAAGATTCTCATCCTGTGCCACCATCACCCCTTGGCAGGACACTTTGGGGTGACCAAGACTACAGAGCTTTTACAGCGTTCTTTTTGGTGGCCAAGTTTAAGAACCAATTGTAAAGACTATGTGGGTACCTGTGGGGTCTGCGTTTGGAATAAGAATGACAAGAGCAAGTCCTGGGGTCTACTGAGACCATTGCCAATTCCCAAGAGACCCTGGCAAATGATTAGTATGGATTTTATTGTTGAACTCCCCCCATCTGAGAGGTTCACTACCATCTTTGTGGTCATTGACAGACTCACGAAGATGGCGCACTTCATCCCCATGTTGGGAACCCCCTCAGCAACAGAGACTGCCCATACCTTTATCAAAGAAGTAGTCAGGCTTCATGGGGTACCTAGCAGCATCACTTCTGATAGAGGAGTGCAGTTCACGTCCAAATTCTGGAGGGATCTTTGCAGAGTTCTAAAGATTGAAACTTGCTTCTCATCAGCCTACCATCCCCAGACGAATGGCCAAACTGAGCAAACGAATCAGACCCTAGAGCAGTATCTTCGGTTCTTCTCATCCTTTACCCAAGATGATTGGGCATCACTGTTACCCCTGGCAGAGTTCGCTTTTAAAGACACAGTTCATTCAGCCACAGGACAAGCCCCGTTCTTCGCAAATTATGGATATTTCCCAGCTTTTTTACCCAACACCTTACCTGACTCCTTGGTCCCTGCAGTCCAGGAAAGAGTAAGTGATCTCCAATCAAGTTACAAGGTGTTACAAGATGCCATTTCCAGGGCTCAATTGAATAACAAAAGATTCTTTGATAAGAAGAGGAGAGGAGACCTAAAACTTCAAGTGGGGGACAAGGTATGGTTGTCTACTGCCAATCTAAGATTATCCTGTCCATCTAAAAAATTGGGTCCTAGATATATTGGCCCATTTCCAGTTAACAGAGAAATCAATCCAGCAGCCTATGAACTTGTGCTTCCTGCAACTTATAAGATCCATCTGGTCTTTCACGTGTCCTTACTAAAAATCGCTAGACCAGACCCTTTCCCTGATCGCGAGTCAGGCCCACCAGCACCTACTTTAATCAACAGCACTGAAGAGTATGAAGTTGAGACAATTGTAGATTGCAGAAAACGGGGGGCATCGTACAGTATTTGATTACATGGAAAGGCTATGGACCCGAAGACACTTTCTGGGAACCAGAATCCAATCTCCATGCCAAGAGACTAATACAAATTTTCTTCCAGGCTCATCCTGATAAGATGCTATGGATGGGCATCCAGAAGTTGCCCATTGGGAGGGGACAATGTAAGAGAAACCTGGGTAACAAGCGCACAGTGGTGCGCAGGTGTGGACATTCCAGGAAATGCACAAGAAAGGGCACCAGCCGCCACGCGTGTTGGTGCACGTGCACGCATTGGAGCCAGTCCACCTATTTAAACCTGCCAGTGACATGCACACTTTGCTGAGTGGTCTTTTCAGCTAGTGCCTGCTTACCCAATCTGTACCAGTTTCCTGTATCTTGACCCGGCTTGCCTGAACCTCCTCTTGACCTCTGCCTGCCTACTTGTGACCTCGGCTTGTGTTTGACTCCGCTTCTGCCTGATGTTCCTGTGCCTCATTGCCCGACTGTGTACTGAACCTGGCCTGTGTCCCGTCTTTGCCTTTGCCTCATGTCCCGGTACCTGCTCCGTCCGGCTGTTGAAGACCCTTTGGCTGACTTCCCGGATTCCCTTCCAGCTGCTGATTCAGTGACACGGAGCTCCTGTCCTCAGTTCCAGGCCAGCGCTCTCCAGCTACCTAGTTCCTGCCAAAGTCCAGCCAGAGTCATCTGCTACTTTGGCCCTCGTGCCACTCTGTGTCCTTCATACCCTGTCATCACTACCAGGGGTGTTAGACAGGAGGTACAAGAGAAGCCCCCTCTACAGCTCAATCTCCATCAGGTATGTGACACCTACCCAAGACAAAGATGAAACCCCCCCAACTTAATCCCAAGATGATGAAGCTCTAGATATACTTACCTCCTTATTAATGGAAAATAAGGATGATGACCAATCTATCCCTACTCCCTCTAGCCCATGGAAACGAGATGCAAATCTACTTATAAAATCAACAAAAATGCCCCCTTTCTGAAAAAAATAGATGGTTGGGGGTCTTCTTAGACCTAGTTCAAAAATGACCTTACTAAGGTGAATTGGCTTGGTAAATTTGAAGTGCAGTGTATTGCACAAATAGATCATGGCTGATCATGTAAAGCCAATTGCGACATTTCTACTTGTCTGAATGTCTGCGATGAGTGGTAACCGTGTACGACATCTGGTGGTCGTTAGATGTAATTACATTTTCTATTATCCAGCTTATTTAACCTCCGTCCACGGAACCCCCTTTGCTCTGAAGAAACCAGCGGTGATTGGCTGGTGAAACGCGTCAGCACGTGACGTCAGCACGTCACCTTGGAGCCGCGCGCTCACGGTGGATGAATGTTTGACTGGGAACTAACAGCTGACGGCCGGCTTACAGCTTCTTACTGTAGGCGCTGGACACAGTGGGACATAGTGGGACATCTTCTATTTGACGGCAAGCTGTTTTGGACTGACATCTACAGCTATCACCTGGGGGTAGAGCCTTACGATCTCAGAGCTGCTGAGCCATCTATCTGGTGAGAGAAGTATCACTCCGATTTATGCTTATTGCACAGCCTGGGCTGTCATTGCTCCCTCCGCTACTTCTTCCAAATATAGTTGCTTTACCTGTATGTCCTGTGTCCATATGAGTAACCATCAGTTAACACTGCCGGTCACCTTTGCTGCTATACCTGTGATTTGGGTTTAGTTCCCGGACTGTCATAATCTTTATGATGTGCTGAATCAGTCCCCATATAATTATTATCCACTCATCCACCCTTACCCTCTAACCGTCACACTACCAGTATCTGGATTAATAAGGACCTTACTTCATACGATACTGCCTAATTAGTAGGAATCTGCTGTGGTGATTGGCGTGTGTATGGGGTATGATTGGCCGCGGCTCCGTTGTTTTTAATGATAACGTTATCTGTTTTAACCTGGTCTATGATACATTCCCTATTTTGCCCAATTTTTGTATTTTTGTGTGGTGTTTTGTAGTACAATAAATCTATTGTTTTTTGCAGATTGTGTTTGGGTAACTTGCCTTCTTTGGGGGAACCCTTTTCTCCTAGTTGTTTTGTATGCTCTACAAGGCAACCCAAACTGCATCCAATAGTTGTTTTATGTGGATGAATATCTGATCCTGTCAATAATTTATGACTTTATTACTGGTGGTTGATCCAGGCAAAACCTATTTTTTGTATAACTGGTCCTCTGGGATTTGATTCCCCTTCTTGCCTCTGTGATCCCCCCACTACACACTACTAATTAATTGTGTGATTATACACAGTTGGCTTATATCAAGCTACTCTGGGCTGTCTATAGGGATATATCTCATTTGACCCTCTATTCGCATATATGGCTTACATGATCAATCATGATCTTGACCTAGAAATTGACACAGCTTTTGATGTTGGTGTGGAGAATTGTGAAACAGAGAGAGAACCAATTAGGAAACTTTTTAAACACCACAAAAAACTTATGATTAAATTCCTAAATCGTAAATGGGATATTTCCTCATTGAAATCACATATTTCCAATCAGATTATCCCCAGGGGTCTACGGGAGAGGGTTATTCCTGCGGAGCACCTACATACCCCGAGATTCTTATCTGCTTGGAAAACTGAATGTTTGAATAGAGGTTTCTCCCTACTGAAACTTATTGTTGATGAGGAAGAAGCCCAACTGGAGGAGATACGTGCGGAACTTGATGCAAGTGCCAAATCACTAGAACCCTATAAACAAGATCCTGAATTCGATAAGAATAATGAATACATTAAAAAGGAGATAGAAAGGATCCAAAAAAACTTAAAACACAGCAAACAAGAAAAGTTCAGACAGAACTTAGCTGACTGGGAAAGTGGGGATATCTTTAACCCCACAACCCAGAAGAGAAGTAGATCCCTCTCTAGAAATACAAGACAGCGGCAACATCAGTCTAAAACTAGAAATAGCTCTTCATCTGATAGTGAGCTTGATAGGGACACCTCTCAAAAAACTGTCTCTTTTTTAGAAGAATTAGAGGGGAAGGTGCCCGTAGAGATCCCGAAACGACAAGTAGACAAAAAACAAGAAAACGAAGGAGACAAAGGGAAAATAGAAGGAAAAGGAAAAGAGAGGGACAATGTACAGAGTCGAACGAGTGGGAGACTGAGAAACCAGAGGAGACGTTGAATTTTTCTGACGTGACTCCTATGGATCCTAATGTAGTCAATCTCTCAGATTTCTATCTCACTGAGGCGCATATAAATTTACTTAAAAAGGGTCTTTCATTCTCCCCAACGTCATCCATGAATGAGTTTGAGGTTTTCAAAGATGTCAGTTTATTCTTAAGGAAGGTCCTCTTCAAACTATGGCACACAAAACGGTTAAATGATCCTTTAACTCCTGAGTCTACTCTTGATAAAGATGAAAAGGAGGCTATTGAATGCCTAATATCCTTATTGGATGAGAACTGCGATAGTGACTCGGACGAAAACTTAGGCCACCCTTTGAGAAGACCTTCTAATTTAAAAATTAGATCCACCAAAATGCCCCCATTATCTAAACACAAATGGCTTCAGCTTTTTCTAGATCAAGTTAAATTAGACCTTAGGAAAATTAACTGGAAATGGGTTGGCCCTAATAACCTCACAAATAGTGAAAGAAAGGCCCTGTTTGACTTACAAAATGCACCGAATCTAGTGATTAAGAAGAGCGACAAAGGGGGAAATGTGGTACTCCTAAGTGAGAAAATATATGAGGATGAATCACTAAGGCTCCTTGGTGACACCTCTACTTATAAAAGACTCACCAGTTCCCCTTTTCCCGCTCTGGTTGATACACTTAATGGGAAACTTAAATTGGGAATGGAAGCGGGCCTCCTAACCAAAAAGGAATTCCTTTTCCTCAAGGTAGATGAAATGACCATCCCCACCTTCTACATAATCCCCAAACTCCATAAATCCCTTACCTTTCCTCCAGGCAGACCAATTGTTTCAGCTATAAAAGGCCCTCTGGAAAAAACTGGTAAATACATAGACTCCCTGATCAAACATATGGTGAACTTGCTCCCTTCCTTTGTTCGTGACAGTAGAGATGTTCTTCTCAAATTACGACACTTTGTTATGCCCATAGATGCCCTTTTGGTTGGTATTGATGTGGAGAGCCTGTATACATCGATACCACACCACTGTGGCATTGCGGCCACAATGTTCTTTCTGGACCTTCATCACCCCCAACAGGGTGCACAAAATGAATTAATTGGAGAACTTCTTGAGTTCATGCTTAACAATAATTTTTTCCAATTCCTTGGCCAATACTATCAACAGATAAGAGGCACCAGTATGGGGGCACCATGGGCTCCCTCATACGCATGCCTCCACCTGGGACTCTGGGAGGAGATGACGGTCTATAGATCCTCTATGTACCTCAGCCACTCCCTCTTGTGGCTGAGGTACATCGATGACGTTTTGATGGTGTGGACGGGTTCAGTTAAACAACTTGAGGACTTTATGTCTGAACTAAATATTAATAATCAAAATATACATCTGACCTATTCATACCATCCTGAGATGCTCTCCTTCCTCGATCTATCTATACAAAGGTCCGGAAATGAAATCATTACTAGTACATTTTGGGAAAAAACAGCTTCTAACACCTTACTGTCTGCCCAAAGCCATCATCCTAAACCACTAATAAACGGGATACCCACAGGTCAATTCCTACGGATCAGACGGAATTGCTCTGTGGAGCAGGAATTCCATGAAGAGGCGCATGAGATGTATCAAAGATTCAGACAGAGAGGCTACTCTCATAGGTCCCTCAAAAAAGCAAAGAAAAAAGCCACCCTTAAAAATCGGGATGAACTTCTTGTGACCTCTGTAAAATCTTCACACCATCAAAATAAAAATAATGAACAGAATTTCCCAAGGATCATCACTAAGTATGGGTCCCAATGGAAAATGGTCCAGGGAGTCCTACAAAAACACTGGCACATCTTAAAATCTGCCCCTTTGATTTCTGAACTTGTGAGTTCTAGACCCCTCTTGACAGCCAAAAGATCCAATAATCTTGGTGACCTCTTGGTTCATTCCGAATACACTCGGACCACCAAGAAAAATTGGCTAACTGACTCTAGAATATCCCCAGGTATGTATAAATGTGGACATTGCAATATTTGCAAGTATGTCCACCAGACTAATGTGTTTCCAAATCCCCGTGGAGGAACTGACTATAAGATTAAACAGTTTATAAACTGCTCTACAACTCGGGTAGTTTATATGCTTATATGTCCATGCAATAAAACCTATGTGGGGAAAACTAAAAGAGCTCTAAGGATAAGGATTAGTAAACACATTGCTGGTATCAAAAAGATAAATGATGTACGCCCCATCTCACAGCATTTTGCTAAATTCCATAACCGTGATCCAAGGGGCCTAACGGTAAAAGGGATTTATAGGTTAAATTTACCCACGAGACGTGGCGATTTCGATACCATCCTCCTCCAGAAGGAAAAAATGTGGACGTACTATTTGGAGGCGATGGCCCCTAATGGGTTAAATGTCGAATGTAGCCTCCAGCCCTTTCTGGAGAAGTAATTAATTGTTTGCTGTACCTTCCCCCCCTTTTCCCTTTCTCTCCTTCCCCCCCCTTTTTCCTTCCCCTCCCCCCCTCCTCCCTCCCCCTTTTCCCAGGTCCCCGACCCCCAACCCCCCCCTCCTTCCCCCCTTTTTTGTTTCTTTTTTGTTTTTCTCTGTCCTTGGATAATGGTCCCCTGCTGGCTTAATGATTATTGTTTTTTGCTTTTTGTTTTTTGTTTTTGTTTGCTTGCATATTTACATTCCCTTTGTTCTCTTCTAATTACCTCCTATTCTCACTAAATAGTTTTTGAACTGGTACTTGGTAAATTTGAAGTGCAGTGTATTGCACAAATAGATCATGGCTGATCATGTAAAGCCAATTGCGACATTTCTACTTGCTGAATGTCTGCGATGAGTGGTAACCGTGTACGACATCTGGTGGTCGTTAGATGTAATTACATTCTCTATTATCCAGCTTATTTAACCTCCGTCCACGGAACCCCCTTTGCTCTGAGGAAACCAGCGGTGATTGGCTGGTGAAACGCGTCAGCACGTGATGTCAGCACGTCACCTTGGAGCCGCGCGCTCACGGTGGATGAATGTTTGACCGGGAACTAACAGCTGACGGCCGGCTTACAGCTTCTTACTGTAGGCGCTGGACACAGTGGGACATCTTCTATTTGACGGCAAGCTGTTTTGGACTGACATCTACAGCTATCACCTGGGGGTAGAGCCTTACGATCTCAGAGCTGCTGAGCCATCTATCTGGTGAGAGAAGTATCACTCCGATTTATGCTTATCGCACAGCCTGGGCTGTCATTGCTCCCCCCGCTACTTCTTCCAAATATAGTTGCTTTACCTGTATGTCCTGTGTCCATATGAGTAACCATCAGTTAACACTGCCGGTCACCTTTGCTGCTATACCTGTGATTTGGGTTTAGTTCCCGGACTGTCATAATCTTTATGATGTGCTGAATCGGTCCCCAAATAATTATTATCCACTCATCCACCCTTACCCTCTAACCGTCACACTACCAGTATCTGGATTAATAAGGACCTTACTTCATACGATACTGCCTAATTAGTAGGAATCTGCTGTGGTGATTGGCGTGTGTATGGGGTATGATTGGCCGCGGCTCCGTTGTTTTTAATGATAACGTTATCTGTTTTAACCTGGTCTATGATACATTCCCTATTTTGCCCAATTTTTGTATTTTTGTGTGGTGTTTTGTAGTACAATAAATCTATTGTTTTTGCAGATTGTGTTTGGGTAACTTGCCTTCTTTGGGGGAACCCTTTTCTCCTAGTTGTTTTTTAAAGAGGGAAAAAAGACAACCTGGATCCTGAACAACACCGGGCCTTACGAGAGCTGAAGGAGGCACCAAATTTGGTGATCAAGAAAAGAGACAAGGGGGGCAATGTGGTATTGCTCTCAAAAGAATACTATGAAAATGAGATAAAAATACAGTTAAATGACCGATCCACCTATGAAAAACTTCCTCCTAACCCTTTTACCTCTATAACCAATGAACTAAATTTTAAACTTATGTTTGCGCAGGAAGCCGGCCTCTACTCATCTCAGAATGAGTATGAGTATCTGAAAGTGAAGGAGTTTAACATCCGTACCATCTACATCATTCCTAAAGTCCATAAATCCCTAATGAAACCACCAGGCAGGCCAATCGTTTCAGCGGTGAAGGGTCTTCTGGATAAAATTGGAAGATACTTAGATGCCCTACTGAAAAAGATGATCTTTGAGTTACCCTCATGCATTAGAGATACACTTGATGTATTAGCAAAAATTGAAGAAGTAACCGTATCTCCTGGAACTCTCCTGGTAGGCATTGATGTAGTCTCTTTATACATCTATACCCCATGCATGGGGCTTGGCAACAGTGGCACACTTTCTTGACCAGAAATTTCCACGTATGGGACCTCAGAATGAGTTCATCCTTGAGATGCTGCAGTTTGCCTTGATTAATAACTCTTTCAATTCATAGGGGTCTATTATAGACAAATACAAGGCACCTCCATAGGGGCCCCTTGGGCACCTGCCTATGCATGCTTACATCTTGGTTATTGGGAAGAGGAAGTTGTTTATTGCTCTAAATCTTATCTAGACCATACCAAATTGTGGCTAAGATGATGTTCTGCTGCTGTGGCAGGGGTCTGTCGAATCCCTTGAAGAGTTCTTGAGCAAACTGAACGAAAACAGCCGCAATATACGCCTAACATTCACCTACGACCTCTTAAAAAGGATAAATGGAGACCATCTGTCCACGAAAACGTTTCATAAAGCAACAGCAGCAAAAACCCTTCTTGAGGTAACCAGCCATCATCCTAAGTCCTTGGTCAGAGGTATACCAACGGGGCAGTTTCTGAGAATTAAACACAATTGTTCACTGTATCAGGACTATCAGGCTGAATCAAAGCAACTCTATAAAAGATTTAGAGAAAGGGATCTTTAAAGAACTCAAGAAAACGAGCATCCACAATTGACCAGAAAGAACTGCTAATACCAAAGCACGACCAAGATGCCAACAAGAGCCTTTATGATCAAGTGAAAATCATCACCACGTTTGGTACACAGTGGGAAGATGTGCGAACGATCCTGACTAAACATTGGCACGTATTGACTCGAGCTCCCCAGATGGCTTCTATAGTTGGCCCTAATCCCTTCATGGTAGTAAGAAGAACTGAATATACCAGACCTAATACACGCAATTGGCTTACGGACCTGCCTCCATTGCGCGGGATGTATGCTTGTGGAAAATGCCATATTTGTGGATTTGTAGATAGATCTGACTCATTTACAGATGCAACAGGAAGAAAGGTGTATCAAATTAAACATTTCATTAATTGTAATACTACACGAGTACTGTATATGCTGGAATGTCCCTGTCATAAACTGTATATAGACAAAACAAAGTGTCCCTTAAAGGTCCATATAAGGGAACATCTCTCAAGTTTTCATTCCCCAGATGACGATACCCCCATAGGAGAACACTTTACAAAATATCACAATAGGGAACCAAATGGACTCAAAATTAAGGGGTTCTATGCCTTAAAACTCCCAGTAAGAAGAGGTGACTTTGACCTGGTACTTCTTCAAAAAGAAAAGGAGTGGATTTTTTGCCTGGGGAAGCTTGCACTGAATGGATTAAACACTGAGCTGAATTTACTATATTTTCCTATCCAACTTATATGCGGTACTATCTTTAAGGTTTCATGGAAACATGGTGCTGAATGACTAACAGGCTTGTTGTAGATCTATTGTTTCTCCTTGACTCAAGTCGCATGCTTACATCAGCGTGCTGCATTTTTTTACTATCTCTTTGACAGTGCTACATCCAGAAATCAAACCTGTGAACATGAAATCTTGTTCACTAACTAGCACTTAAGACTTAATGCAGCAGCTCTATAGGCATATAGGGAGTCTGGAGGTCCATGGTCAAGCACAATACGAGTACCGACTTGTGCTACCAAGGTTTCCTGGAACTTACCTCGTCTAAACACATGTAAGCATTATATATTAAGTCACACTTAATAACTTGAGATAATTGACACACGTGGATGACTGGGATATGGCTGAGCTCATGGGCATGCATTTTTAAGTGACAACGTTGTCAGTTTTTATCATGTGCAATTTCCTATTGTTTATGCTTTCCTTTCAATTAAAAATATTTTTTTCTACTAATTGTTCTAATAAAGTTATATCAGGTTAAACCACTGTTTGTTCCTTTTCCTACACTGAAGGTAAGGACACCTTGGGTCCTATTCCCACTCCCCTTTTATTTTGACTACTTCTCCTGTTTTGATAAGGAACACCACCCTATTAGGTGAGCCGGTAACCTGTTACCTGAATTGACCAACGATACTGGTCATCAGGACCCCACCCATTGCATTTTTTACTACGATCTGAAGGCCGCACAATTGATCCAAATTTCCATAGCATATTCTAGCAGGTCCTAAGCCGGATTGGGTCACTATGGAACAACAGGCGATACCTTCCCACACAATAGAATATCTCCTCTGGTGTTCTCCCAAATTAAGACCTACAGTGTTAGCCCCCACACTAGCTCATTCCCTAGCCCTTTGTGACTCCCTCCATAAACAGAAGATGCTAATATCTGACATGAAAACTCTTGCACATCTATTCCATAATCCAGCATTTCCTCCAGGCATGAATATCCTAGCCTTCAAATGGTGGATAAATAAAGGACTATTTAGAATTGGTAATTTCCTCACCTCACTCGGCCCTTTAACATTGGGCTATTGTACAAGTAAACTCAAAATGCCGAACTTGGAGAGGTTCAGACTCTCCCAGATCAATCATTTTTTGCACTCCATCTGGTTAAACAAGCCTGAACCCTCCAAACCTACTAACTACGAATTATGGTGTGCCAACACGATGGATCAGAGGGGAAGTATCTCTATCATATACGCCTCCTTGGCAGACAATACTTCCAAGCCTTCCTACGCTCAATCCTGGGAGTCAGATCTGGAAATCCACATAGACCCGTAGAAATGGTTCCATGCATTCCAAAGGTCCTACAAGGGTATTATGAATATCTCCTTAATCAAAGCTAGTATCAAAATCCTCACAAGGTGGTACTATGCCCCAGCTAGATTGGCCAGGTTTTATCCAGATGCTTCCCCCCTGTGCGTGCTTCAGAGGGAGCAACCTTATCGGCTCCATGTACCATACCTGGTGGACATGTCTACGTATCAGGTCCTACTGGAACAGGGTGTTCTATTTAATATGCAAAGTCACAGGGTTAGAAGTCCCTCAGGACCCGACAATCGCCCTTCTGAACCACAGGGCAGACAAAGCACCTAAAAGTGCTCAAACCTTAATCTTCTTCATGTTCTTGGGTGCTAAAATTACCATTGCAGGGGGGCTAGGTTGAATTGGGGTGGGCACCGACCCCCAGCATGCTGGAATACTCTTTATATGTAACGGTGATAGTATAGAATTCTTAAGGATATTCTAAGTATTTACTTGCCTCTACTCCTCTTACATATATTTCTGATTGTTATTGTTAGCTATTCAAAATGTTTGACAATGCTAAACTAAAACCAATCTATCATATCACATTCATGTTAACCGATATGTAATGTCATTGTTCTATGCGAGGCCTTGCAGGCTATTAACATAAATCCTAATGTTACTTTGTTTTTTGCTAATGGAAATTAATAAAAATATTGAAACAGAAATTGAACTGATACTTGGTGAGAGGGAACCCATCTGAATGAATTAGACTCCTTCACCAACTGGCCTAAATGCTAGATATCTGTTCACCGATCTGACTGGACAGATATCTACATCTCCACAGTGGCATAGAGAGATCCAAATACCCTTACCTGTTCTTGAAACAGGTATTAACAATCGTATCCCTGTCTCAGACGATCACATGATGTTTCAGTAAACCCAGAACTGATTTCTTGTTTTTTGGTAATAATTCGGATACTCGGAGGGCGCCAAAAAAAGCTAGAACAAAAGCAGCATTAAATAGCACAACCTTGAAATCCGAAGCACACCAAAGGAGTAGTTGAACACAACTTTTTTAGTATCTGAATCAAAATCAGTTACCTATTATCTGGAAAATAATGACTCTTCTTATATCTTATAGCCTGCTGGATGGAAAATAATGCTATACATAGAGGTAAGTTTCTTAACTTAAAGAAAAATGATACACCTGCCAGAATTTTGTGACTATGAGATAACTGACTGCATTAAACTACATAGAAACATCTGAATATCTGTTTCAGAAGGAGAATCAAATTGTATGTCAAGTTCCCTAGTAAAGTTGGTCAACCTGTGCCATGCGGCTGAATATTCAGCCCATGTACTGTCTGCAACAGAATGTCTTATTGAATGTGCAAGAACCTCTAAATTAGGCTCCACAATTCTTCTGGACAGGCATGACCTTCCTTGTCCGCATTGGGCAGAAGTTGACAGAATCTGCATACCTTAAATCAAGACAAGGCATCCACAATTTGATTCTCCTTCCCTGGAACATGTCTGGCTTTTAGCCAAATGTAAAATTTTAAGCAAAGAAATACTAAATATCTAAGCAATTTGACCACCTGTATGGATTTAGCTGACAAGCAATTCATGGCCTATATAACTCCTTTATTATCTGAATTAATCAGGATTCTCTTATTGGCAAATTGCTCACCCCATATTTCTAGAGATACTACTAAAGGGAATAGTTCCAATACTACTATACTTTTGGTGGCTTTATTTTTTTTCCCACCTATCTGGCCGCTTACCACAGCACAAGTGAGTCTTCCAAATTCCCGAGAATCCACATTAACCTGCAGCATCTGTATATAATTCAAGGTCAGATGAAGACACAAACTGCTCCGGAAAAAATGATCGACCATTATATATATCAAAGAATTTCAACCAAATTAACAGGTCCTCTTTGAGGTTGTCTGTCAATCTGATGTGTGAAAACTGAGATTTCATGCCTTACATATCTAAATATAAGCGACACGAGAATATCCTGCCAACAGGCATGGTTCTTGTCGCAAAGGCCAATAGTCCTAATAGTGATTGTAGTTCTTTTATTAAAACTTTTTTACGCCTAACAAACACAGAAATCATGGCTTTCATTTTGCAAATTTTTGACTCAGGTAGCTGAAATTCAAATATCTTGGTGTCTATCTTGATACCTAAGTATTCTATGGATGAGAATGGAAAAAGAGTTTTTTCGCTAGCTAATGGAATACCAAAATGCTGAGCAACTATACTAAACAGTTGCAGCATAAATAAACAAAGAATGAGCCAGGCCAATGAATAAGAAGTCATCAAGGTAGTATAATATACCTTGATAACCAGCTTCAAAAGCAACTACCCATTGGAGAAAGGATGCAATTTTTTCAAAATAGACACAGGATATGGAACATCCCATAGGGAGGCACATATCTAAATAATAGTTACCTTCAAAATACATTCCTAAAGAATTGAATGTCAATGGATCAATAAGTAGTAGCCTTAAAGCAGTCTTTATGTTCGCTTTTGCAAGCAGCACACCTTTATCAATTCTCCTGATCTGCTGAATAGCATCCTCAAACATTCAATAAGATATGGATGACATGCTAGCATTTATTTCATCATTTAAAGAGGTGCCCTTAGGGAATGATAGGTGGTGTATTAGGCAAAAAGAATTTGGCTCCTTTTTGGGTATGATCCCTAAGATATCCTAAAATGTCAAAAGGGGGGACCAGCTGGCTAAATGGACCAGCTATTCTACCCTCTTTGATTTCTTTAACTAACTTCTTTTTAACTATATGTGCATAATTAGACACCGACTTTAAATTTTTAACCAATTCACACCCCCCACCCTGAAATACCGGCAAAGGGAAACCTTTGGAGAAACCTTCAATTAAAAACTTGGCTGTCTCCTGGTCTGGATATATTTTCAACCATTGCTGCATGCTTGTTAGTTTCACTGGTGTGTATACTTTTTGTATAATTCCTTTTGAAACACCTGAGTAAAGAGTGGGGTCCTGAACAGTGTGAGCATTCGTGCTTCTATTTGCAAGAACCCCCCCATTTACACTAGTTCTCATTTTATAAGGGGACACTGTAGATTGTGGCTGCTGCCTTGTGTAGCCTGTTTTCTGTGGCACTATCAGGTTAAGCCACAACCCAACATCTTTATTACCCCACTTTAGTGGATATATTGATAGCTTTTGTCTAAATGTTTCATCATATTGGAACCATCCTAGTCATTTCAAAACTCTTATAGGTCTCTAGCACATGTTCCATATGTTGAAAAAGCCCACTGCAATATTCAGGGTGTTTTTCACCCAACACACTAGCGTATATGGTAATGACTGCAACCCGTTATTAAAAGACCTCGCCACTGGCCTTCTCCTATCATCCTCTGATTTTTTTCATCTGATTTTTTGTCATTAGCTGTTGGGGAAGAAAAACTATTACTATTGCCTATATTGCTTATACTGACGGTATTTCTTCCATCATTAGACCAGACACATAATTACTGCTGTCATTTACTGGTGTATTAATACTGTCAGCCAATCTATTAATAGATTCCATAATGTTAAGTGTATTTGCTAACCCACCTAGACCACCAGGTAGCGCTGGAGCATTGGATAGAACTGAAGCAGCATTGTGCTGCTCTCTGCTGTCTCCATGTGGACAGCAGCGGAATGTTTGTAATGCTTACACAGCCTGGAGCTTCATGCTGTGTTAGTGAAGCGCTGGGCAGGGCTTGCTGATCCAAACCTCCTACCTCTGACACCGACTCCTTCCTTCTCCTTGATGCCACTCCTCCCGCCCACCTGCCACTGCCTCTGAGCGACGATGGAGACCGAACCCTCCTCTTTTTCTTCTCCCTTAGGCTGACTCTGCGCCTCTTGTTAGTAGCTGCCTCTTCCTGCCGTGCCATCCTACCTTCCTCTCCCTCCGGGGTAATGGGCAGCCAAATCGGCGGGCCATGCTGGCATGTCTGGTGCTGCTGCGGGCTTCTTGTGGTTGGTCTGCTTCTGCCTCCCCAGGAAATACTGGGCACGTCCACAGCTCTCTGCACCGGCTGTTCCCTTTCTTCTCCCCTCCGCTCGTTATTCTCTTCAGCCATGGCGAGGCACCTCCTGAGCCAGTCTTACCCACCACTGTCCCCCGCTCACACCAGCACTTGCTGCATTATGGATTTCATAGTCAGGTCGGCTGCAACTTAAAGTATTATAGCCCTCCTGAGGAGCTTGTTGCACCGAGGCTGACTAGCTGACACTGGCGGGAATATTCCTGTAAGAGGGTCCTATATAATAAGCCCTCTTTCCAGAACATTCCCAGGGGTCACATGACATTCTGGGAAATTCCCAAATATCATGTGACCCTGTTTTCCTGTCCCAATCCCATTTAAAATTTCTTAAAGGGACCTTATCCCTAATATAGTAAATATCCCTAATATGTATATATCCAATTTTTTTATTTACAAGAAGGAGGGGTAACAGCATGCCCATGCTGTCAGGCTTAAAGCCTTAAGCCTTGTTAGTCCATTCTTTTCACACTCATGCAACAGGGAGTTGGTGTCTGTGTGCAGATGGCTGCAATTTTGTTGCAGTCTACTGGAATCTAACAAGCATATCCTGTCTGTCTTGCACCAGTCTATTCTCATGCTGATCTGACTGATACAGGTTTGGGGGGCATTTTATCAGTGCTAGTATCATTGTTTTGGGCTACATATGCATACTGCCTGTTGCATAGCTGAGCTGAAAGCGTGGAGTGATTAATTGCAATCATTTGTGCATGAGCTATATAAAGGAAAAGTTATAGAAAGTTCAACGATGGGACTCCCCTCATGGCCTGCTAGCCCAGATAAGTAAAATCCTAAAAAAGTTTTGCTTTAAATAAAGGGAGGTTGGTGAGTCTAATTTAGCCCCAAGATACAATTTTCATATAGTGACCTTTTTGAAGGCCATGCACTGCTTTATCCAGTCTATCATTAGATAGCCTTGTAGTGGATTAGTATAAATTCCCATGGAAGTCTTAAAGTGATCTTGTTGCAAAATTAAAAAGTAGACATACTGACTCCTTATAAAGAACAGATATGACACATGACATTACCTGTTTTACCACTCACGTTACCATTCTTACCTCCTTCCACAAGCCCCTATATTGCAGTGCCCTGCAGTTACATAGGGGCCAGCAGAAATCTGACATTAGTAAACATTAGGGATGAGTCGAACACCCCCCTGTTCGGTTCGCACCAGAACATGCAAACAGGCAAAAAATTTGTTCGAACACGAGAACACCGTTAAAGTCTATGGGACACGAACATGAATAATCAAAAGTGCTAATTTTAAAGGCTTATATGCAAGTTATTGTCATAAAAAGTGTTTGGGGACCTGGGTACTGCCCCAGGGGACATGGATCAATGCAAAAAAAAGTTTTAAAAAACGGCCGTTTTTTTGGGAGCAGTGATTTTAATAATGCTTAAAGTGAAACAATAAAAGTGTAATATACCTTTAAATTTCGTACCTGGGGGGTGTCTATAGTATGTCTGTAAAGGGGCGCATGTTTCCCGTGTTTAAGTAATTTAGAACTACTTGCGGCTATTAATGCATTGCCGGTCTGACAATATACATAAAAGTTCATTGATAAAAACGGCATGGGAATTCCCCACAGGGGAACCCTGAACCAAAATTTTTTTAAAAAAATGACGTGGGGGTCCCCCTAAATTCCATACCAGGCCCTTCAGGTCTGGTATGGATATTAAGGGGAACCCCGGCCAAAATTTAAAAAAAAATGACGTGGGGGTCCCCCTAAATTCCATACCAGGCCCTTCAGGTCTGGTATGGATATTAAGGGGAACCCCGGCCAAAATTAAAAAAAAAAAATGGCGTGGGTCCCCCTCAAAATCCATACCAGACCCTTATCCGAGCACGCAACCTGGCAGACCGCAGGAAAAGAGGGGGGACGAGAGAGCGCCCCCCCTCCTGAACCATACCAGGCCACATGCCCTCAACATTGGGCAGGTACTTTGGGGTAGCCCCCCAAAACACCTTGTCCCCATGTTGATGAGGACAAGAGCCTCATCCCCACAACGGCGGGGGGCTTATCGGAATCTGGAAGCCCCCTTTAACAAGGGGGCCCCCAGATCCCGGCCCTCCCCCCTGTGTGAAATGGTAATGGGGGTACAAAAGTACCCCTACCATTTCACTAAAAAACTGTCAAAAATGTTAAAAATGACAAGAGACAGTTTTTTGACAATTCCTTTATTTAAATGCTTCTTCTTTCTTCTTTCTATCTTCTTTCGGTTTCTTCCTCCATCTTCTTCTTCTTCTGGTTCTTCTTCTTCCGCTCTGCATCCATGATGGCATGGAGGGAGGCTCCCGCTGTGTGATGCTTCTCCTCTTCTGACGGTTCTTAAATACCGGGGGGTGGGGTCACCCGGTGACCCCGCCCCCCTCTGATGCACAGTGACTTGACGGGACTTCCCTGTGGCGTCACGGGGAATGCCACAGGGAAGTCCTGTCAAGTCACCGTGCGTCAGAGGGGGGCGGGGTCACTGGGTGGCCCCACCCCCCGTTATTTAAGAACCGTCAGAAGAGGAGAAGCATCCCACAGCGGGAGCCTCCCTCCATGCCATCATGGATGCGGAGCGGCCCAAAAAGAAGATGAAGACAAGAAGATTAAGAGAAGAAGATGAAGAGAAGAAGATGAAGAGAAGAAGATGAAGAGAAGAGCGGGAGCCTCCCTCCATGCCATCATGGATGCGTAGCGGCCCGAGGAGAAGAAGGGAAGAAGACGCCGCAGAGGAAAATGCCAGATAAGAACACCGGAGGAAGAACCAGAAGAACCAGAAGAAGAAGAAGATGGAGGAAGAAACCAAAGGAAGATAGGAGATAGAAGAAAGAAGAAAGAAGAAAGAAGAAGCATTTAAATAAAGGAATTGTCAAAAACTGTCTCTTGTCATTTTTAACATTTTTGACAGTTTTTTAGTGAAATGGTAGTGCCCCCTTACCATTTCACACAGGGGGGAGGGCCGGGATCTGGGGGTCCCCTTGTTAAAGGGGGCTTCCAGATTCCAATAAGCCCCCGCCCGCAGACCCCCACAACCACCGGCAAGGGTTGTGGGGATGAGGCCCTTGTCCTCATCAACATGGGGACAAGGTGTTTTGGGGGCTACCCCAAAGCACCCTTCCAATGTTGAGGGCATGTGGCCTGGTACGGTTTAGGAGGGGGGCCGCTCTCTCGTCCCCCCTCTTTTCCTGTGGCCTGCCAGGTTGCGTGCTCAGATAAGGGTCTGGTATGGATCCTTGGGGGGACCCCACGCCCATTTTTTTTTAATTTTGGCATGGGGCTTCCCTTAAAATCCATACCAGACCTAAAGGGTCTGGTATAGATTTTGAGGGGGACCCACACCATTTTTTTTTTAATTTTGGCCGGGGTTCCCCTTAATATCCATACCAGACCTGAAGGGCCTGGTATGGAATTTAGTGGGACCCCCACGTAATTTATTTTTTTTTTAATTTTGGCCGGGGTTCCCCTTAATATCCATACCAGACCTGAAGGGCCTGGTATGGAATTTAGTGGGACCCCCACGTAATTTTTTTTTTTTTAATTTTGGCCGAGGTTCCCCTTAATATCCATACCAGACCTGAAGGGCCTGGTATGGAATTTAGGGGGACCCCCCACGTCATTTTTTTTTTAAATTTTGGTTCGGGGTTCCCCAGTGGGGAATTCCCATGCCGTTTTTATCAATGAACTTCTATGTGTATTGTCGGACCGGCAATGCATTAATAGCCGTGAGTATTTTTAAATGACTTTTTTTCCTTTGAAATGTCATTTTGCTGTCAGACTGTTCTAAACACGGGAAACATACATACAGACATACTATAGACACCCCCCAGGTACGAAATTTAAAGGTATATTACACTTTTATTGTTTCACTTTAAGCATTATTAAAATCACTGCTCCCGAAAAAACGTCCGTTTTTAAAACTTTTTTTGCATTGATCCATGTCCCCTGGGGCAGGACCCAGGTCCCCAAACACTTTTTACGACAATACCATGAATATAAGCCTTTAAAATTAGCACTTTTGATTTCTCCCATAGACTTTTAAAGGGTGTTCCGCGGCATTCGAATTTGCCGTGAACACCCCAAATTGTTCGCTGTTCGGCGAACTTGTGAACAGCCGATGTTCGACTCGAACATGAGTTTGACTCGAACTCGAAGCTCATCCCTAGTAGACATGTGCACACTGAAATATTTTGTTTCGGAATTTCGTTTTCGTCCGAAAAATAAATTTATTTAGTTACTCCCAAAATTCGTTTTTATTTATTTAGTTTTTCTTAAAAAATTGCATTTGTCCGAGAATCCAAATTAATGTCGAATCTGTCATTGAAGGCTTATGGTGTCCGTCGAATGTTCAAAGAAGATTCAATGGAGCAGCCAAACTGTACGACGCCGTATAGTTTACCTGCTCCGTCGAATCTTCTTACAACTTTCAACAGACACCATAAGCCAAAGTATGTGTGTACTTAGTTCTAGCTATTTTACTGCTCCTCCTGTTTGGTTACAATCAGCCAATAACATTCATCATCATCATTATTTTTATTTATCTTTTCTCCCCTACATCGAATCTTTTCTCCCGTACGTCGAATCTTTTCTCCCCTACGTCGAATCTTTTCTCTCTATGTAGAATAATCTTGGACTAATAGAGTTAAGGTTAGGCACATTCGACCACAGGCTTGATGGACACAAATTGTTATTGTCATAATCATGTTGAATCTCCTATCTATATCGAACTGTTGTAGCAACGAAAATGAAAATAAAGCATTTGTTTATGTCGGATCTTTCATTTTTCAGATTCTGCACTTTCGTTATCGTTTGTTAAAACGATAACGAAAATACCTGAAATTCGGACGAAAATGCATTCGGACGAAAAGGGAATGCACATGTCTAATCCCTAGTAAACATGCATTGGGTGAAGAGGATTCCCCTGGCATCATAGCCCTTTCCTCTGGGCACCAAAGCTCTTTAGGAGAGAAGTTGATCTTCTTTACCCTCCATTTTCATTTTGTAACAGGGTCCCTTTTAATCAAAGCATATTGTTTTTTGAAAAGCACAACACGGACATTTGTTATTAGACATGCTAGCCTTTCATAAACTGTCTCAATTCAAAAAATGGTTAAGCAGGCCAAATATTTATTTGATTTATAAAATGCTGTCATCTCTTTCTGTTGTCTCCATGTTCTGTGATTTGTTTGTTAAAGCCATATTTTTCAGAAGTTGACTGTTTTAAAGATGAACTCCGGGCAGAAATAAAAATATGTAATCCATTTGTGTACTCATTAAAATGATTAAATTTTTTTTTTTTTTAAATGTCAATATGCACCTGAATACTTTCTTTAAAGCTCCTGTGATGTTCTGCACAGCAGTGCTCAGACTGGAAAAACGATCTGAACAAATCAAGACTTTCTTTTTAGTTTGCAGTGCTGTCAGTACAGTGAACATACATACGGGAGAAAATAGCACATTATTTTGCTGCATTGCCTTAAATGTCCAATCAGCAGGTTAAGAATATATCCTTGCCCAAATTCTGTTGCTGAACTTAAGGGCAAGAGCCTGACTATGCTGTTTACAAGGGGTGACTGGATCACAAGATTGGTAAAATAAAATTGAAAATCTTTAGGTACATAAGAAGATGTGTATGTGCACATTCATGTATATATTAAATGTTTGCATGGAGGTTCATTTAAAACTAAGCAAATGCAGTAAAGGAAGTACTACAATATTTTTTTATTCTCTGTGTAGTGTAATATTGTGTGCTTGCTTGACAAACAAAAGCAATTGGCTTGAAATGTGACATTGTGATGAATGTTATGTTTAAAAAAAAGAGTCCTGTCATATGTAATTGTGCTCAAGCTATTTCAATGACTGATGAAAACTCCTAAATCACTGCACCGATACAGTTTAATATTTTAAGTGTGCTTTTTATGATTTTTTTCAAAAGTAAATTAAAGGACATTTTAAACTGGTAGCCTTTTTTCTATAATCTAGCAACCCAAACCACTTTGTTTGTGTTACATTAAAATTTACACCTTTAACATTGATGCAAACTGTACAATGTTTTTATAAAAATATCTTACAAATGTTATACAAATTACACCATACCAATACAATATTAAACTTGCTAAACTTTAAAAACAAACTGATATTCCTATAGACTGTCAATAGTAGGTTTTTGATCTAACAGCTTTCTTTTACTGCTTCCTCCAAAGTATTATTTGTTATGAATAAGCACCACATATTTTAGATAAAGATATGAAAAGCAATGAAAGTGGCACTGTAATGTTTGCAATGCAGGCCACAATGGCAGAACCTAGCAGGAGACTGAAATAATGAGAAACATAAATGAATAATTAAATATGTGGGTACTTTGCTTTTCCATGAATAATGTACTGTTTTGTAATGCAACCACAATATTTTCACTTGAAAACAAAGCTTCTTTTTAAAATCTACATAAATATGTACATGAATATTTTAGAATTAAACCACAGATTTAAAGGTATACTGTAATTTGAAATTCAGATTGAATGTGCCACTGTAGCTTGTTGCAATTCGATTTTTTGTTAATATTCATACACATTTTTTATATTGCAATTTTATTTATTGCAACTTACCAGTCTTTCGAAGTGGTGGCTGTTTTTTTATTTTATTTTTATTTGCTTTATTTTTACCTGGTAACCCTGTCAGTAACAAAACTTCCTAGAGAAATAATGCTCACTCCTCACATGGTATTTATAGGGGAGCAACGTTGTCACACTAGGACAGACCTCAAAAACCGACTCCTTTTATTTTCTCCATGCCATAGAGGGGTGGGTTTTATTAGATAATTGGGAATAATGTAATTGATAAGCATGCAAAACAAGTAAATAGCACAAGTTATGATCTCCCAATATTTCTGGCAGGATCAACAGGTATTTTCTGCATTGTTTACATGTATTAAAAAAGTCTGTAGATAACTAATACAAGTATTTACTGACTTGCAAATGCTTTTCATAACTGTTGCTGTGCTAGCAACATTTTTACTTTTTGTCCCTTATCCTATATTTTGTGTAGTTTTACATTTTCTATTAAAACCCATTTCCAACCAAGAAATTTTGTTGTAGAACGGCAGCTTACTGTGTTTTTTTGTGCCACATCCAGTAATAAAGCTAAACAATGAAAAGGACCCCCTAGTGGTGGACTTTTGAGGCACATAAAAAGAATTTTAAGATATATTAATACCAATGTAATTTATTACATTTCAACGTTAAAAACACAACAATGGTGTAACAAAGACTGTATGGAATGCATAACAGTCATTTTTACATGAATGTATATACACAGTTGAGAAGTACTCTTAAACCGGACGAGTTTCGGAGTATATGTACCTCCTTCCTCAAGGGTGGGTGTGAGCTAGAGACATTTCTATTCTAAAAAGGTATATAGAAAAAACAGAAACAAATATCAACATTCAAGCATATATATAGGTGTAACAATTTAATTTAGTCTTCATATTTTCTACACTTACGTTGTTGAAGTGTATTGCTGACTTAGCATTCCATATAACTCTAAAATGAAAAACAACAGCAGAGACACGGTCTGTCTACCATAAAGATTCTTGGTTCCAAAAGAGAGCAATGGTTTACAGTTTGAATATTATTGGAAAATTATTTTGTATCCATACTTGAGAAAATTGAGATGAAAAAATCATTCAGTCTAATAGGGGAGGGGGGTTAAGTCCTCCCTTGGCCTTCCAAAAAAGAGAAAGGGAGGCCAGTAGGGTCGTAGTAATAGGGTATTTCTGAGGATACACTGATATTATCAATTAATTTAGTTTTCCTAAAAATAGGATAGCAACATTCTTTAGTTTTGAATAGCACACAAGTAGAGCAGTAATGGTCAAAAACAGGAAAAGATTTCTTACCTATATATTCCAAGAATGAACAGGCTTCTAACAGCACAGACCGGTGTGCATAGACATCCGGCGTGCTAACACAGTGCCAGTATAAAAACCCTCTTCCTACCAATCAGCTGTTGCTGCTAATTGCAACAGCTGATGGTATGTGAAGGAGAGGAGGCAGGGATTCGCCAGGTGTGGTCCCCCGGGCTGAGTGAGCACCGCCCCGTCCACGACGCGCATGTGCGAGCACGCAGACACAGCAGGCTTCCCCAGCAGACTGCGCATGTCTGCTGGGGTCGCAATATGGGAAACAGTCACAAGCTGGAAAGTGACTGTGCCCACACATAAAGCTGAAAGGGGTTTCATAGCCCGGGCGGCTTTGTGTGCCGGGCGAAGCTCAGATTGAGAAACCTTTCGGAAACAAGAAAAAAATGGTGACAGATGTTATTATATATGACAGGGTTGCATACAATTTTTTAGTTACATGAATCAGGGTACATCAAACAGTATAAGCATAAATATACATCAATGATTAGACGGTAATAGTTATTGAACGACATAGACATATTGTACATTATATTTAGTCATACATAGTGACATATGTTTTTGGCAGGATCAACATGGATGGAACACATTTGAACATGGTATAAAGCAAAAAAACATAAATCTGCTTTATATAACTGGTTGATGTTGGTTATTAAATGGCACGATCAGATTTATATAAAATGTTTGGTAGCATCAAGTGATATATATTCTGGCAGGATCAACACAAAGTATTTTGTTAGAACATACTGTGCGTGTTTCTATGCTGGCAAATTTTATTGTTCCCTTCCCCCTGAAGAAAAGCCCTCGAGGAAGGGTTTAAACCAGATTGTTTAATTTAAACCGGGGGGCTGGGTGGCTTTTAACCACTTCAATACAGGGCACTTAGACACCATCCTGCCCAGACCAATTTTCAGCTTTCAGCGCTGTCGCAGTTTGAATGACAATTGCGCGGTCATGCTACACTGTACCCAAACGAAATTTTTATAATTTTGTTCCCACAAATAGAGCTTTCTTTTGATGGTATTTGATCACCTCTGCGGTTTTTATTTTTTGCTAAACAAATAAAAAAAGACCGAAAATTTTGAAAAAAATAAAAGTTTTGCTTTTGTTTCTGTTAAAAATATTTGTAAATAAGTACGTTTTCTCTTTCACTGATGGGCACTGATAAGGCGGCACTGTCAGGCACTGATATGGCAGCACCGATGAGGTGGCACCAATAAGCGGGCACTGATGGGCACTGACGATGGGCACTGATATGCGGCACTGATGGGCACTGGTAGGCGGCATTGATGGGTGGCACTGATATGCAGCACTGATGGGCATTGATAGGCGGCACTGATGGGCATTTATGGGTAGCACTGGGTGGCACTGGTTGGCACCGATGGGCACTGATAGGTGACACTGATGGGCACTGAAAGGCGGCACTGCTGGGCACTGATAGGGTGGCACTGATAGGCAGCACTGATAGGCGGCACTGCTGGGCACTGATGGGCACTGATGGGCGGCACTAATGGGCACTGATAGGTGGCACTGCTGGGCACTGATGGGCACTGATACGTGGCACTGATGGGCACTGATACGCGGCACTGATATGAGGCACTGATGGGCATCCCTGGTGGCACTGGCAGTGGTAGTACTAAGTATAAAATTGATGCGCTTTAAATAAATAGTGCACAATATGCTGCTGCGACTAAGCTTAAATCCAGGAATAAAAAATGCATACATGTGAATAAAATAAATTAATAATTATGGTGCTAATACATGTGTTAAAATTGCCAAAATAAATCTTCAAATTGGTGATGTGACAGTGAGTATAAATAAAATAATAATGACACTCTGAGTACAATGTCCAGGCAGAGATAAATAGTGGGAGAAAGTAAAAAAAAAAAAAAAAATTTAAACAGTTCCTTCCCTTAATCCAGATTGATTGACTCACTGGGTTAGATCGTTTGTACCAGGATATTTAGTTTTTCTTGCATCCCACTTCAGCAATTACACTGCTGGTGATTCGGCTCTCAGGATAAAGGTTTTATGCAAAGCAAACAAAAAAAATAGATCATTGTGCAGTGAACTTACTAGATAGTACATAAGCAAAACAGGGACAAGAGATACACTCACACACTCCCGGTCTATTAGAAGCAAAATAAGCAGATTGCAGTCAGCCGCTGTGGACGAGGTTTCCCATAGAGAAACAGCTGCTGTTAACCTTCAGGTGTATTGCAGCACTGAACGTCCTAAGCTCCTCCCACGCGTTACATCACTGACACGTGACTTTTTCAAGGATCCTTGAAAAAGATCCTTGAAAAACTATTTGTTTGGTTATCTGATCACCCTATATTGATAGCAGCTTTAATTTACTGATTTTTTCATAGCACTAACTATATTGGTATATATATATTTTTAAGCACAATTTATTTATATCACACATATCTGTCCACATCAGCGCTTGGTTTTTATTCATTTTTTAGCACTGGCAGTGGTAGGCATTGTAGTGGGCACTGATTGGCAGCTGCCTGGGCACAGATTGGCAGCTGCCTGGGCACATAGTGGCATTTCCCTGGGGGTCTAGGGGCATACCTGGTGGTCCAGTGTGGATGGCTTCCCTGGTGGTCCTGGGCGGCTTCCCTGGTGGTCCTGGGCGGGATCCGAGGGGGACTGTGCTGATAAACAATCAGCACAGACCCCCCGTCAGGAGAGCAGCCGATCGGCTCTCCTCTACTCGCGTCTGTCAGAGGCGAGTGAGGAAAAGCTGATCACCGGCTCTTTCTATTTACATCGTGATCAGCCGTACTTGGACATGGCTGATCACGTGGTAAAGAGTCTCTGTCAGAGACTCTTTACCTAGATCAGTGTTGCAGGGTGTCAGACTGACACCCCGCAACAACGATCGCCACGATGCGTGCCCCCGGGGGCGCGCAGAGGCTCGATATTCCTGATCATGTCATATGACGTCCGGTCAGGAATATCAAACCACTTTGCCGCCGTCATTTGGTAATAGGGCGGGCGGCAAGTGGTTAATCTATAAATCCATCGTGATTCCATTTGCAATAAGATCTTATTCCAGACCCCTCCTCTGGGACTTGGATGTATATGGTCCAAGATTAGGAACCTTATTTTTGGAAATTTTCCATCATGAACTAGTGTAGTATGTCGACCGAGAGGAAGGTCAGGGTCGCAAGTTTGCATGCTGGTTACATGTCTATAAGCTCTTCTCCAGAATTCTAATTTTGTTTTGCCAACATAGAAACATGCACAGTCACATAGAAGCATATAAACTACCCCTGAGGTTTTACAATTAGAAAAGTGCCTTGGGTGAAAGGTTTGGCCGTTAGGGAGGGTGGGTTTTTTTGTGTGAGCATGAATATGCAATAATTACATGCCCCACATTTAAAGGTTCCTTTATATTTGCAATGGGATTTGTTCATCTCTCCTTTATATTCACTGGTGACAATCCTGTCCCAAAGAGATGTGGCTCGTTTAAAGGTAAATAATGGCCTAGGTGGGACAAACTGTCCCAGTGCTGGGTCACATTGAAGCATGTGCCAATATTTGTCTATGATAGTTTTGATTTGTTTATGCTGGTTGCCTTATCTGGTGATGATCCTAATAGCATTGGTATCATTTTTGGATTTTTGAGAGCATAGCAGCTCATTCCTTATTGTAAGGAAGCTTGTTTGAAGGATCGGGAGGAAGGGAACAATAAAATTTGCCAGCATAGAAACACGCACAGTATGTTTTAACAAAATACTTTGTGTTGTTCCTACCAGAATATATATCACTTGATGCGACCAAACATTTGATATAAATCTGATTGTGCCATTTAATAACCAACATCAACCAGTTATATGAAGCAGATTTATGTTTTTTTGCTTTATACCATGTTCAAATGTGTTCCATCCATGTTGATCCTGCCAAAAACATACGTCACTATGTATGACTAAATATAATGTACAATATGTCTATGTCATTCAATAACTATTACCATCTAATCATTGATGTATATTTATGCTTATACTGTTTGATGTACCCTGATTCATGTAACTAAAAAATTGTATGCAACCCTGTCATATGAAATAACATCTGTCACCATTTTTTTTTTTTTTGTTTCCGAAAGGTTTCTCATTATGGTCAAGTGTATCAAACCTGTATATGGGATACAATTTCCATCTATGGAATATCATTATGACTCTTACAAATCAATCTGAGCTTTGCCTGGCACACAAAGCCACCCGGGCTAAGTAACCCATGGCGGCTTTATGTGTGGGCACAGTCACTTTCCAGCTTGTGACTGTTTCCCATATTTCAACCCCAGCAGATATGCGCAGTCCGCTGGGGAAGCCTGCTGTGTCGGCAGGTGGAGTGGGCGGCCCCGCTCTGACATCGTGGACATGGCGGTGCGCACTCAGCCCGGGGGGCCACACCTGGCGAGTCCCTGCCTCCTCTCCCTCCCATACCATCAGCTGTTGCAATTAGCAGCAACAGCTGATTGGTAGGAAGAGGGTTTTTATACTGGCACTGTGTTAGCATGCCGGATGTCTACCGCATTCTGCTGTATGACACCGGTCTGTGCTGTTAGAAGCCTGTTCATTCTTGGAATATATAGGTCAAATCTTTTCCTGTTTTTTACCGCTCTACTTGTGTGCTATCTATAATTTTAATGCCAATACCAAAACGCTATTCAAAACTAAAGAATGTTGCTATCCTATTTTTAGGAAAACTAAATTAATTGACAATATCATTAAAAGTTTTTTTACTAGGGCTCAGCGCTCTTTCATTTCCCAGTATTTAGAAATAAATCTCAACAAATGAACTTACCTTGTTTAAAGGTTATAACAATATAGTAAATACTCTAGCGCATCTGTGATGTCTTTATACAAGATTTAAAAATGATCAATTAACTAAATAAGTGATCTATCCATTTGCCACTTTTATAGTTACCACCTACATACTAGCAACGTCAGTAGCTGGGCTGCCAAACAATCCTCAGGTATGATTTATCGTTTGCACACAAAACCACCTTGATTAAAATAAATAATAGCAGCGCTTTTAATTCCTAGCAAATATGATACATTTTTTCTATTATGTTTTTTGCAGGACTTGCCTTTCGGCCTCAGTGTATCCTCAAATACCCTATTACTAAGCCCCCTACTGGCCTCCCTTTCTCTTTTTTGGAAGGCCAAGGAAGGACTTAACCCCCCCTCCCCTATTAGACTGTTTGAATGAATTTTTCATCTCAATTTACACCTGAGTATGGATACAAAATAATTTTCCAATAATATTCAAATTGAAAACCATTGCTCTCTTTTAGAACCAAGAATCTTTATGGTAGACAGACCATGTCTCTGCTGTTGTTTTTTAATTTAGAGTTATATGGAATGCTAAGCCAGCAATACACTTCAACAATGTAATTGTAAAAAAATATGGAGACTAAATATGGAGACTAAGTCCACCACTAGGGGGTCCTTTTCATTGCTTACCATTTCCAACCAAAATCAGTTTTTTAGTTTTGCATAGACCTGGGATGGGTAAATACTTCTGTCAAGTTTCATTGCTGTCTGTAAACTTGTTGGGAGATTTCACTCCACTTCCTGCCCTAAGAAATCAGGAGAGCAAATGCAACTTAGACAGTAGAAACAGACAGTAATAATAAAATAGTATAAGGAATACTAATTACTTTAGTGATAAAAAAAGATGTGTTGTGCAAATGGACAAATATAAATACATTTCATATTGAAGAAAACTACATATTGATGATACACCTGGTTTAACCGCTTGCCAACCAGACGCCGTCATTTTACTGCGGCAGGTCGGCACGAACTGTTGTAGCTATATGTTGGCTCACGGGGGTGCCAATGCTCGTGGCTGACTTTCACGATGACCGCCGGCCACAAGCAATCACGAGCAGGAGAGACAGAACAGGGACGAGTGTGTGTAAACACAGACTTCCCTGTTCTGTTCTGAGAGAAGTGACAGATTGTGTGTTCCTATTAGCTAGGAACCACAATCCGTCACTTCCTCTAGTCAGTCCCCTCCACTTCAGTTAGAATCACCTCCCAGTGAACACAGTTAACCCCTTGATCGAGCCCCCTAGTGTTAACCCCTTCACTGCCAGTTACATTTTTACAGTAATCAATGCATTTTTATAGCACTGATCGCTGTATAAATTGTCAGTTAGAGCGATGCAGTACTGAATTGCAAAAAGTGGCCAGATCATTCAGCAGCCAAATCTTCCAGGGCTGAAGTGGTTAAAAAACAATTCCTTTATATGGGCTGTACAGGATGCCAAGGATTAGTCCTGAATGAGAGATAAGTTTCCCTGTTATTTAGATTGTGGTCTCCTTAACCACTTGACGACCGCCTCACGCCGATTTACGTCGGCAAGGTGGCACGGACAGGCAAAATCACGTACATGTACGTGATTTGCCTTCCGCGGGTGGGGGGTCCGATCGGACCCCCCCCCGGTGCCCGAGGCGGTCGTCTTTTCTCCCGTGGCGATCGGAGATGAGGGGGAGGCCATCCGTTCGTGGCCCCCCCCTCGCGATCGCCGCCGGCCAATGAGAACATTCCTTTGCTGCTGTATGCTAAACAGCAGCAAAGGAAATGATGTCATCTCTCCTCGGCTCGGTAATTTCCGTTCCGGCCCGAGGAGAGAAGACAAGTGAGTGAGTGCACAACACACACACACACACAGTAGAACATGCCAGGCACACAAAACACCCCGATCCCCCCCCCCGATCGCCCCCCCGATCCCCCCCCAATCACCCCCCCCCCGTCACAAACTGACACCAGCAGTTTTTTTTTTTTTTCTGATTACTGTATTGGTGTCAGTTTGTGACAGTTACAGTGTTGGGACAGTTACTGTTACCCCCCTTTAGGTCTAGGATACCCCCCTAACCCCCCCTAATAAAGTTTTAACCCCTTGATCACCCCCTGTCACCAGTGTCACTAAGCGATCATTTTTCTGATCGCTGTATTAGTGTCGCTGGTGACACTAGTTAGTGAGGTAAATATTTAGGTTCGCCGTCAGCGTTTTATAGCGACAGGGACCCCCATATACTATCTAATAAATGTTTTAACCCCTTGATTGCCCCCTAGTTAACCCTTTCACCACTGATCACCGTATAACTGTTACGGGTGACGCTGGTTAGTTTGTTTATTTTTTATAGTGTCAGGGCACCCGCCGTTTATTACCGAATAAAGGTTTAGCCCCCCGGTCACCCGGCGGTGATATGCGTCACCCCAGGCAGCGTCAGATTAGCGCCAGTACCGCTAACACCCACGCACGCAGCATACGCCTCCCTTAGTGGTATAGTATCTGAACGGATCAATATCTGATCTGATCAGATCTATACTAGCGTCCCCAGCAGTTTAGGGTTCCCAAAAACGCAGTGTTAGTGGGATCAGCCCAGATACCTGCTAGCACCTGCGTTTTGTCCCTCCGTCCGGCCCACCCAAGTGCAGTATCGATCGATCACTGTCACTTACAAAACACTAAACGCATAACTGCAGCGTTCGCAGAGTCAGGCCTGATCCCTGCAATCGCTAACAGTTTTTTTGGTAGCATTTTGGTGAGCTGGCAAGCACCAGCCCCAGGCTGCGCCAGATTAGCGCCAGTACCACTGACACCCACGCACGTACCATACACCTCCCTTAGTGGTATAGTATCTGAACGGATCAATATCTGGTCCGATCAGATCTATACTAGCGTCCCCAGCAGTTTAGGGTTCCCAAAAACGCAGTGTTAGCGGGATCAGCCCAAATACCTGCTAGCACCTGCGTTGTGCCCCTCCGCCCGGCCCAGCCCAGCCCAGTCCACCCAAGTGCAGTATCGATCGATCACTGTCACTTACAAGGCACTAAACGCATAACTGCAGCGTTCGCAGAGTCAGGCCTGATCCCTGCGATCGCTAACAGTTTTTTTGGTAGCATTTTGGTGAACTAGCAAGCACCGGCCCCAGGCAGCGTCAGGTTAGCGCCAGTACCGCTAACACCCACGCACGCAGCATACGCCTCCTTTAGTGGTATAGTATCTGAACGGATCAATATCTGATCCGATCAGATCTATACTAGCGTCCCCAGCAGTTTAGGGTTCCCAAAAACGCAGTGTTAGCGGGATCAGCCCAGATACCTGCTAGCACCTGCGTTTTGCCCCTCCGCCCGGCCCAGCCCAGCCCACCCAAGTGCAGTATCGATCGATCACTGTCACTTACAAAACACTAAACGCATAACTGCAGCGTTTGCAGAGTCAGGCCTGATCCCTGCGATCGCTAACAGTTTTTTTGGAAGCTTTTTATTGAACTGGCAAGCACCAGCGGCCTAGTACACCCCGGTCGTAGTCAAACCAGCGCTGCAGTAACACTTGGTGACGTGGCGAGTCCCATAAGTGCAGTTCAAGCTGGTGAGGTGGCAAGCACAAGTAGTGTCCCGCTGCCACCAAAAAGACAAACACAGGCCCGTCATGCCCATAGTGCCCTTCCTGCTGCATTCGCCAATCCTAATTGGGAACACACCGCTTCTGCAGCGCCCGTACTTCCCCCATTCACATCCCCAACCAAATGCAGTCGGCTGCATGAGAGGCATTTTTATGTCCTCCCAAGTACCCCTACCCAACGAACCCCCCCAAAAAGATGTTGTGTCTGCAGCAAGCGCGGATATAGGCGTGACACCCGCTATTATTGTCCCTCCTGTCCTGACAATCCTGGTCTTTGCATTGGTGAATGTTTTGAACGCTACCATGCACTAGTTATTAGCGTAGGGTACAGCATTGCACAGACTAGGCACACTTTCACAGGGTCTCCCAAGATGCCATCGCATTTTGAGAGACCCGAACCTGGAACCGGTTACAGTTATAAAAGTTAGTTACAAAAAAAGTGTAAAAAAAAATATATATATATAAAATAAAAAAAAATAGTTGTCGTTTTATTGTTCTCTCTCTCTATTCTCTCTCTCTATTGTTCTGCTCTTTTTTTACTGTATTCTATTCTGCAATGTTTTATTGTTATTGTTATTATGTTTTATCATGTTTGTTTTTCAGGTATGTAATTATTTATACTTTACTGTTTACTGTGCTTTATTGTTAACCATTGTTAACCATTTTTTTGTCTTCAGGTACGCCATTCACGACTTTGAATGGTTATACCAGAATGATGCCTGCAGGTTTAGGTATCATCTTGGTATCATTCTTTTCAGCCAGCGGTCGGCTTTCATGTAAAAGCAATCCTAGTGGCTAATTAGCCTCTAGACTGCTTTTACAAGCCGTGGGAGTGAATGCCCCCCCCCCACACCGTCTTCCGTGTTTTTCTCTGGCTCTCCTGTCTCAACAGGGAACCTGAGAATGCAGCCGGTGATTCAGCCAGCTGACCATAGAGCTGATCAGAGACCAGAGTGGCTCCAAACATCTCTATGGCCTAAGAAACCGGAAGCTACGATCATTTTATGACTTAGATTTCGCCGGATGTAAATAGCGCCATTGGGAAATTGGGGAAGCATTTTATCACACCGATCTTGGTGTCATCAGATGCTTTGAGGGCAGAGGAGAGATCTAGGGTCTAATAGACCCCAATTTTTTCAAAAAAGAGTACCTGTCACTACCTATTGCTATCATAGGGGATATTTGCATTCCCCGAGATAACAATAAAAATGATTAAAAAAAAAAAAAAATGAAAGGAACAGTTTAAAAATTAGATAAAAAAGCAAAAAAATAATAAAGAAAAAAAAAAAAAAAAAAAAAAGCACCCCTGTCGCCCCCTGCTCTCGCGCTAAGGCGAACGCAAACGGCGGTCTGTCGTCAAATGTAAACAGCAATTGCACCATGCATGTGAGGTATCGCCGCGAAGGTCAGATCAAGGGCAGTAATTTTTGCAGTAGACCTCCTCTGTAAATCTAAAGTGGTAACCTGTAAAGGCTTTTAAAGGCTTTTAAAAATGCATTTATTTTGTTGCCACTGCACGTTTGTGCGCAATTTTAAAGCATGTCATGTTTGGTATCCATGTACTCGGCCTAAGATCATCTTTTTTATTTCATCAAACATTTGGGCAATATAGTGTGTTTTAGTGCATTAAAATTTAAAAAAGTGTGTTTTTTCCCCAAAAAATGCATTTGAAAAATCGCTGCGCAAATACTGTGTGAAAAAAAAAAATGAAACACCCACCATTTTAATCTGTAGGGCATTTGCTTTAAAAAAATATATAATGTTTGGGGGTTCAAAGTAATTTTTTTGCAAAAAAAAAATAACTTTTTCATGTAAACAATGAGTGTCAGAAAGGGCTTTGTCTTCAAGTGGTTAGAAGAGTTGGTGATGTGTGACATAAGCTTCTAAATGTTGTGCATAAAATGCCAGGACAGTTCAAAACCCCCCAAATGACCCCATTTTGGAAAGTAGACACCCCAAGCTATTTGCTGAGAGGCATGTCGAGTCCATGGAATATTTTATATTGCGACACAAGTTGCGGGAAAGAGACAAATTTTTTTTTTTTTTTTTGCACAAAGTTGTCACTAAATGATATATTGCTCAAACATGCCATGGGAATATGTGAAATTACACCCCAAAATACAGTCTGCTGCTTCTCCTGAGTACGGGGATACCACATGTGTGAGACTTTTTGGGAGCCTAGCCGCGTACGGGACCCCGAAAACCAAGCACCGCCTTCAGGCTTTCTAAGGGCGTGAATTTTTGATTTCACTCTTCACTGCCTATCACAGTTTCGGAGGCCATGGAAAGCCCAGGTGGCACAAAACCCCCCCAAATGACTCCATTTTGGAAAGTAGACACCCAAAGCTATTTGCTGAGAGGTATAGTGAGTATTTTGCAAACCTCACTTTTTGTCACAAAGTTTTGAAAATTGAAAAAAGAAAAAAAAAAAGTTTTTTCTTGTCTTTCTTCATTTTCAAAAACAAATGAGAGCTGCAAAATACTCACCATGCCTCTCAGCAAATAGCTTGGGGTGTCTACTTTCCAAAATGGGGTCATTTGGGGGGGGGTTTGTGCCACCTGGGCATTCCATGGCCTCCGAAACTGTGATAGGCAGTGAAGAGTGAAATCAAAAATTTTCACCCTTGGAAATCCTGAAGGCGGTGCTTGGTTTTCGGGGCCCCGTGCGCGGCTAGGCTCCCAAAAAGTCCCACACATGTGGTATCCCCATACTCAGGAGAAGCAGCTAAATGTATTTTGGGGTGCAATTCCACATATGCCCATGCCCTGTGTGAGCAATATATCATTTAGTGACAACTTTGTGCAAAAAAAAAGAAAAAAAAAAAAAAAGTGTCACTTTCCCGCAACTTGTGTCAAAATATAAAATATTCCATGGACTCAATATGCCTCTCAGCAAATAGCTTGGGGTGTCTACTTTCCAAAATGGGGTCATTTGGGGGGGGGGGGGGTTTGTGCCACCTGGGCATTCCATGGCCTCTGAAACTGTGATAGGCAGTGAAGAGTGAAATCAAAAATTTACACCCTTAGAAATCCTAAAGGCGGTGCTTGGTTTTCGGGGCCCCGTACGCGGCTAAGCTCCCAAAAAGTCCCACACATGTGGTATCCCCATACTCAGGAGAAGCAGCTGAATGTATTTTGGGGTGCAATTCCACATAGGCCCATGGCCTGTGTGAGCAATATATCATTTAGTGACAACTTTTTGTAAATATTTTTTTTTTTTTTGTCATTATTCAATCACTTGGGACAAAAAAAATAAATATTCAATGGGTTCAACATGCCTCTCAGCAATTTCCTTGGGGTGTCTACTTTCCAAAATGGGGTCATTTGGGGGGGGGTTTGTACTGCCCTGCCATTTTAGCACCTCAAGAAATGACATAGGCAGTCATAAACTAAAAGCTGTGTAAATTACAGAAAATGTACCCTAGTTTGTAGACGCTATAACTTTTGCGCAAACCAATAAATATATGCTTATTGACATTTTTTTTACCAAAGACATGTGGCCGAATACATTTTGGCATATGTATGACTAAAATTTAGTTTATTGGATTTTTTTTATAACAAAAAGTAGAAAATATCATTTTTTTTCAAAATTTTCGGTCTTTTTCCGTTTATAGCGCAAAAAATAAAAACTGCAGAGGTGATCAAATACCATCAAAAGAAAGCTCTATTTGTGGGAAGAAAAGGACGCAAATTTCGTTTAGGTACAGCATTGCATGACCGCGCAATTAGCAGTTAAAGCGACGCAGTGCCAAATTGGAAAAAGACCTCTGGTCCTTAGGCAGCATAATGGTCCGGGGCTCAAGTGGTTAAGGGGATAACTTGTGTGCATTTTGAGTTACCAGGGGTTCTCACCCATGCAGGATGAGGGGTTCTGGGATAGTCCCCTTGGAAAGGACTGATTTTTAGTGCTCTCAGGATTGGTGAGCGACCGTCTGACAATGAACAAACTTCTTGATCCCCTTCAGCCGGATTTCGCCCTCAACACTCCATGGAAACTGCTCTCCTTAAACTCACAAATTACCTACCAATGGCTAAAACCAACGGACACTTTTCTGTACTACTTCTCCTGGACCTCTCTGCTGCCTTTGACACAGTGGACCACCCCCTCCTCCTCAAAAAACTCCAATCCTTTGGTCTCCGTGACTGTACTTGTACTGGTTCTCATCCTACCTATCCCACAGCCCCTTCAGTGTCACAACTCTACTTCCTCCTCTCCTCTTCCTTTCTCCATCCGGGTCTCCCGAGGTTCTGTTCTTGGACCTCTCATTTTCTCAATCTACACCACCTCCTTGGGTCAGTTGATTGCCTCCCATGGCTTCAATATCATCTCTATGCTAATGACACCAAAATCTATCACTCCACCCCCCAGCTCTCTCCATCTGTCTCCTCATGCATCACTAACTTACTACCAGACATATCTGCCTGGATGTCACATCACTTCCTCAAACTCAACCTATCCTATTTGCCACCTCAACCTATGCAACTTCTTCAAGATATGCCCCTTCCTAACCAATGTCACCACATAGCTTCTAATCCACTCCCTGATCATCTCTCGCTTCGACTACTGCAACTTCCTCCTCATTGGCTTGAATTGAATGAATTATTACATCAGTTCTTGGCAATTCTGTGATAGTGTAGTGGGTGGGTGTAATTGCACTGTATGTACTTTATGACAGTTACTCAGTTATGCAACACTATGCCCAAATTATTTTATATAATTTTGTGATACAGACAGATCTTTCTTTTAGCGCTATTTAATAACCACTTTTTATCTTTTACTAAATAAATAAAAAATAAAAAAATAAAAATAAAACCCTGTCTTAGCTATAAAATATATCAGATAAAAGTGCCCAAACAGAAAAATCACTCAAAAAATTAACCCTTTTGTAAAGTGGACTTCCCAAGGTGATTTAATTGTTTGTCACACTTTGTTTTAGAAATAAAGAAAATGCTGGTATTTAGCTACACAAAGTCTCTGGGAGTGTAACTTGCTCATAGTTCCTGGACATGCTTCCTCAGACACATCCTCTCTTTCCCTACCTGCAGAGCATTCAAATTTGGAGCACTCTCTGCTTTGAGAAATTAAGGTGCTACAGGGAGTCTGGAATCCTTCCATCACTGCTTAGAGCACATAGAAGAGACTTCCTCTTCGCTGGTTGCTGCAGTAAAACAACTAAAGGTCATGTTGGGCTAAAGCAGACACACATACAGGGCCTTTCTCCAACTGGACAAGTGGGGAGACATTGTAGGAACATTGTGCTCCTGAGGCCATTGGAGCCTGTGATCTCGACCGATTTGAAAAAGTATCGATTCGAACGTTTCAAAACAAAATAATAGGTACATTTGAAGAAAATGCAAAAATTCCGTATACAAATTCCGAATACGAATTCCAAATATGAATTCCGAATACAAATTAAACAAGTTGACCAACTTTAACTAAACAGAATAACTAGATTAACGAATCAAAACTAATTTTTTTGTCATGCACATGTCTAGTATTCCTAGTACCGGGCCAAGGCACTTCACAATGTGGTACCATGGTGGAGAGGAGGAGAGTTATGTAAAGCCCCTGAGAGGTGCCAGAAGAACTTAAAGGAGATATACAAACACAGGCAATATCTGACCCTCTTTAGTTAAAGGGGTCATGGTTCTCTGGTGAGTGTACATCTAACTGAGCACATCGGTAAATTAATATTAGGCTGTTGATGGTTTCCAATCTCTTACCATATTGAAGACTGATTCTACTGATCAGAATAACGTATGAACTGCATTTTTAAAGGACTTTCACTCATTGTCCTTTTGTATTGATTGGTAGCAAATAGCGTGCAGTGCTTCCTGTACAAAATGAATCAACATAAACCAGTCTTATAAAAGTGAATAAAGTCTCATCCTGTGTGTCCGTGATTGAACTACTCTTCAATTAAATCCTCGAACAATATATATGATAAGTCTATGTGCTTACCAGAAAGTGAAAAAAAGCAAACATGTAAAGACTAGGGATAAGCTGAACATCCCCCCCCGCTTCGGTTCGCACCAGAACCTGCGAACGGACCGAAGGTTCGCGCGAACTTTAGAACCCCATTAAAGTCTATGGGACTTGAACGTTCAAAATCAAAAGTGCTAATTTTAAAGGCTAATATGCAAGTTATTGTCCTAAAAAAGGGTTTGGGGACCCGGGTCCTGCCCCAGGGAACATGTATCAATGCAAAAAAAAGTTTTAAAAACTGACCTTTTTTCGGGAGCAGTGATTTTAATGATGCTTAACCGTTTGCCACCTGTCGTCCATCATATGACAGCCAGGCAGCGCGGCTCTTGTTCTGGGAGGGCGTCATATGACACCCTGCCCTTTAAACAGCAAATGCGCACGATCGTGTGCGCGCATCCCTGTACCCTCGGAGACACGGAGACACTGCTTGCCACTGAGGGGGGTAAACAGCCATTGGGCATGGCTGTTTACTAGGTGATCGGTCAGGATGAAGTCACGGCCAATGACAGTTGGTACCACCCTCATTGTGCACAGTACATGCGCACGATCAGGAGCGCCAATCCCAGGAACACTGATCATCATTGACGATGGTAAACAGCCATTGGCCGGCGGCTGTTTACCACGTGATCAGCTGTGATCCTTTCACAGCCGGTCACTAAATGTAAACACAGAGCGGTAACTAGCTGTTATCAGCTCTTATCTCCTCACACACCGTTTCCAGTGTGAGGAGAGAAAAGCCAGGAGCAGTAAGTTACTGATCTGTGTCTGTATTGTACTGCACCAAGCACAACACTTGTCCCATTGCCCCCCCATTGTCATCTGTCACCCAACAGTCACCACAGTCACCCCATAAAGTGCGCCTGTCACGTAAGACTGCCATCAGTGACCGTCAGTGGTGCACCTGTCAGCCATCACCCGTCAGCCGTCACCTGTCAGCCATCACCCATCAGTGACATCAGCCATTACCCATCACCCATCAGTGACCATCAGCCATCACCCATCACTGACGTCAGCCATTACCCATCACCCATCAGTGACCGTCAGCCATTACCAGTCACCCATCAGTGACTGTCAGCCATTACCCATCAGCCATCAGTGACCGTCAGCCATCACCCGTCACACATCAGCCATCAGTGACCATCAGCCATCACCCATCAGTGACCATCACCCGTCACCCATCAGTGACGTCAGCCATTACCCGCCACCCATCAGTGACGTCACCCGTCAGCCATCACCCGTCACCCATGAGTGACCATCAGCCATCACTCATCACACATCAGTGATGTCAGCCATTACCCGTCACCCATCAGTGATGTCAGCCATTACCTGTCACCCATCAGTGACTGTGGCCTGTCACCCATCTGTGACCATCACCCGTCACCGTCCGTGGCCTGTCACCTATCAGTGACCATCACCTGTCACACCATCATCACCTATCAGTGAACGTCACCTGCCACCCATCTTACAGCCCATCAGTGACCATTACCTGCCACCTGTCACACAGCCATCAGAGTCATGTCCAAAAGATTATACACCAGTGAGGAGGCATTCCAGATCCTCTCCATGACTGATGAGAGCAACGGGGAGTTCTCATCAGATTCCAATTCTGATTCCGAATCAAATTCTGCATTTGAACCAAATAGTGAATCGGCAAATGATTCGGAGGAAGAATGGGTCCCTCCTAAAAGGGCACGGCACTCTGGAAACAGGATCATATTCCAAGGCCCAGTACCAGCGCTGCCACCAGCAGTAGGCCCCAAGAACAAATTCCCGGGCCCAGTACCAGCACTGCCACCAGCAATAGGCCCAGGGAACAAATGCCCAGTACCAGCACTGGCGCCGGTGATAGGCCCCAGGAACAAATGCTCAGACCCAGTACCAGTGCTGCCACATCACGCCTGAGTATCAGCACAGGGAATTCAAATCCCACAACTACTGGAGTGTCACGTCCCACAAGAGCCAGGGCCTCTACATATATGCCAGATGGTCTTGCCAACCCAACATGGCTGCCATCCGACTCGGGATCACCAATTATTCCCCCTTTCACAGCACAGCCAGGTATGCAGGCCAACACCCAAAATTTCACAGCGATTGATTTTTTTTATCTGTTTTTGCCCGACACTTTGCTGCAATTCATTGTGGACCAGGCAAATTTATATGCCCAGCAGTATATTGCCAACAACCCCCAATCATCCTATGCTCATCCATTTGAGTGGAGAGATCTGAATTTGGAGGAGTTCAAATTGTTTATGGGCCTCACCCTAAACATGGGGCTTACAAAAAAAATGAAGGACACGCCTATTGGTGCACCAACCCCATCCACAACATGCCCATTTATTCTGCTGTAATGGCCACGTCCTGATACAAAATGATAATGCGCTTTATTCATTTTAGCGACAACACCCAGTGCCCTCCCCACAATCATCCAAATTACAACAAATTATATAAACTTCGTTCACCAATAAATTTCTTTTCCCAACAATTTGCAGAACTCTATGACCCCGATCAGAATATATGTGTCGATGAGTCCCTGGTACCCTTTTCAGGCCGGCTAGGAATAAAGCAATATATTCCTAGCAAAAGGGCCAGATACGGAGTAAAATTATACAGGCTATGTGAGAGAGCCACGGGATATTTGTATGCGTTCCGCATATATGAAGGAAAAGATCCCCAGCTCCAGCCCCCTGAGTGCCCGGCCTACATGGGCACAACCGGAAAGATTGTATGGGACTTGGCATACCCACTTCTGAACAAAGGATATCACATATACCTTAACAATTTCTACACTGGCCTGACCCTTTTCAAACACCTATACATTGCAAAAACCCTGGCCTGCGGAACCTCCAGAAAAAATAGAAAGGGCTTCCAACAATCTCTAGCAAACAAAAAGCTGCGAAGGGGGGAAAAAGCAGCACTGAGATTCAACAAAGTGCTGGCCTTGAGGTGGAAGGATAAAAGGGACATCCACCATCCATGACGATACTACAATTGAGGTTCAAAGAAGACGAGGTCCCTTTGAAAAGCCAGTATGTGTCCAAGATTATAATCTCTACATGGGAGGGTGGATTTCAATGATCAAATGATTCAGCCCTATTTGTCGATAAGGGGGTCCCGATTCTGGTACAAGAAGGTATCATTTTATCTCATCCATTTGGCCGTTTATAATTCCTACGTAGTCTACACCAAATCCACAGAAAACCCTGCCTCCTTCCTACAATTCATAGAAGAAGTTGTTACGTCCCTCATCTATCACCAAAGATCCCCCCAGTTTGCCGACTTCATGAGCGCCACTTCCCCTTAAACATTCCACCATCTGAAGCATGCCAAAGATGGCAAAAAAAATGTCACGTGTGCACCAAAAGGGGTTTTCGAAAAGATATCAGCTGCCATTGTCCCCAGTGTCCCTCCCAACCAGGCCTTTGCATTGGTGAATGCTTCCAACTTTATCATACATTCCTAAAATATTAGCACATATTTTTAACCATTTCCCCATTTTCGTTATCTGTGCTGACCATTTTTCATGCTTCCCCAAATAACCACACCACTGCCTTCCATGTTGACTGACCCTGGCCTGTTTTTTGACTATGCCTCTGCCTACCGTTTGGACTGCTTGCATGTGAACTGACCCTGGCCTGTTTTGTGACTATTCCTCTGCCTACCGTTTGGACTGCCTCCACATGAACTGACCCTGGCTCGTTTTATCAACTAAGCTACTGCCTACCGCTTGGACTGCTTGCACGTGAACTGACCCTGGCCTGTTTTATGGACTATGCTTTTGCCTACCACTTGGACTGATCTGTTGCCCTGCTACTGTAGTACACAGGGGTCTCACATATGTGAGGGGCTCCAGAATTGTTTTTCTGGATGGAGAAAACAATTTTTTTTGTTTTCTCTGGGTTTCGGAATTTTTGGATCAGGGTCTGGAGTCCGGAGACTTCATAGAGATTTGGGTGGGTCGAAGCCTCTACCCCTGTGCCCAGGTCTTACCTGATTGTGGCCCTCAGCCTGCTGCTGACTTACTGCCATCACGCCTCTGCCTGCCGCATGAACGGACCACACCGCTACCTTGACTATGCAAATAATTAGCTGTAGTAAGAGGCAGTATGTTTATGAAGGGCTGGAGAACGGTACAATGAGTGTCTGCAGGTAACAATGTACCAGGAACAATATTATGGCTGTGCTGGCTGTCTCTGCCTGGACAATTTCTATGGACTGTGCTGTGCTGACAATATCCTTGTGCTGACTATAGACAAATTTTCCTGCCTGCTGCCAGGATAATTACTATTGCTGTCGCTAAGCACATCCCTGCCTGCTGCCTGGACCAGTGCTCTCCTCTGTGGATACTACTAAAAGCACAGGTAATGCTTTTTTTTACCTTTTCCGCAATAGAATTTATTTTGGATTGTAATTCTTGGTATGTACATGCTATGTGTTAGAAATATGAAGGGCCTTCAAAAATGATAGGTTGCCAGGAAATTATATATGTAATTTATGCTCCTAGAATGCCTGATGGTACTACTTGGATGTTGGGCTTTTGTATGTGGCCAGGCTGTGTAAAAGTTTCACACATGTGGTATTGCCATACTCAGGAGGAGTAGCAGAATGTATTTTGGGGTGTCATATTTGCTATGTACATGCTATGTGTTGGAAATATCTGATAAATGAACAACTTTGTGTAAAAAAAAAATGCGTTTTCATTTTTTTCCACATTTTTCAAAAATTCCGGAAAAAAATGAACCGTTCAAAAGACTCATTATACCTCATAGTCTATACGTTGGGGTGTTTGCTTTCCAAAATGTGGTCATTTTGGGGCAATTCCATTGTCCTGGTGCTCCAGGGCCTTCAAAAATGTAATAGGTGGTTGAGAAATGAGATGTGTCATTTATGCTTGTAGAACGCCTACGATGCTACTTCAAAGTGGGGCTTTTGTATGTGGCCAGGCTGTGTAAAAGTCTCACACATGTGGTATCGCCATACTTGGGAAGAGTAGCAGAATGTATTTTGGGGTGTAATTTGTTGTATGCATATGCTCTGTGAGAGAAATAACCTGTTAATATGACAATTTTGTAAAAAAAAAAAATAATTTTGCAAAGAATTGTGGGAAAAAATTACAACTTAAAAAAACTCACCTACTTACTTAATACCTTGGAATGTCTACTTTCTAAAAAGGGGTCATTTGGGGGGTATTTGTACTTTCCTGACTTGTTAGTGTCTCAAAAAAATAAGATAGGCCTTCAGTACATCAGGTGTGATCAGATGTGATCAATTTTCAGTGATTGGCACCAAAGTTTGTAGACTCTATAACTTTCACAAAAACCAAAATAATTTACACTTATTCAGGTTATTTTTACCGAGGATATGTAGCAGTATAAATTTTGGCCAAAATGTATTAAGAAAAATGACTAATTTGCTAAATTTTATGACAGAAACAAAGAAAAAGCATTTTTTTCACAAAATCTACAGACCTTTTTATTTATAGCACAAAAAATAAAAAACCCACTAGTGATTAACTACCACCAAAAGAAAGCTCTATTTGTGTGAAAAAATATACGCACATTTCATATGGGTACAGTGTTGCATGACTGAGTAATTGTCATTCAAAGTGTGAGAGCGCTGAAAGCTGAAAATTGGTCTGGGCAGGAAGGGGGTGTAAGTGCACTGTATTGAGGTGGTTAAAGTGAAAAAATAAAAGTGAAATATTCCTTTAAATATCATACCTGGGGGATGTCTATAGTATGCCTGTAAAGTGACGCATGTTTCCTATGCTTAAAACAGTCCCTGCACAAAATGACATTTTTAAAGGAGTAAAAGTCATAAAAAAATGCTTGCGGCTTTAATGTAATGTTGGGTCCTGGCAATATGGATGAAAATCTTTGAGACAAACGGCATGGGTACCCCCCCAGTCCATTACCAGGCCCTTTGGGTCTTGTATAGATATTAAGGGGAACCCCGCACCCAAATGAAAAAAAAGGAAAGGCGTCGGGCCCCCAGGCCCTATATACTCTGAACAACAGTATACAGGCGGTGCAAACAAGACAGGGACTGTAGGCTTATTGTTAAGTAGAATCAGTTTGTAATTTTGAACTGGTACATTTTTAAAGTGTAGCTCCAGCCAAAAAATCTATTTTTAAGCTTTTTGGAAAACATAGGGAAGGGTTATCACCCCTGTAACATTTGTTTTGGTGTCTGTGCACCTCTTCAGAAGATTTCACCTCACTTTCTGTCCCAATGACAAATGTTTTTTGAAAATTTGGGTTTTTTAGTGAAACAAGGATTGGTGATAAAGCATCAGTGAAGAGGAGACACGTTTTTCCCATATTAACTCTTACAGGAGAGAATTTCCCTTCCTAGGGGTAGATTTCATCTCACTTCCTATTGTCTCCTTCAGTTTGCAAGTAAGAGTCGTTTGTAAGTTGGATGTTTGAAAGTAGGAGCCTGCCCTATATACTCTGCAGATATTGGGGCCTTAGGTGTTGGTGTTGCCACAACACTGTAAGCCCTCACAGTTACTCTTGGTGGGTGCAGGAACGGGCCCTGCTGTGAAATATTAGATCAAGAATTGTAATTACATGCCATTGTTGAACAGGGGCAGAAAAATTGGGCCTTTGGTGATGGTGGTGTTACCACGACTCTATAAGCCCTCACAGTTACTCTTGATGGGCGCAGGAATGGGCACTGCTGTGAAATATTAGATCAAGAATTGTAAATACATGTCCCTGTTGAACAGGGGCAGAAAAATTGGGCCTTAGGCACTGATGCCACAACACTGCAACCCCTCACAGATGCTATAGTTGGAGTGCAGGAATGAGCCCTGCTGCAAAGTATTGCATCAAATATTGTAATTATATGCCCCTGTTAAACAGGGGCTGAAAATTTGGGCCTTGGGCACTGGTGCTGGTGCCACAACACTGCAACCCCTCACAGATACTCTAGTTGGAACGCAGGAATGAGCCCTGCTGCAAAGTATTGCATCAAAAATTGTAATTACACGCCCCTGTTAAACAGGGGCAGAAAAATTGGGCCTTGGCCACTGGTGGCGGTGCCCAGAACCAAAAATTTTCTTACAAGCTATCAGCATGAAAATTGAGGAGGAAGAGGATTGTCACTCCGCATAACAGGATAGTCACTCAGCATCAGCATAGGCAGTATTGAAGGGATCTCACATAAAAAAAAAAATCAATTGGTTACATCAGCATCAGGTGCTTGGTAGCTGGTGATCCAAGACTGATTCATTTTTATGAAGGTCAGACGATCGACCGATTCGATAGACAAGCGCACCCTGTGATCAGTTACAAAGCCTCCAGCAGCACTGTGCGTTCCGAAAGAATGCTGGATGCAGGATAGGCCAGTAGCTCAATTGCATACTGTGCAAGCTCTGGCCAGTGATCCATCCTCAAGACCCAGTAAGCCAGAGAATTTTTGGTGGGAAAGGTGTCCAAGCCTGATCTTGCCCCTAGGTAATCCTGCACCATGTCAATCAGAGGCTGGCGATGGTTGCTGGAACCGATCATACCTTGGGGCTATGGACTAAAAAATTGTCTGAATGCATCGGGCAGACGGCCACCTTCTCCACCGCTCCTTCTGTGACTCACCAAAGCCTCAGCAACACGTTGTCCAGGAGGACCAGGAAATTGTAACCTCCCAGGCTCTGGAAACACGTTGCACAAACTTTTCTGCAAGGCCTCCCAAAGATGTTTCATCCTCTGCTCCCTCTGTGACGGCAAGATAAGGTCTGCAACCTTACCCTTGTAACGTGGATCAAGGAGGGTTGCTAGCCAGTAATCATTCCTTCCCTTGATACCATGATTACGAGGATCCTTTCGCAGGCTTTGCAGGATCAGGGAGGCCATGCAGCGTAGGTTTGCTGAGGCATTCGGTCCAGAATCCTCTGGGTCACTAAGGATGACATTTTCCACAGCAACATCCTCCCAGCCACGTACAAGTCCATGGGTTTCTTCGGACTGTAAATGATCCCTTGAAAACTGCTGCTGATGCTGAGTGCCAGGCTCCATCTCCATGCTGACACAATCCTCCTCTTCCTCTTCCTTGTCCTCTTCCTGTGTGAATGGCAGGCACGCAGAAACACTGTCTGGAGAGGTAAGGAAATCCTACCTCTTCATCCCTCTGTTCTGCCTCAAGTGCCCTGTCCATTATTCCACGCAGCGTGTGCTCCAACAGGTGGACAAGAGGGACAATGTCACTGATGCATGCACTGTCACTGCTCACCATCCTCGTGGCCTCCTCAAATGGTGATAGGACAGTGGATGCATCCCTGATCATAGCCCACTGGTGTGAGGAAAAAAAACAAGTTCCCCTGCCCTGTCCTGGTGCCATAGTCGCATAGGTACTCATTGATGGCCCTCGGCTGTATGTTCAGCCACTGCAGCATGGCCAACGTTGAGTTCCACCTGATGGGCATGTCACAGATTAGACGGATCTTGGGCAGGTTAAATTCCCTTTGGAGGTCAGCCAGCTGCGCACTGGCATTATATGACCTGCGGAAATGCACACAGACTTTCCTGGCCTGCCTCAGGACATCCTGTAAGCCCGGGTACCTGCCCAAGAACCGCTGCACCACCAAGTTAAGGAACATGAGCCAAACAGGGCACATAGGTCAGTTGTCCCTGTTGAAGGGTGGAGAGGAGGTTGGTGCCATTGTTGCAAACCACCATAACTGCCTTAAGCTGGCGTGGCATCAACCACCTCTGAACCTGCCCCTGCAGAGCTGACAGAATCTCTGCCCCAGTGTGGCTCCTGTCCCCCAAGCACACCAGCTAAAGCACCTCATGGCATCTTTTTGCCTGTTTTGCCTTGTGCTTGTGTAGCCCCTTGAATGCCTACAGAGCACCGCTGGTTCCGAGGACAAATCAGCACAGGAAGAGGCCATGGAGGAAGAAGAAGAGGAGGGGCTGGAGGAGAGAGGTGTGGCAGAATCACCACTAGTAGAATTTTGGAGGCGTGGTGGCGGAACAACCTCCAACACTACTAGACCCTGTCCCAGCTGCCAGAAGAATCACCCAGTGCATCGGGAAAGATAGGTAACGTCCCTGTCCATGCCTGCTGGACCATAAGCCAGCGGTAATATGCACCTTACCACTGACCGCCCTGTCCAGCGCGGCCAAGACATTGCCTTCCACATGCCGGTAGAGAGTGACTTGGTTAAATTGATGATAGGCAACTCCTCCTTATTTTGTTCAGAAATCCTTTATATCTAGCTTCTATGATCAGATGGGCAGCCAGAGTGCTCATCCCATCTTCCCTCTCTGACAACATGAAAATGTCCCTTTCTGTCTAGTGTTAATGTCATCCTTGATCCATCCCTGCTCACATAGATTGCTATTTCTCTAGCTGTTTACTCTGCATGATTCTTAGTCCCTGTGGACCTTTGTGGTAACCCAGTTACCCATTGCGGATCCCTGTCCACTTTAACCATTAATCTAGGGGCTCAGTATAGGCGGAACCGCACCTTCGGTTCATATAAAGCGCTCCTCTTGCGCTGGGCATTTTTGAGGGTCTCTTATCCCTTCATTCCCTTTCTTAATTCAATGCCCATAATGACTGGCCAGTCTTCTCTACGTGTGCCTATAGCCTCTTGCCTCTAAACTACTTTATCTAGCAGATGTACTACATATACCTGTGAACAGCACTATTCTTCTCTTTCTTATCCTTAACACTCCGATGGACAATAGACAGTGACAACATAACATATAACCACCAATCAATACAATTCGATTAAGGGGAGTAAAATAGGTACCCTTTGTCCCAAAAATGCCTTACCGATCAAGGAAGTCTGATAACTCAAATGTAAGCAAAAGGCTTACCTCAGCTGGCTGATTATCAGAAATTCCCAGGTCGTCTCAAGCTCCTCGTTTCGGATACTCAGGGTCACCAGGAATCCCCTCCTGGCTGGCTCGCCATGCTGACTTGGTTAAATTGATGATAGGCAACTCCTATCCTCATATCGATTAGTGGTTCCAAATTAATAATAACTACTGCAGTAGGGAACAGACACAAAAGATACGCTCAGCATCTTTCCAAATTACTGTTCTGCTTTATTATGAAGCAATTGAAGGTTTTTATGCACATGATTACGTAGGTATCACATTAATATTACAATTGTACATTTATGGTAACAAGGGGCGTTACATAGGCAGGCTAATTCTAATCAGGACTCGAAAGAATGTAAACATTTACTGAAAACTAGGGATGAGCTTCGAGATCGAGTCGAACACATGTTCGACTCGAACATTGGCTGTTCGCAAGGTCGCCGGACAGCGAACAATTTGGGGTGTTCACGGCAAATTCGAATGCCACGGAACACCCTTTAAAAGTCTATGGGAGAAATCAAAAGTGCTAATTTTAAAGGCTTATATGCAAGTTATTGTCATAAAAAGTGTTTGGGGACCTGGGTCCTGCCCCAGGGGACATGGATCAATGCAAAAAAAAGTTTTAAAAACTGACATTTTTTCAGGAGCAGTGATTTTAATAATGCTTAAAGTCAAACAATAAAAGTGTAATATTCCTTTAAATTTCATGGCTGGGGGGTGTCTATAGTATGCCTGTAAAGGGGCGCATGTTTCCCGTGTTTAGAACAGTCTAACAGCAAAATGACATTTCAAAGGAAAAAAGCCATTTAAAACTACTCGCGGCTATTGCATTGCCGGTCCGACAATACACATAGAAGTTCATTGATAAAAATGGCATGGGAATTCCCCACAGGGGAACCCCGAACCAAAATTTAAAAAAATAATGACGTGAGGGTCCTCCTAAATTCCATACCAGGCCCTTCAGGTCTGGTATGGATATTAACCGGTTCAATACCGGGCATTTTCACCCCCTTCCTTCCCAGACCAATTTTTAGTTTTCAGCGCTGTTGCACTTTAAACGACAATTACGCGGTCGTGCGACGTTGTACCTAAACAAAATTGACGTCTTTTTTCCCCCACAAATAGAGCATTCTTTTGGTGGTATTTGATCACCTCTGCGATTTTTATTTTTTGCGCTATAAACAAAAGAAGAGCGACAATTTTGAAAAAAACACAATATTTTTTACTTTTTGCTATAATAAATATCCCAATTATTTAAAAAAAAACACATTTTTTCCTCAGTTTCAGCCGATATGTATTCTTCTACATATTTTTGGTAAAAAAAATCGCAATAAGCGTATATTGATTGGTTTGCGCAAAAGTTATAGCGTCTATAAAATACAGGATAGATTTATGGCATTTTTAAAAAAAAAAATATTTTTTTTTCGTGACTGCGACATTATGGCGGACACATCGGACACTTTTGACACATTTTTGGGACCATTCACATTTATACAGCGATCAATGCTATAAAATTGCATTGATTACTGTGTAAATGTGACAGGCAGTGAAGGGGTTAACCACTAGGGGGCGGGGAGGGGTTAAATGTGTTTCCTAGGGAATGCTTCTAACTGTAGGGGGAGGGGACGCACAAGGGGAGGAGACCGATCAGTGTTCCTCCGTTCTGGGAACACAGATCGCTCTCCTCTGAGCTGACAGGACGTGGATCTCTGTGTTTACACACAGAGACCCACGGCCCGGCCCGGTTAATGGGCAATCGCGGGTGCCGGTGGACATCATAGCCACCAGGCACATACACCGGGTCCTGAGCAACGCGGCGGGCATGCTAGTGCGCCCCCGGCGGCGCGCACGCGCCCCCTAGGCGGCTGGGAACCCAAGGCCATCATATGACGTCCACCCAGGATGGGAGATCCCATCTGTGGACATCATTTGACTATAGGCGGGTAGGGAAGTGGTTAAGGGGAACCCCGGCCAAAATTTTAAAAAAAAAAATGACGTGGGGGTCCCCTTAAATTCCATACCAGACCCGAAGGGTCTGGTATGGATTTTAAGGGGAACCCCGCACCTAAGAGGGAACTCCCAAACTTTTAGGATCTGGAATTGGGGAGAAAACACATAAATGAGTTTGTCAAAAACCTTAAAAGATCAGCAACATTCTCTGTGAGATCTGAATGGAGGACTTCAGCTGCTGAGACAAAATATAAGCAAGTGAGTAACACACTCCCAACCCAAATCCCATATGGAGAGAGTCCAACATCCCCCTTAGGGGCTTGATAAAATATAAGAAAACATTCAGGCAAAAGTTTTCTAGTTTCTTACTCTACTTTGTCCGCTACATTGTAGACAGTAGGGGGTGTAAAAATAAAACCTCAAAACTTCTAGTAAGGACTCTCCTATAAAAATGATTTCCTCTGTTAATCTCTGTACTTTCTGCACTCTGTACTTACAAACTACTTCCGATAACACTTTTTACTGTGGCCTTTGCAGTAGCATTTGCCACTAGACATCCAAAAAACATGTCCATACAGACAAAATGCATACTTAAGATACGTACGACATACTTACATACGTAAGATCCTGACTTGGGCATCTGGATATATGTTTTTTTTTAATCTCTGGAAGGGATGTTCAGCTTTTGGTAACATCTTTGGTAGCAGGTAAAACAAGAGGTGGTATGTTATAAAAACAACTATGGTGAACCCTGGCTCTATCCCATGCTCATTTACTAAGGCAGCCATAACTGCTTGTTACTGATGACACGGTCCATGTGTCAAGCTGGAGGGGAAAAGAGTGGCTGGCAGACATAAATGGTCACCTTTTCCAAAGTCCTGTTTCATAAGAAGTTGCCCCCTGTGGACCACTTGTTCTTCTCGTTCTGGGGTCCTTAAAGTTGAATTAAAGCGGAGTTCCACACAAAAATGGAACTTCCGCTTTTCGGAACCCTCCCCCCCTCCGGTGTCACATTTGGCACCTTTCAGGGGGGAGGGGGTGCAGATACCTGTCTAAGACAGGTATTTGCACCCACTTCCGGCATAGACTCCCATGGGAGTCTACGCCTCTTCCCGGCCCACATCTGTCTGCTGGGAACACACAGCTCCCAGGAGAGAGCGGGGACCACTTGGGACACACAGCGCTACTCGCGCATGCGCAGTAGGGAACTGGGAAGTGAAGCCGCAACGCTTCACTTCCTGATTCCCTCACCCAGGATGGCGGCGGCAGCTGCCGAGAACCGAGCGGGTTCTCGGCGTCCCCTGCCGACATCGATGGACCCTGGGACAGGTAAGTGGCCATGTATTAAAAGTCAGCAGCTGCAGTATTTGTAGCTGCTGGCTTTTAATATTTTTTTTTTTTTGGCGGTGTGGGTGGACCCCCGCTTTAAGGCTAAAACATGGAGCTCTGCTTCTTGAGCTGGGGAAAAAGGATCCAATGACCTTGAATACAGAGTATCCTTCTGGGTGATAAACTGCATACTCAAATCTACAAAAAATTTAATATCTGGGTCTTCAGGGAGTGTGTCCTGCACTGGGCTCACAGCGACTGATTCCTACACCATCAATTTAACACATGTGGATTTTCCTTTCTTTTGAATAAATGTACGCGTTTTTCATTGTTAGATTTGTACATAAACAAACTTATATTTTAAACCTTTCATTAGACAAACATTTATTTAGCTGTATATTTGCGCAGAATGTCGGACCATTAAAAATTAAATGTTTGACCAAAACAATAATCTAACTTTGTCTAATAGCACCTTTGCATAAAAGCTACAGCTCTGATATATCGGGCTGAACCCTTCATTACTGAGTCCAGCTTGCATAAATATATTACCATGGCTTATTTTCTATCACTCTGTTTGTGTAAGAATTCCAGTTTCATGTTTCAAAAGACAACTTTTTCCTGGCAATATTATAATAAATGATAACAATACCCTGCGGTCATGGAGAGATGCCCATAAATCCAAAATATTTTTCTGTTTATACCACTGCACTCACAGGGAAAAGGGGCACATCATTTCATAATCCACACTTTCTGCTTTGGATTTAAAAAAAAATAAAAATAAATAAAAACAAAAGGACCAATCTGTATGATGGACCAGAAAGCATCAAAAACTATAAAACAACTGGCTTCAGGTGGCATCTGTCCTAACAGGGTGTGTGGACTTAATGTGATGGGTCTGTTATATTTAAATTTTATTTATTATTACTCTCACATCATGGACCGCAGATCAGTTATTATTAAGAACCTTAAAATTTTAGAAGGAGAAAAACTTCTTATGTATCCCATCCATCTTGGCGTTGTTAAATATTATGGCAGCTGTATTCCAAATAACAACCTCATCTTAATCTTTTTTTCTCTCCAATAAGGGCTTATTGTATAAATGTAAAATTACAAAATTGTTATCTTAATCTAAACTAACCCCTTTTTACAAATTTCCCCAATAACCTGGATTTCATTTCCAACCAAAGGTTGTCTAAACCAGTTTCAATATATCTATATTATTAATAAAATTGTTAAACTCATATTAGAAATTAATACTCATTATTACTTAATTTTACTTAATTTCCCTTTTTTAAATGCACTGTTTCCACTATCAAAGGATATTCAATTTGTGTAATACACGGTTAAATGTAATCTTCATTTTACCATGTTTGGAAAACAGATTCAAAATAATTGTGATCACATTGCTTACCATTAGATTCATTAACCCGGCACATTTTTTTATAAATGTTTTGTCTAAATAAAATGAAATTGGCATGGTGTCCTTCCAGCTTATCACTGACCTCTTATCCCACCAGCCACATTCTTTCATGAGAGCACAAAGGAGGGGGTCACATCTGCGTACATGACACACATAAGGCATAGAACTAAAGCTCCCAGCATTCACACATACATGAATATATCTCTCTTAAATCACTTACATTTTTCCCATTTATACACAACACATGCATATCATTCTCTCACTTTCTTTTAACTCTCATTAATATTTCCCTGCCTAAATTCTGCTTTCCTTATTTTGTTCAGAAATCCTTTATATCTAGCTTCTATGATCAGATGGGCAGCCAGAGTGCTCATCCCATCTTCCCTCTCTGACAACATGAAAATGTCCCTTTCTGTCTAGTGTTAATGTCATCCTTGATCCATCCCTGCTCACATAGATTGCTATTTCTCTAGCTGTTTACTCTGCATGATTCTTAGTCCCTGTGGACCTTTGTGGTAACCCAGTTACCCATTGCGGATCCCTGTCCACTTTAACCATTAATCTAGGGGCTCAGTATAGGCGGAACCGCACCTTCGGTTCATATAAAGCGCTCCTCTTGCGCTGGGCATTTTTGAGGGTCTCTTACCCTTCATTCCCTTACTTAATTCAATGCCCATAATGACTGGCCAGTCTTCTCTACGTGTGCCTATAGCCTCTTGCCTCTAAACTACTTTATCTAGCAGATGTACTACATATACCTGTGAACAGCACTATTCTTCTCTTTCTTATCCTTAACACTCCGATGGACAATAGACAGTGACAACATAACATATAACCACCAATCAATACAATTCGATTAAGGGGAGTAAAATAGGTACCCTTTGTCCCAAAAATGCCTTACCGATCAAGGAAGTCTGATAACTCAAATGTAAGCAAAAGGCTTACCTCAGCTGGCTGATTATCAGAAATTCCCGGCTCGTCTCAAGCTCCTCGTTTCGGATACTCAGGGTCACCAGGAATCCCCTCCTGGCTGGCTCGCCATGCTGACTTGGTTAAATTGATGATAGGCAACTCCTATCCTCATATTGATTAGTGGTTCCAAATTAATAATAACTACTGCAGTAGGGAACAGACACAAAGATACGCTCAGCATCTTTCCAAATTACTGTTCTGCTTTATTATGATGCAATTGAAGGTTTTTATGCACATGATTACGTAGGTATCACATTAATATTACAATTGTACAATTGTACATTTATGGTAACAAGGGGCGTTACATAGGCAGGCTAATTCTAATCAGGACTCGAAAGAATGTAAACATTTACTGAAAACATTATTAGTGCTGTGTGCACAGTGAGGGCAGAGTCTACCAACTGAAAAGGCAGCAGTTGAAGTCCTAGCAATTTAGCCAAGCTAGCATTCAACCGCTGGGCATGTGGATGGCTGGGAGCGAACTTCTTTCAGCGGTGCAGCAGCTGAGGTAGGGAAATTGGCCTGGTACAATCTGACGTCAATGTACCGATAGCAGATTGTCCGCAAGTACTTGGCTGTGACACACCTAATTCTACATCTTCATTCCTCTCAGTGCAGGTTTCAGAGAGGACTGAAGGTATAGTGGGGTTGGAGATCCCAGCTGATGAGGAGCAAGGAGAGGTCCGCTTTGTTCTTTGGTGTGGGTCTTTTAGGTACGCTTGCCAACGAACTGAATTGTAGGTCGACATATGTCTGGTCAAGCATGTTGTGCCCAATCGGGTGATGTTTTGGCCACGTGCGATACGCTTGAGACATATGTTACAAATAGCAGTGGTGGGATCTGATGCACTTGTCTTAAAAAAGGCCCACACCAAATAACTTTTGGAATAACGCGCAGAGACAGCAGTGTCCTGCACATGCGGAGCTCTGCGGTGTGATGCAGTCGGTGTGCTGCCCTTAAGCTGACCCCTGGAGGGCATCCTGCCTCATTGGAGATGTGCCTCCTCCTCTCTCCTATCAGGCACCCACATGGAGTCAGTGACCTCATCATCCCCTCCCTCCTCATCATTGGAGCAAAGTATGCTGCAGCTGGGGGAACATGACTGCCAGATTGCTGTCCTTCTTGGGCTCCCTCTCTCGGAGCTCACGTTACTGCCTCCCTCTAGCTGGGTACCATCAGCGAAGCCTTCAAAACACTGGGCATCCTCCTGGAGCATGTACCCAACACTGTGGTCAAACAGTTCGGGGGACTCCTCAGGAGGACAAGGTGGGGCTAGGGAAGGAGTGACTGATGCCATTGATCCGAGGGAAGAGACCGCGTTGACAGCTGCTTTGCCAGACAAAGTAACCTGAGCCTGGGTGAGAGAGGATGAGGAGGATGAGGACGGCTTGGTCATCCACTCTATCAAGCCTTCCACATGTTGTCGCTCAACACGGCCAGCTGCTGAAAAAAAGGACAAGCGTGTCCCACGGCCACATGCTGATGAGGATGCACCGTCTCCACAACCAACACTGTTGCCTCTAGACACAGAGCCTGCTTGCCCTCTTTTATTGGCTTGAACTGTCTGCCTCTCCTTGGCCTTCCAGACATACTAATGGCCTGCTGTGAGATGTAACTGCACAAAGCTGGGATGTGAATATATATATATATACTGATACTGCAGATAGCAGAATCAACTGCCTGCCTGTAGTATTATTAGTATGAGAACACCAGCAATTATCTTCAGGTAGCTTTAGGTGCACAGTGTGCAGAGGACACAGTACACTAACTGTAAATACTGCAGCTGCCTGCCTGTGGTACTAATAGGATCAGAAGAAAAACAATTTTCTTCAGGTAGCTTTAGGTGTACACTGTGCAGAGGACGCACTACACTAACTGTAAATACTGCAGCTGCTTGCCTGTGGTACTAATAGAATCAAAACGACAGCAATTGTCTTCAGGTAGCTTTAGGTGCACACTTTGCAGAGCATGCACTACACTAACTATAAATACTGCAGCTGCCTGCCTGTGGTATTAATAGGATCAGAACAACAGCAATTGTCTTCAGGTAGCTTTAGGTGCACACTGTGCAGAGGATGCACTACACTAACTGTAAATACTGCACCTGCCTGTGGTACTAATAGGATCAAAAGAACACCACCAATTTTCTTCAGGTAGCTTTAGGTGCACACTGTGCAGAGGACGCACTACACTAACTGTAAATACTGCAGCTGCCTGCCTGTGGTACTAATAGGATCAGAACAACAGCAATTGTCTTCAGGTAGCTTTAGGTGCACACTGTGCAGAGGATGCACTACACTAACTGTAAATACTGCAGCTGCCTGTGGTACTAATAGGATCAGAAGAACACCAGCAATTTTCTTCAGGTAGCTGTAAATACTGTAAAAACACCTGCCTGCCTGTCAGGAGGAGAATAACAGGAACGGAGCTAAACTGAATACAGTGTGTATATATATATATATATATATATATATATATATATATATATATATATACACACACACACACAACACCTAGGATGCATATATATACACAATACACTGTACAATACAACTGACTCGCCCACCTACTCTAACTTAAATCAAATGGCACTGTCTCTCTGTCTATCCCTCCGCCGCCACAACACACTACACAAGGCCGCCACGCAGGCGGCCTTATATAGTGTGGAGCGTGTACTAAACCCCTGAGCCATAATTGGCCAAAGCCACCCTGGCTTTGGCCAATTATGGCTTTCTGTACAGATGGCGCTGTGATTGGCCAAGCATGTGGGTCATAGTGCGAACTCGAAGCTCATCCCTAGTAAACACAACCAGCTGTGAAATGATTTCCCACACACGTGCACCTCCACCAATCTATACATTTACCATATAATCAATAGTAATATGCTTCTATGCAGTTATTCTGAAGTAGCGAGACATCACATCATGGCTGCCTTTGACAACATCGATGATGAAACGCGTAAGTGGGGCTACGCACGCACCTACATCATTCCGGTACACGAGCAGGGAGACTGGAACACAGCTGGAGCGCACGCTGTGGGACAACTCTTCCTGCTTTTATCATTTCCATACTGTAGTTTTTTTTGCGTATATTGAAGTTTTTTTAATAAAGCTTTTTAATTTAAACTACTACACTATGGGGCTTCTTTATAGCTAACGAGCTTCCAGTTTCTAACGAGTGTTCCAGTTATGGACAACTTGTGGAACCCCTCTGAGGTGGCAACGGAGGCTGAGCTGAGTGGATGACTGCGGTCTGGAGCCCACCTGTGACGGAATATCTAAGGGGACCATCCAGTACACATACATGCCTATTACCCCTGCAGGGGTATGAGGAGTGGATGAGTGGGGACCTATAGGGGGAGCACCAAAGTCACTAGACCAGCTTTCAGCACAAAAGTCACCAGACTGTTTTGCAACCTTCTTTGCCGTTGCATCATTATTTTTTACCATCTGGATCATCCCCATATATATACACCTCTATGGCTCACCAATTTTGTTTGGCTTGTTTATTTTTTGGACTTTGATGCACTGGTTTATTGTTGTTTCACATGATTTTTGAGGCACTTGATTTATATTTTTACTTTTTTATTCTTAATCCCATTTCAATTTTGGACACAGATGTACAAACAGTATTTGTCTATGTTTGATAGATGCACATTTAATAGATGTACCTATAATTCTTTGTGTGATTATAAATTATGGTGACACATATATGATTTACGATTTTCACTATAATTATATATACACCTACATGGTTTCTTTCAGTCACGCATTTCGTTGTAAATAAGTATACAGTTTAACACTTTTTGTATTGTCTATAGGGGGTAACTATTTTAAGTGGACATTTATTTATTTATTTGTTATATTTTAGACACAGAGTTAGAGGTTTATGGTAACTCTTATTCGGGGTGTCTAAATATAATATTACCCCCCTGATTAGGGAGCACCACGTACCCCACTTTTTGTATCTATTTAAATTAGCCCTCTAGGGGGCCTATTAGGGGAGGCTGCATACCTTAATTTCTATCCTAAGAGCAGAGCTTTAGTTTGAATTTAGTACAGATCACCCTAGGGTGTGTCATATCTCTGCAGCTATGGATATCTTTGGATATATGAATAATAGAAATATTGACCTGGGTGGTATTTTTAGCCGGGAACAGGTCACTAACACGCAAGATATGCATAGTCTAATGAGGCAACTCAGACATGCCATGGAGAAACAGCTCAGAGTCTGGTGGGATATTGCCACCTTGGAGATGTACATTATAGAAAAGATGACCCCCCGAAGACTGAGGTGGGACGTACACCCCAATGATAATATTGATGACAGTGAGCTCATGGAAGAATGGTACTCTTTTTTTAATAAATTTGAAGGTGAGATGCTTCAGAATATTGTGAAAAGGAGGCAATTCAAACTAAGGAAGATAGAAGTGAATATAATGGATATTAAGAGTATGCTATTACCCTTTGTCAACCAGAGGGAATATAAAGATAAAGAACTAGAACTCCAAAGAGATTATCAAGAAGTATGATGGTGTAGTCCAAGCTAAAAAACAGAAAAAATTCAAAAGGGATGTTCTTGACTATAGAAACATGAAAGTGTATAAATGGCAATCATCTTTGGGAGATCAAAATGATGAGCTGGATGACACATTAATGGATGATACTCCTGAGGAAGCCATTAGAACCCGTATGTTGGGTTTGGTGGACAATACCCCCCAACAAACACCTCCAGTTAACTCCAATGTACGGAACTGGGATAGAAGAAGACCATCTAATGGGGATCTGTATAGTGTTGACCCTAGAAGGGCCAATCACTGGGAACTCCCTGAATACAGGACACCAACCAATATGAGATATAATGTTTCCACTTATAACAGATTCTCACCTTTGAGAAACTGACAAGGTCCCTATTCTCCTTACAGGAGAAATTTTAGGGAACAAAGGGATTTTCCCAGGGAAAGACAAAGGGACAGACCCCCAGGAAGATGGAAGGCCCGTGTCCCCTACAGAACTCAAGGATGGAGAGGATGGAATGGGAACAGAGGTGGCACTCAGAGAGGAGATCAGCGGAGGTCCGGAGAAGATCAAACTACAACCAGGAATCAGAGATATGGAGAGAGGATGGATGGAGAGAGGATGAATCATAACCAAGGGTGGGACCATTATCAAGGAAGAGAGACAGAATTAATACAAGAAAATCCGGAAAGAAGAAGCAGACAAAAGGAAGGAGAGCAGGTAGGAAGAAAAAAGAAGAAGAGTATACTAGGAAAAGGCATCTACAATCTTAGCAATGTGACCTTTATGGATGAAGAACTCAGGGTCCTTGATTTAGGATTAAAACTTGCCCCGGATAAGAACCTGGATAATTTTGAGGCTTATATCGACCTTCAAAAGTTTATGAGGAAATTAAACCTCAAAAAACATTTTGCTACAAATACAGATAATAGAGTTAGAGAGAATACAGGGTATACCCAAACTAACCTTAAAAATAATTCTACCTTTAACCCTAACACTCCGGGAAGTCAATGCCTCAATGCCTTTAAAAAAATGGTAAAAGGCTGCCTTTGACAACGTCGATGACGAAACGCGTAAGGAGGGGCTATGCACGCACCTACGTCATTCTGGTACGCGAGCAGGGAGACTGGAACGCAGCTGGAATGCACGCTGCAGAACAGCTCTTCCTGCTTTAATCATTTCCATACTGTAATGTGTTTTTTTGCGTAATTTTAAGTTTTTTTAATAAAGCTTTAAACTACTACACTATGGGGCTTCTTTATATCTCTGTGATGGAATATCTAAGGGGATCATCCAGTACACTTACATGCCTATTACCCCTGCAGGGGTATGAGGAACCGGTGAGTGGGGACCTATAGGGGCAGCACCAAAGTCACTAGACCAGCTTTCAGCACAAAAGTCACCAGACTTGCAACCTTCTTTGCCATTGGATCATCATTTTTTACCATCTGGATCATCCCCATATATATACCTCTATGGCTCTCCAATTTTGTTTGGCTTGTTTATTTTTTGGACTTTGATGCACTGGTTTATTGTTGTTTCACATGATTTTTGAGGCACTTGATTTATATTTTTACTTTTTTATTCTTAATCCCATTTCAATTTTGGACTTGGTGATTAGTTTACACAGATGTACAAACAGTATTTGTCTATGTTTGATAGATGCACATTTAATAGATGCACCTATAATTCTTTGTGTGATTATAAATTATGGTGACACATATATGATTTACTATTTTCACTATAGTTATATATACACCTATATGGTTTCTTTCAGTCACACATTTCGTTGTTACTAAATATACAGTTTAACACTTTTTGTATTGTCTATAGGGGGTAACTATTTTAAGTGGACAATTATTTATTTATTTGTTATATTTTACACACAGTGTTAGAGGTTTATGGTAACTCTTATTTGGGGTGTCTAAATATAATATTACCCCCTGATTAGGGAGCGCCACGTACCCCACTTTTTGTATCTATTTAAATTAGCCCTCTAGGGGGCCTATTAGGGGAGGCTGAATACCTTCATTTCTATCCTTAGCGCGGAGCTTTAGTTTGAATCACATCATGGTGTATCAGTAGAATGGTGGTCCATGATAGGTATGGGCTTTATGTTTCGGGTCGAACATGAGTTCGACTCGAACATTGGCTGTTTGCCCGTTCGAACAATTTGGGGTGTTCACGGCAAATTTGATAGCCGTGGAACACCCTTTAAAAGTCTATGGGAGAATTCAAAACTGCTAATTTTAAAGGTTAATATGCAAGTTATTGTCATAAAAAGTATTTGGGGACCTGGGTCCTGCCCCAGGGGACATGTATTAATGCAAAAAAAAAGTTTTAAAAATGGCTGTTTTTCTGGAGCAGTGATTTTAATAATGCTTAATGTGAAACCATAAAAGTGTAATATTCCTTAAAATTTCGTACCTGGGGGGTGTCTATAGCATGCCTGTAAAGTGGTGCATGTTCCCCGTGTTTAGAACAGTCTGACAGCAAAATGACATTTCTAAAGGAAAAAAGTAATTTAACCACTTCAATACCCGGCCATAGTCAAATGACGTCCACAGATGGGATCTCCCATCCTGGGTGGACGTCATATGACGGCCTCGGCTTTCCGCCACTACTGCGGGCCCCCGGGGGCCCGCAGAGCGGCGATCGGGGTACCGTTGTGTCCCTCAGGACACAGCCGTTCCCTGATGCGGGTATTGAAGCGGTGGCGGCAGGCGGCGGAGCGTCGGTAACTGCGGATGCAGAGCGGCATTGGGAAGCGTGTATTGTGCAGGTTCCGGCGGAAGAGCAGTGATCAGGGCGGTGATCGGGGCTGAGGCTTTTCCCCTGGATACAGCTCAGCCCCGATCACTGTAGCCAATGACATGGCTCTGCATCACATGACCGGCTGTGTCCAATCACAGCCCGTCACTAATGTAAACAATCAGACAGTAACTGTTGCTGGGCTCTTCTCCTCACACACCGATCCAGTGTGAGGAGAAGAGATCATCTAACAGTGAGTTACTAATTACATATGTACTACTGTGCCCAGATCGCCCCTCCTAAATAAAGAGTACCTGTCACCTCAGAGTACCTGTCATCTCAGAGTACCTGTCATCTCAAAGTACCTGTCCATCAGGAGTACCCACCACCTCATCACCTGCCACCAGAGTACCCGCCACCTCATCACCTGCCACCAGAGTACCCGCCACCTCATCACCTGCCACCAGAGTACCCGCCACCTCATCACCTGCCACCAGAGTACCCGCCACCTCATCACCTGCCACCAGAGTACCCGCCACCTCATCATCTGCCACCAGAGTACCCGCCACCTCATCATCTGCCACCAGAGTACCCGCCACCTCATCACTTGCCACCAGAGTACATACAGCCAGTCAGCCACTATGTCCAGAAAGATGTACACCCCAGAAGAGGCATACCAGATACTGAGTCTTACCGATGAGAGCAACGGGGAGCTCTCACCACTCAGTTCAGATTCTGGTTCTAAATTCGGAATATGAGCCCACCGAAGGCAACACATCAGGATCCGAATCAGAGGAGGAAGTAGTCTGTTCAAAAAGACGACGGTCTGAAAACCAGGCAGCTACCAGCAGTGCCAGCGGCGGTAGACCCCAGGAGGAGCGGCCCAGTACAAGCGCTGCTAGACCCCAGGAGGAAAGGCCCAGCACAAGTGGACACCAAAGAAGTAGGGCCCAAACCCATCTTCCAGATTCCTTGGCAAACCCATTGTGGCTGCCTTCTACCACAGGGTCAGCCACGATCCCCCCTTTTACAGCACAGCCGGGTGTGCAGGTCAACACTGCAGGATTTTCACAAATGGATTTTTTAAATTTATTTTTCCCAAACGATTTGATTCAAGGCATCGTGGACCAAACTAATCTGTTTGCCCAACAATTTATTGCAACCAACCCCAGCTCCAGCTATGCCCGCCCTTTTGAGTGGAGACCGCTAACAGTAGTGGAGCTAAAATTGTTTTTAGGCCTAACCCTGAACATGGGGCTTACAAAAAAAAATGAAATTCATAAGTATTGGTCGACCAAACCCATCCACCATATGCCAATTTTTTCATTCGCCATGTCCAGGTCCCGATACGAAATCATAATGCGCTTCTTGCATTTCAATGACAATTCACAGTGCCCCCCCCGAAATCACCCAAACTTTGACAAATTATATAAAGTTCGCCCCCTAATTAATTTTTTTCCCAGAAGTTTGCCGAAGTTTATGTCCCTGAAAAAAATATATCTGTGGACGAATCCCTGGTGCATTTCACAGGCCGGCTGGGAATCAAACAATATGTCCCCAGTAAGAGAGCGAGGTATGGCTTGAAGCTTAACAAGCTTTGTGAAAGTGCCAACGGTTATGTGTACACATTCCGCGTGTACGAAGGGAAAGATTCCCAGCTCCAGCCCCCTGAGTGTCCCTCGTACATGGGAATAAGTGGGAAAATTGTTTGGGAGTTGGCATTCCCACTCCTCCAAAAAGGGTACCATATTTATATGGATAATTATTATACGAGTTTGCCCCTTCTCCGCCACCTATGTCTCAAACAAACTTTGGCCTGTGGTACAACTAGAAAAAACCGAAAGGGCTTCCCACAGTGTCTTGTCACCACAAACATTCCAAGGGGGGAATCGACAAGCTTGAGGAACGAAGAAGTGCTGGCTGTGAAGTGGAGGGATAGAAAAGACGTGTACATCATGTCCACCATCCACGATGACACCTCGGTGGAACTTCACAGAAGACGCGGTACCGTTCGCAAGCCTACCTGTATCACTGAGTACAATAAATACATCGGGGGTGGATTTAAACGATCAGTTGTTGCAGCCCTATCTTTCAACAAGAAAATCCTTATTCTGGTACAAAAAAGTCGCAATTTACTTTTTTCATTTGGCCCTTTTAAATTCTTTCATAATCTACCAAAAATCCACAGAAACACCCACCACCTTCATAAAGTTTATTGAAGACATTGTCACTGCCCTGATTTATCAGCAAGTATCCCCCCCAGAAAGCATTCGCTCCGATTCTGTCAGCAGACTACATGAGCGCCATTTCCCAGACCATATTCCACCAACAGGATCCGGAAGACGACGCCAAAAAAAAGTCGGGTGTGCACCAAAAGAGGAATTAGGAAAGATACCAGCTTCCATTGTACCAACTGTCCCTCCCAACCTGGCCTTTGCATCGGAGAATGCTTCAGGCGATATCACACTCTGGAAAATTATTAGTCCATATTTCTAATACTGCCATTTCCCTGTTTTTAATTTCTGTCCTGAATATTCCCCTTCCTCAACCAACCATATTATTGCCTTCCATGTGAACCGACCCTGGCCTGTTTCTCGACTATGCCTCTGCCTACCGTCCGCATTGTTTTTCCTCCATGTTTTTGCCTTTCACGTGAACTGACCCTGGACTGTATCGACTATGCCTCTGCCTACCGTCTATTTCTGCCTTTTACCTGCACTGACCTCGGCCTGTTGACCATGTTTTTGCCTGCCCCTTGGATTGATCTTTCACCCTGCTACACAGGGGTCTCACATATGTGAGGGGCTCCAGAATAGTGTTCGGAGTTCAGAAAACCAGTTTTTGGTTTTCTGTGTTCCCATAACAGGGTCTGGTTGCCCGGAGGCTTCAAAGCGATTTGGGTGGGAGAAGCCTCTACCCCTGTCCCCATTCTTTCCTGACTGATGCCCTAAGCTTGATGGTACTGCCTGCTCCCTGGACAAATACTCTGGCTGTGCTGACCATACCTCTGCCTGCTGCATGTACTAACTATGGACAGTATTCCTGCCTGCTGCATGGACGATCCTTTGATCCTTTTGCTGCTCCTGACCACATCCCTGCCTGCTATCTGGACTAATGCTTTGGCTGTGCTGACATCTCTACCTGTACTGACTATTCCTGCCTGCTGCCTGTTTTGCTGTCGCTGTCCACGTTCCTGCCTGCTGCCTGGACCGATGCTCTTCTCTGTGGACCACCGCACTACTAAAACTGAAGGTAATCTTTTCTTTACCCTTTACTCAGCAGAATGTATTTTGGTTTGTAATTGGTATGTACAGTACATGCTATGTGTTAGAAATATGAAGGGCCTTCAACAATGTGATAGGTTGGCAGGAATTTGCGTGTAATGTATGCTCCTAGAACAACTGACAGTGCTACTTGGATGTTGGGCCTCTGTATGTGGCCAGACTATGTAAAAGTCTCACACATGTGGTATCGCCATACTCAGGAGGAGTAGCAGAATGTATTTTGGGGTGTCATTTTTGCTATGTACATGCTATGTGTTGGAAATATCTTATGAATGGACAACTTTGTGTAAAAAAAAATGCGTTTTCATTTTTTTTCCACAGTTTCCAAAAACTTCGGGAAAAAAATGAACCATTCAAAAGACTAATTATGCCTCATAGATTATACATTGGGGTGTTAGCTTTCCAAAATGGGGTCATTTTGTGGGCATTTCCGTTGTCCTGGTGCTCCAGGGCCTTCAAAAGTGTGATAGGTTGTCATCATATGAGATGTGCAATTTATGCTTGTAAAATGCCTGACGGTGCTAGTTGGATGTTAGACCTCTGTATGTGGCCAGGCTGTGTAAAAGTCTCACACATGTGGTATCACTATACTCAGGAGGAGTAGCAGAATGTATTTTGGGGTGTCATTGCAAGTATGCATGTGCTGTGTGAGAGAAATAACTTATTATGACAATTTTGTGCAAAAAAAAAAAAAAAAAATTTCCAAGAATTGTGGGGAAAAATTACAACTTCAAAAAGCTCACCATGTCTCTTGCTAAATACCTTGGAATGTCTGCTTTCCAAAAAGGGGTAATTTGGGGGGTATTTGTACTTTCCTGGCTTGTTAGGGCCTCAAGAAATGAGATAGGCCTTCAGTACATCAGGTGTGATCAGATGTGATCATTTTTCAATGATTTGCACCATAGCTTGTAGACTCTATAACTTTCACAGAGACCAAATAATATACACTAATTTGGGTTATTTTTACTAAAGATATGTAGCAGTATACATTTTGGCCCAAATTTATGAAGAAAAATTACTTATTTGCAAAATTTTACATTAAAAACTAAAAAAAAGTGTTTTTTTTTCAAAAATTTCTCTCTTTTTTCGCTTATATTGCAAAAAATAAAAAAAACAGCAGTGATTAAATACCACCAAAAGAAAGCTATGTTTGTGAGAAAAAAATGATAAAAATTTGGTTTGGGTACAGTGTAGCATTACTGAGTAATTGTCATTCAAAGTGTGAGAGTGCTGAAAGCTAAAATTTGGTCTGGGAAGGAAGGGTGTATAAAAGCCCTGTATTGAAGTGGTTAAAACTACTCTTGGCTATAATGAATTATTGGTCCCGGCAATACACATAAAAGTTCATTGATAAAAATGGCATGGGATTCCCCCACAGGGGAACCCCAAACCAAAATTTAAAAAAAAATGTGTGGGGGTCCCCCCAAATTTCATACCAGGCCCTTCAGGTCTGGTATGGATTTTAAGGGGAACCCCACGCCAAAATGAAAAAATAAATGGTGTGGGGTCCCCCCAAATATCCATACCAGACCCTTATCTGAGCAGGCAACCTGGCAGGCCGCAGGAAAGGCCAGAAGAAGATAAAAGAAGAAGCGGGGAAAGAAGAAGATATTAATAAAGGAATTGTCAAAAACCGTCTATTGTGTTTTTTTAACGTTTTTGACACTTTTTTTGTGAAATGGTAGGGGTACATTTGTACCCCATTACCAATTCACACAGAGGGGGCCAGGATCTGCGGGTCCCCTTTTTAAAGGGGGCTCCATATTCCGATAAGTCCCCCGCCCGCAGACCCCCACAACCACCGGGCAAGGGTTGTGGGGATGAGGCCCTTCTCCCCATCAACATGGGGACAAGGTGCTTTGGAGGGCTACCCCAAAGCACCCTCCCATTGTTGAGGGCATGTGGCCTGGTACGGTTCAGGAGTGCTGTCAGTTGCTGTCAGACTGTTCTAAACATGGGAAACATGCGCCACTTTACAGGCATACTATAGACACCCCCCAGGTACGAAATTTAAAGGAATGTTACACTTTTATTGTTTCACTTTAAGCATTATTAAAATCACTGCTCCCGAAAAAACGGCCATTTTTTAAACTTTTTTTTGCATTGATACATGTCCCCTGGGGCAGGACCAAGGTCCCCAAACACTTTTTAAGACAATACCATGCATATAAGCCTTTAAAATTAGCACTTTTGATTTTTCATGTTCGTGTCCCATAGACTTTAACGGTGTTCGCGCGTTCAAACAAATTTTTTGCCTGTTCGCATGTTCTGATGTGAACTAAACAGGGGGGTGTTCGGCCCATCCCTAGTCCATGATAGAATAAAGCTCTAGGTGAAAAAGCTCACCCATGGGAGGCCAAAAATGCTCATATAATGTAGTTTTTTTTTTAAATTGACATAAAAACAGCTGCGGCATGACACAAAATAGGCTAACAAAAACTCACATGTTATGCCACCGGTCCTGCCACAAGGAAGCGGTGGCGACAGCTTCAGCACATAAACATGTTATCAAGGGGTTCGCCTATCACTAGGCCTTTCACAAACGGACATGCAGGATGGGTTTTTATTCACTTTTATAAGACTGGTTTACATTGATTCACTTTGTACAGAAAGCATGGCACACTATTTGTTATTTTTTGAATGTTTTGAAGGTTGTATGTTCACCTTTATGCGTTAGCTGCTAGATAACTAGTCAGCGTTCACTTTCTCCTTTTTTGACTTTTATTAATTGGTATTTAGCACCTTGCACCTTGCTTTGAAGCATAAGCACTTTGCACTTTATTCTGTTCCACAGTTTTTGTATTTCTATATAATTTTTTTGCTGTATAACTCATGAATTTTTGCACTTTACTGTTATTTGGAAATAGTTTAATATTTGAGTTTGTTTTTAGCACCCCCTCATGCTTACACAATTCACAGTATAGGATTATTCCTATACCATTGGGGAGAAGCTTTTACTTGGTCATATAGTTGCACTTTATATATCATATTTTATTTATAACTGCAGTGGTGCAAGGTATCCTTAACATTTACCCTCTAATAAATTGGCATTCCCCCTTCTCTCTTGGGGAAAATCCTGGTATTATATGATAATCCGACAGCTCATATTCATTTCAATGGCTTTCTGTCTGATCCCGTGATCATTCACAATAGGAAATATCCACTTTCCATGCTCCTTTTTCTTGTATTGCTAAGAGAACATCTCACCAGAGCAATTTGGGATAGCCTTACTATCCAGAACCACACTGTGGGTGGGCAACACCATAAATATGGGCTTTATGAACATAACATGCTGTTGTACATCTTGAATCCCAGGCTGGCTTTTCCCTCTATGCTGTACCTGAAAAGTCTAAAAATGTAGTGAAACTACATAAAAATAACCTTACAAAATATAATCAGTGCGTACGTGCTGTTGTAATCCAAATATCTGAAGGTAATAAAATCCTCAAATTGGAAAAAGCTCTTAGTGTCTACCAGCTGCACCCAAATTGATCTCATGTGGTTGAAATAAATCTAGAAGAAAGAAAATGAGGAGCACTTGTAAGAATAAATATTCATGCATCTAAAAATGGGAAAAGGTAGTAATTTCCACTAGTTAAAGACCTGCAAATGTTGTTGTCGTTACTGTATAAATCAGTTAATAAATTAAAATAATTTCCCTTTACATTAGTTCTAAAAACAGTAAATCTATAGTACTGCCAAAGAAGAACAACAAATAAGAAAAAATACGATTCTTTAAAGCATTTCTTGGCGGTAATATAAAGCACCATAGAATATAACAAAATGTAAACAAACACAAAAAATCTACTTGCACAAGCCACTAAGGATACAAATAACAATTCTTGTTTTGAACCAGGAAAAAATCATACTAATGGGATTTCATACTTACAAGGTATAACCTTCAGCTTTATCCAATAGTGTGTACTGCAGAAGACAAAAGAATGTTATGTTTCATTTACATTACCACTAGTACAGGTTTTGCTTTGACAACATTTAAGATATTGTTAATATAAATGGACAAAGGGCAGTGTCAGAGCTTAAGCTAGCTTTACAGTTTACATGTCATACTCAACTTTAGTAAACATAAAAAAGACCATGCACCTATAGAAAAAAGGAACACGAGATTCCAATACAGCAACAGGTTACTAGGCAACATAGCTGTACCCATAGGATACTGAAATGAAAAGCACCTGAAACTAAGGACAGACAGAAATATCTGTATTTTATTTGTTTTTGAAGGTGGATAGCTTACACAAAAATAATGCTTCTACTATATCACTCAGAAAAAAATTGTACGACTCACCTTACTTTCATGCAAAAACAGTATACTATGATAAATGTATCATAAATCAATATAATATTTACAATGAAAAATGAACCTAAACTTCTTCACTGGCAGGAAATATTGGTCAGGCTGATTTCAAGATTGTTCCTATGTTTTTAACTAAAGTTATATTGTGCATTTTTCCTAAGACATAAAGCCTGAGGATGTGATTTATCAAAGGATTACATTTTTCACCTAGCCCAGTGAATATGTTTCCATCAGTTGTGTTCAATGGGATTTAAAAAAAATACCGTAGAAAATATTATTAAAAAGTGAACAGCTGAATAATATTTACTACAGCGTGGAACACTGAAATTACATCAGCAGGTAACATGTGAAATATTGCTACATAATCTTTAAACATAACAACGGTTTGGGGCAAATTTTTAAGGCAGTGAAGGTAACATTCATCAAACATTTACTACAGGTGAATAAATTGCTATAATTTAAAAACACATACGCTAGGAAAATACACCTGCAGAAAATACAGTATTTGGTGAATGTCACATTCACTGATTTATAAATATACCACTTAATATTTTGATAAACTTCTTAAATGAAATATAAAGTATTTATGTAGAGATTGTCTTAATTATTTTATGTCCTGAAATTATAATGAGTAAAAATATAATCATTTTCTTTATTTTACTTTTATTTGATTAAGTATAAAATTTAGATAACAAATGTAATATTTAGCAATTGCAGCCAGAGTCAGCCCTTTACCACTTTTTCCTGAATATTTTTACCTTATAAATCAATATAAGATCCACTATTATGCAGCAACTCAGGATTAGGAGCATATATTTTAAACCAGTGAATGTGGCATTCACCAGATATTCACTGCAGGTGAATATTCCTGGTTCATGTGTTTTAGATTCCTATGTGATGATTAACCACCTATGATTATTTGATGAATGTCACATTCACTGATTTATAAATATTCCCATAGTGTAAAATATAAATAATCAGAAAGTGAGCAAAGATTATTGCACTTTTTATTAGTCAAATCTTCTCTGAAAATTACTGCATCGTGAAATATTGTATTTCATTTTTATTTGTAAAATAAAGGATTATGTTAATAAAATATAGCAGGCATTTATTGTGTTTTAAAGTGCAGTTATCTTCTAACAGTTTTGAACATCATTTCCTTTATGAAATAACATCTTACCTGAAAAATCTGAGGTTTTTCTCATTATGGATTAAAAAAAAAAAAACAAATATGGAAATCCTAGTTATCATTTACAGTGATCACTAATGTTAGGTATGATGTATATGTAAATGTTTTTTTTTTTATACAGGGGCCAAAACTGGACCATGAGAAACCTCAAAATCTGACAAATGTTAAAAGTGGGCCCTATATGGGCACACTTTCTTGAGATTGTGGTCACTCCTTCCCAATTTAATTAATAATTTTAGGATTTTGCATTTAGTTATCTGGGTATTTAAGGGTGCTGTCCCTTTTAAGGATGCGGGATAGGTTTTCCTGTGGGAACCAATAAGAATCCTGGGAATGTTCTGGAAGACTGGGAGAGGCTATTTAAGGACAGTGGGATTGGGGCCTGCCCTCTTTCCCAGCAGTCAAGACAAGAAGAAAAAAGCTCCCTCCCGCCCCAATTGCGAGCACTATTATGTGGTTGGGTCACCCTGGTATTCTAGGGGGGACTGGTTATTTTCTATGTAAAATATGTGGTACTGCTACTCGAGTTTAAAAATTGAGCAGAATGAACTGAAGTTTATTTGAATTTATGATGTCATTTTGTTGATAATAAAAGAGTATTAAAGGATATTAATGTGTTAAAAAAAACAATAAAGTGCCGTGACGTTTTTTGCCAAAATGTTTTCTGCTTATTTAATTGTTTTGTATCTGGGGAAAAGCATAGTGGGATGGGTGTGGCCTGCATGGATTCAAAAGTATACAATATACTTTTTGTTATGATGTTGACATGTCCACTGTATTGGCTGGCAAAGACTTTAGACTGAACTCAAAATTTGTCATGTAGGGCAAAGCAACAGGTTCACCATAATGGTTGCCCTATCAGCTTTACATACTTACCTTCAGAGTGAAAAGAAAAAACAACTTATGCCGTGTACACACGGTCGGACTTTTCAGCAACACAAGTCTGACGGCCTGTCCGACAGACTTTCGACTGACTTTTGGCGGACTTCCGACGGACTTTCTAATGAACGGATTTGCCTACAAACGATCACACAAAAGTCCAACGGATTCATACGTGATGACGTACACCAGACTAAAATAAGGAAGTTGATAGCCAGTAGCCAATAGCTGCCCTAGCGTCGGTTTTTGTCTGTCGGACTAGCATACAGACGAGCGGATTTCTGGGTCCAGCGGAGTTACGACGTAAAGATATGAAGAATGTTCCAAATCTAGAGTCCGTCAGATTTGCGACTGGAAAAGTCTGCTGAAGGTCCGGTGAAGCCCACACATGATTGGATTGTCTGCCGGATTTGGTCCGTCGGCGTCCATCAGACCAGTCCTGTCAAAAAGTCTGACCGTGTGTACGCTGCATTACAGCTTAAACGGGTCTAATGATTTTATCTCCACTTCTATTTGCTTGGTGGCTGAGTGAAAAAAACACCAAACTTCAACACTGTCATGTGAAAGGGATTGGTGTAAGTAACAGGCACCCCATAACCTGAACCTAAACTACCAGAAATGTTTCTTCACTACTGGGGATTGATTGAGTGACGGGGGAAGTAAACATAAGGTATGTGCTGCTGGTTTGGCTTCCATTAAAGTGACCTGGTTGATTTTTTCTGCATGAGCAAAGCACAGGTTTACATTACAACAGGCATAGCTCAGCTTCATAGAGTCCAGCTCCAATATGTTGTCACATATATCAGAAGACTGCTAGGAGTTTTGACATCACCTGGAATGAAGGAACTTGATGACAGAAATAGTAAAAATCTAAGGCAGAGCAGGAACATAGAGAGAAGCACAGTGCAGAAACACAAGAGCATATACTGTATACAGGATCAGGGAAAGAAAACGGAAAAATACTATATTACCAACTAATGGGCAATCATCTCCTTGTGGGAAGGTAGAAAAGGTAGAGATAGACTTGTACAGTAGGGCAGCTTCCATATTAAAACACCTGAAAAACCACATACAGAAAGACAAGAACAGAGGTTGTGCCAGTACACAGCAGATAGAAAGAAACAGGTAGAGAAGTAACAGGAGCAATAGGATGTACATATGCATGTACATATATATAATACATATAAAAAAAAACAGGATCAGAATCAGAATTGGATCAGATCTGATCAGATCAGAATGCCAAAATACTTGAACAGAGAGGCTAGAGGCAAGTTTTTAAAATGGCAGTAGTAAGAACTACCTGAACTTGCAGCACATGTCAGTATTGTTACCAACACTGGTGCTCAATGCTTGCTTAACTGCTTGCTGACCAGCCACCGTCATTATACTAAGGCAGGTTGGCACGGCTGCGAGAATCGCTGTAGGTGTACGTCGGCCTCTTTAAGAGTGATAGGGGGCTGATGCGTATGGCCGGTGGCCGCAATGTCTGCCAGCCACTCGCGATCGCTCCACAGAGAGCCAGAATGGGGATCTGTGTATGTAAACAAACAGATCCCCATTCTGACAGGGAAGTAGAGAGAGATCTGCTGTTCCTAGTGATCAGGAAGAGCGATCTCTTTCCTCCTCCAGTCAGTACACTCCCCCCACAGTTAGAAAAACCTCCTTAGGGAACACTTAACCCCTTGATCGTCCCCTAGTGTTAACCCCTGCCAGTGACATTTATACAGTAATCAGTGGCTTTTTTTTAGCTCTGATAGCTGTATAAATTTCAATGGTACCAAAAAAGTGTCAAAAGTGTCCGATCTTTTCACTGCAATGTCGCATTCCCGCTAAAATTCACAGATCGCCATCATTACTAGTAAAAAATAAATAAATAAAAATACCATAAATCTATCCCCTATTTTGTAGACACTATAACTTTTGCGCAAATATACACTTATGCCCCGTACACACGGTCGGACTTTGTTCGGACATTCCGACAACAAAATCCTAGGATTTTTTCGGACGGATGTTGGCTCAAACTTGTTTTGCGTACACACGGTCGCACAAAGTTGTCGGAATTTCCGATCGCCCAGAACGCGGTGACATCAAGCACGTACGACGAGATTAGAAAAGGCCAGTTCAGAACCAAGCGCAGCACCCTTTGGGCTCCTTTTGCTAATCTCGTGTTAGTAAAAGTTTGGTGACGATTCGCGCTTTTTCAGACTCGTGGCTTTCAGATCATTTTCTGCCATTCAGTTTGTGCTTGTGGGTTTGTATCTGCTCTTCAGTGCGTGCAAGCAAGTTCCGCGTGACTTTAATTAGTCATTGTATTCTTGTTCGTTCGTTACTGTTTTTCAGGTCGCTCTTCACAGGCCTTGCTGTTCTTCAGTGCGTTCTGTTACTTCGTTCTGAGCAGCCGACTGTTTTCTAGCCATGTTGTGTATGCGTACTCCTCGTAGAGTTCGTGCTGTACAGGGGCTTGGTGTTGGGGTCCTGACCTTGACACAAGTCCAGTCCATGAACAGGGTGGGGAGGAGTTCATGGACCAAGAATTGGTTGCTTCAGCGTGACCAGTTCTCTCATATGCCTTTGCTCCGTGAGATCCGTGAGAATAATCCTGATGATTTCAGGAACTTTCTCAGGATGATGGACCCCGTGTTTCACCGTCTGTTGGCTTCGCTGACCCCTTATATTAGCAGGCAGGATACCTGCATGAGGCAAGCCATCACTCCGGAGCAGAGGCTGGTCGCTACCCTGCGGTATTTGGCGACAGGGAGAAGTCTGCAGGACTTGAAGTTCTCGACAGGCATCTCCCCCCAGGCTCTGGGGATCATTATCCAGGAGACCTGTTCTGCCATCATCCAGGTCCTACAGAAGGAGTATATTAAGGTAAGATTTTTATCCTTTAATCTCACATTTTTTTGTATTTAATGTTTGATAATATATTGTATTTCTTTCCTCATTCCCTAATGACCATGATTGGAATATGCTGTGAATGTCCCCTTTGTTCTCATGCATGCAGGATTTTTATGTAATTATTTTTTTAGGTCCTTCATACAGATTGGCCTTCAATAACCTCCCCAGCATGTTCTCTCCTTGCCCTATATTCACCTCATGTAGTCACTTAACAATGTATTTTATCAGCTCCATAGTAGTGCTTTACCCCAAACACCCCCTAAAATGTTTATAGAAATGTTATTTTACCTTTAAATTCAGGCAGAGTGGCAGAGGCTTTTTTTTGTGGTGTCCCCAAATCATTTTTAGTAACCCTCCCCCCAACTGGTAAGTCAGCTGATACCAATTCTCTATCTATCCTCAATCATCTATCTGCTGACTTTACTAAACCTATACACACTATACCCACCTCTTTTGTGATCAGATTTATGGATGAATTACCCAAAGCATGTAGTACAAGGGCCTGCCGGTATACTTTCAAATGGTACTGTTTAAAGTTTTTGTATCCTATTATTATCTTGACAGGTAATAGCATAATGTCCAAATGTCCTCAAATGTGTACAATGTGTATTTATATCTTTGTATTATGACACTTCTTACCTGTCCAGTGGGCTGCCAATAGTGTAACTAAGGAATACCCTGTATTTAGGCATTCATCTCTCAATGAAGTGAAGAGGGTTACCTGTCCAAGATTTCCACACACCCCATAATGTTAGAAATGGCCCATGAGAGGGGGGGGGGGGGAATATGATAGGTGTACCTTATACTTTGGCGTTGTTAAATTCCCCTTAATAAATGCTATCTGGAGGTTGCCCCATAATGTTTGTGCCTAATCTGCTTGCCATGTTTCTGAGCAAAAATAGTAATTATTTTTTTTTACCCTCAACAGTTTCCTTCCACGCCACAGGAATGGCAGACTGTGGCCTCCCACTTTGCCCAGCGGTGGGACTTTCCTAACTGCGGAGGGGCAATTGATGGTAAACACGTCCACATCGTCCCACCACCCAACTCGGGGTCGTACTATTTCAACTATAAGGGGTTCAATAGTATTGTGATGTTGGCGGTGGTGTCGGCTAATTACGACTTCTTGTATGTGGAAGTGGGGAAGAATGGCTGGATGTCCGATGGTGGAGTCATCGCCCAGACGGAGTTCTACAGGCATCTCCAGAATGGCAGCTTGGACTTGCCAGCTCCAGAGGACAATGTGGAAGGACTCCCATTCGTGTTCGTGGCTGATGAAGCGTTTGGGCTGGGGGACCACCTGATGCGGCCATTCCCGATGAGGACACTCACCCCGGAACAGAGGGTTTTTAATTACCGGCTGGAAGAGTGGTGGAGAACACATTTGGAATCCTGGCCAGCCGGTTCCGCCTATTTCTGACACCTATCCATATGGCGGAGTATAAACTGAACCATATTATACTGGCGTGCTGTATTCTCCATAACTTTTTAAGGAAACATTCGGCCAACTATGCTGGCTCAGTTGGGCCTGAGGCCGGAATGATACATGAAACCACACTGACGGTGCTTGAAAGCGGCCGTCCTGGCTTGCCCTCCCTGAGTGACCGTGATGTCCGGTTACGATACCTGGAGTTCTTTGCGGGTAGGGGGGCCATCAATATGCCAGCAAATATGTGAAGCCTTTTTATAATAAAAAAACACATTCTTTGTGGACATTTACTGCTTGTGTTTGTTTTAGCTGACCCTGACAGAAATGTGTTGAGTCAAGAAAATGGCGTGATTGTGTAACCTTATACAAAGCACTGTTGGCTGTTATTTACTAAATGCAAAGACACATTTCACTACAAGTGCACTTGCAACTGCACTGAAACTGCACTTGTAGTGCCATGAGGATTTGCCCTTAGTAAATAACCCCCATTTTCTCTGAAAACAGCAATGACATCACCCCAAAAGTGTTGTAGCGTTGAGACAATAATCCACACATTCTTGATTAACAAACTTTTTTATACCTGCACAATCACATGTGCATTTACCAAAGGTTTTTCAAACAAACCAACATGTTTGTTGTATAACAATTTTTGGGGTAGTATTATCAAAAATAGAAATGTCCATTTACGATAAAACAGGCCTGTGTAAAACCAACAAGACACAAATCTTGAACTTACAAACTGTAGAACTTGAAGGCAATATCAGACATGAGTATTTAGGAACTGTGTTTGATATTGCGTTCAGATGGTGTGAAGTCACCCCAGGAAAAGCCAAATTTGGAAGATGCACAGCAATTGACAAATTTCAACATGTGCTAGCTGCCATCACGGGGGATCAAGGGACGTGTTTGGGATGAGAAACCCCTTCCTCTCAGCTACTTTATTATTGAGGAAGGTTTTGCACACCCAAAACGCGTCCATTGATCTCCCGTGATGGCAGATAGCACATGTTGACACACTGTGTGCATCCTCCAAATTTGGCTTTTGGAAAAATCACAAAAACATTTTGCACATTGTAGCACACCAAAAAACAAAGGGATTTGGAGGGGCTTTAAACTCGCCCCAAAACATTAATGATGTTTTTATTTGTTGGAATAACATCATTAATGTTTTTCTTGATGTTTTCCAATTGTAAATTACACCCCATGATCTCCCCGATCAGGATCTGGGCACTTTCGGATGTGAAAGCATCTGGATCCACAACATCACGATCACCTAAAAAGAGAGGAACCCCCCAAAAAAAATTAGGTCTCAAAAATCTGCCGGCATCCATCTCTTACCTGAGCCTGTGGTCGCAGACACTCACCTGTTTTGGTGACTAGTTCCACCACGTCTTCTTCCTCCTGCTCAGCTTGTGTTGGGGGGATTTCCCCTTCTTTCAGAGGGGGGTGGGCTCTGGTCTCCTCGGATGAGGGGTGTCCTCCGAATCTTTTATCCCCTATGTAAAACAAAAAGGTATAATTAGCACACAGATATTTGATGGCAGAACTATAAATAGGAAACATTGCTTGGAAGTGGGGTACAATTGACAAGTTTAGCAGAGTTCCATAATGTAGCATTTTCAGTGTCCTTTGTCAAGCTGCAATACTTTACCTGTTTGGTACAAGCTTCACAGATGTAGCACCCCCCCCCCCCATAGTATACACTGGAGCACCTGTGTGGCCTCCTAATAAAAATGGTGTTCTTGTGTCCTACACTAGTGCTCCAGCGTCCAGATGTGTAAACTGCTGCTGAGTGTCCTCTCCTTACACAGAATCTAGTTTGCATTTCATTCTAGTAACAAAGCCATCTACACAACCAAATTCTTTTAAGACAAGTATAGGGCGTAAAAATGGTGGCCAAATGCATATGGCCTAAATAATGGTATTTTATAGTCCGATAGAAAAATGTTTGATACGAACGAATAATGTGCCTATGAACATGAAAGTTGCCATTTTAAACTGTAAAACAGTTCCTAAAAGCACATGGAGCAGCACGAACGTACTAAACATCAAAAGAATAGGAACACAGCACAACTACTTACTTTTTTGCAGCACTCTCCGGATCTTTCTGTACTGCTCATGTTCTCTTAATTTGAGGTCCAACCACTGCTTCCTGAGCTGATCTTTCGATCGTCGCACCCCGAATTTCCAGTGCAGACTCTTGACCACTTTCGCCATGATCTTGGCCTTTCTGATATTGGGGTTGGAGTAAGGTCCATACTTTCCATCATAGTCGGCCTTCTTCAGGATGTCCACCATCTCCAACATCTCCCCAAAGGACATATTTGAGGCCTTAAATCTCCTTCTGGATCGGGACGTTTCCGAATCCGTGCTTTCCTCCTCCTCCTCCTCATTGCTACAATTATCACGATCCTGCCGTGTATCCACCATGTGCTCTTCCCCCACTGTGCCGAACGAAAAGGGGCGGGGAATAGACTAGAAAGAACATCAGGGGCGGGCGGAGTTACACGCATGCGCAGTGTGTATAAAGCGTAACGTTACGTATGATCTGTGAGTGGAGGAAGGAGCATCAGAGGCGCCGATCGTGATAACGAAGGTAGGATCTAAACTTGGGCCTATACTGCTTCGAAATGGAAGCCTATATTGTAACAAGATTAGGGGAGTTTGGCCTGACATTAGGGTTTGTCTTGTGTTGTGTCTTGCAGAGAAAATGGATGGGTTCAATGACCACAATTTCCTCCCCCTGTTTATAGACAAGTACAGGGAGTTGCCCTGTCCGTGGCAGGTGAGACATCCTCATTATAATAATAAACAAAAGAGGCAGGCAGCGCTGGAGAAACTGCTGGAGTTGGTGAAGCTGGTGGTCCCCACAGCAACCATCCCCTATTTAAAAACCAAAATTGGTGGCCTGAGGAGCACTTATCTTAGGGAGCGTAAGAAGGTCAGATGACATTTATGTCCCCAGGCTGCGGTACTATGAGAGACTGCGATTTCTGTCAGACCACACTGAAGTCAGGGAATCCCTCTTCACTCTTCCTTCCACTCTTCCTTTCACCCCAGATGAGGCTTCTGATGTCCAACCTGGGCCTTCCAGCCAGGAAGAAGTGGACGAGCCCAGCTGGAGCCAGGTATAGCATTGTTCTACAGATTTCTGGTCAATAAATAAATTATGTTTATTAGATGTTATTATTGATCACTAATTGCTGATTGCAAAAAGTGTTTTACATATCAATAGACAGTAGTGGGCACCCAAAATTGGGACAAGAATGAAAAATGCTGGGCTCAGAAGGATAGTCTGTTATATTTGGTAACAGTCAATTTGCAGCAGTCAGGAGGTGAAAATTGTGTGTGATTGATGAATCAAAAACTAAAACTATGTCCCTTTTTCATACACAGGAAGACCTCAGCCAGGAGGAGGTTGTGGAATGTGGCAGCCAGGAGGAGGCGGAGCTAAGTGTCAGCCAAGAGAAGCCTGGGACCAGTCACAGCCTGACAGAATCACAGGTTCCTCCCCTCCGCCTTCCATATAAAAGAGCCAGGAAGACGACTCCCGTGCATGATTCTGCGCTCAGGCTGATTCAGGAGGCTTCTGCATCCCTCCGAGCCTTACCCACTCCTGAAGAGGCCTTTGCCTGCATGGCTGCCACAAAATTGCAGGGCATGCAGGAGGGTCAACGCAAGCTCTGTGAGGACCTTCTGTATAAAGTCCTACGTAAGGGGGTGAGTGGGGAACTAACACCCAAGACCGACATCATTGAGTTGGACCATCCTCCTCCTCCTGCTGCCACAACTCCACCACCAGAGCCACCGCGTAGAAGGAAGCGTGGAAGGAAGACCAGAGAGTGATGGCCCTGGGTTCAGTCTGGTCTGACAAAAGCTGCAGTCTCTTGTATGACCACAGCCTGGGGACACAGATGTCATCTGCTGCTTTCCGGATCTCAGGGACTTCTGGACCAGACTGCACTCCTTTAGATAAGGACTCCTCAGGCCACCAATTTTGCTTTAAAATTATTGATGTCTGCCCTGGGGGTCCAAGGCTTCACCCACTTCTGCTGTTTCTCCAGCGTTGCCTCCCTCTTTGTTTAGTTGTGACCCCTTAGTAAAATTTTTTTAGGGAAATTCTACTCTCCTGTGTGTGTTTTAATCCAAAAAGGACAGTTTGTTGGTGACGATTCAGGTACATTTCTAACATAAAATGTGAAATTAACAAGGGACACCAACACCAAACAATCTCCGACAGATTAAATAGAACAACATATCAATGGTGTTGTGGTCTGTGTGAATATGAGCAGCAAAACTACTTTATTCTTGTCACATTATAAAGAAGAAGAGAGTGCGCTGTATTAAACCATTGTTGACATTGCAGCGTGACGAAAGTGCTGTACCCATTGCGAACGCTAAGTTTACCAGAACGAGCTGTTCCGTGTCGGAATTTCTTCTGAGCATGCGTGGCACTTTGTGCGTCGGAACAGGCCACACACGGTTGGAATTGACGCGATCGGATTTTGTTGTCGGAAAATTTTATCTCCTGCTCTCAAACTTTGTGTTTCGGAAAATCCGATGGAAAATGTCCGATGGAGCCCACACACGGTCGGAATTTCCGACAACACGCTCCGATCGGACATTTTCCATCGGAAAATCCGACCGTGTGTACGGGGCATTATTGTGATTTTTTTTTTACCAAAAACATGTAGAAGAATACATATTGGCCTAAACTGATGAAGACATTTTTTGGGGGGGGGGATTTTTTTGTTTATAGCGCAAAAAATAAAAACCGCAGAGGTGATCAAATAAGACCAAAAGAAAGCTCTATTTGTGGGAAAAAAAGACATCAATTTTGCACAATTGTCAGTTAAAATGACACAGTGCCGTATTGCAAAAAATGGCCTGGTCATTAAGGGGCAAATCCTTCCGGTCCTTAAGTGGTTAAATTAGGTGCAGGTAGTAGAGATGGGTGAACGGTTCTTTAGCTGTTCGAACGTTTGATGAACAGCCGAACAAACGGGTCGTTCGGACGTTTGTTCGCCCCCCCGAACGGACCACAATGCATCGCGGCACTGAACAGTGCTTTGCAAGCCCTGATTGGCTGAAGCAGTGAAAGCTTCAGCCAATCAGGGCACAGAGCACTGTCAGAGTCATGACTGGACACTGTCATCATGACTTTATCCAATCATGGCTCATTCCCGCCCCACAGTATAAAAGTATTCTTTTAATGGCAGCCATTTTCAGTGTGATTTTGGCATAGAGAGAGATAGAACAGGGTTCTGTTCAGTGCTATTAGTTAGTTAGTGTGATATACTGTGCTATTTTGCTTCAATTGTCAGTGTAGATTATTATTTTAGTGTCATTCTAGGGATAGTTTGAGTGTAGTGAGGAGGACCACCACTCAGCTTTGCATAGTGTGCATAGTAGGGACAGCCCAGATAGTTTCACTGTAGTGTAGTGTGGTGTTATCGCTCCCACTCTCTCATACTGGTCACTAAAAGTTCAACATGGCACCTCATGGCAAAAAACTCTGAGGATCTGAAAAAAATAATTTTTGACCCTACAATAAGATGGCATAGGCTATAAGAAGATTGCCAAGACCCTTAAACTTAACTGCAGCACGGTGGCCAAGACCATACAGCGGTTTAACAGGACAGGTTCCACTAAGAACAGGCCTCGCCAAGGTCGACTAAAGTTGAGTGCACGTGCTCAGTTTCAAAACAGGTCCCAGTTAATTTGGTACCTAAAAACAGGGTGACACTGTAGGTACTCTCAAAAAGGTGTGCCAACGTCCCTATAATTTGTATACAAAAAATGGAAACTAGTGGAGTAGGACTTTGGGGACACACAGATAATTAAACTATGAAAAAGTAAAAATATCTTTGAATTTTATTAACTTGAAATTACAAAAATAGACATGGTTGTTTAAAAACAATGCAATATACATATAAAATCCATATTACATATATCAAGTGGATCCTCCCCTGCATATATTATCTAAAACCCTGCTAACGATACATGAAATCCGACATTTAATTAGAAAAAGGAAAGGAAACTTCCCCGATAGGTTACAATTATGAATGTGGAGACGACGTTGGGTTGGATTGCAGGTACAGTGATCCACTTTAAATGCTCTCTATATGCTTGACATGTTGCGTGTTAAGAAACGCTTCTTCAGGAGCTAGAGGTAATTCTGCTGAATATATATAAAAAAGTGTAACGATAAGTACATATACATTGTAAACAAAAATCAAAACAAGATATACATTGATAAAATAGAAGATAGAATTTCAACCCTTTGTAATGATCTATGGGAAATAGCCCCATGAAGGAAAATGGTCTCCCAGATGCCAACAGTACAACCCGGTGACTGGGGAGGCCACTTAAGCCGCACATATGGTGCCTGTATATATATGTAAAAATATAAATAATAAGATATATATAAAAAATATATAAATATCGATAAAGGTCATCACTTATGCATGAAATATGGATACCTAGTATTGACCAGTCTCCTTGCAGTTGTTGTAGTTACCCAATCACCACAGGGAAAAACATTTTATGTGGAGGAAAGCAAGAAAAAATAAAAAATATATGGAAAAATATGTAGATAGCGAATAAGGAATGGTCGCTTATGCAATCAGCACAATACCTCACAATCTCCCTAGAGGTGTCACTCTTGCCCAGTTGCTACAATAAGGAGCATTTGGGTCATTATAAAATATTGGGATAGGGGTAAAAGTCAGCAGGTGACTGATAACAATTTGGGGCTGAATAAGCACGTAAAGTTTAAACAAACAGAAGTGGATAGATAGCATGGGTTTAGATTGTAGCTTACCACCTATAGTTGGACATAAATGGTTACAGCTGTAGTGATGCTGGTAGTGGAGCAAGCAAACGGTTAATTGCAAAAAGAAGCTGATGATATGTATGGGACGTATCAGGAGCACCAGAGTTGACCCCAGTCTCAGAGAGTAAATGCCCGTAGATAGCCTTGCAGGTAATTATTGACTACAGCAACCCGTAATTCTAATATAGGAAAATGACATTATAAAATTAAAAGGTAGCGCTATACATGTGTAACATGTCAGCATTAGTTTGAAGGTACTGCAGGCGATAGATTCAGTATTGGGCTTTGTGCGGGCTTACCTGTGGTTGGGCGGGAGACAATGCGGGGTCTGGTATTGCTTCCGAATGGGGTAGCATCCATTGACAAAAAAGAGGCAGTGGTGTGCCCTTAAATAGAGTCCCCGACCAGAAGACGCCAGCTCGTAAGGGCACAGCGTCCCCCGGCCCGACTGCTGGCTACTGCGCATGGGCCGAACACCGCAGCAAACACGCAGCGGTCATCCAACGCAAGAGCGGCAGAAGGGGAGGGGGATTCCTCAGCCACCGCGCACGCGTCGGGCTGAACGCAGCGATACAGCGGTGCTCGGCCAATGCCACAGTAGCAGAGGCGGGGACTGCACAGGGAACCTATATGGTCCCTGTGTCCCCGTCAATCGCCGCACATCTGGTCGGAGGAGGGAACCGGATGCGCGGCGCTGTGCAGTAGAGCTCACCTGGGCAAAACCCATAGTGCCCCCCGGGAGATCACCACCAGGGGAATATGCCATAAGATCAAAACAAAAAGGAAGAGAATAACAAAGATACATAAACAGAAACAATATAGTGTATAAAATTTTTTTTCTTGAATTCTAAAGATCTTTGAAATACCTGGTAATTATATAGACAATTATGGTATCAAAATAAATGACTAGGTTATGTTGATCTTGGAAATTAGTATTGATTGGGGATTGGAAAGGATATTTATTAACTCTCTGATTGGAATATAAAATTGTGCTCTAACATGTTATTAGTGTGTATGTGTCCTAGTAAATATACTGGGGAGTTAGAAAGTGTGATGATTAAAGGAATGGTCTGTATGATTGAGATTTGTTTAATCCTGGTGCTTTGGTAGCATTCAGGCGCTCAATCCACAGAGTCTCCTTCTGCAATATAAATTTGTCCCATTCACCCCCTCTGGGGCTTTTGGGGATGACGGCCAGAACAGTGAAAAAGATGGAGGAGGTATCAAAACGGTGATATAAGTCGAGGTGTCTACTGATAGGAGTGAGCATTTTGCCGTTTCCTGAGTAGTATATGTGATCATTGATTCTCTGTCTTAACTGTCTGGCCATTAGGGATGAGCTTCGAGTTCGAGTCGAACTCATGTTCGACTCGAACATTGGCTGTTCGCAAGTTCACCGAACAGCGAACAATTTGGGGTGTTCGCGGCAAATTCGAATGCCGCGGAACACCCTTTAAAAGTCTATGGGAGAAATCAAAAGTGCTAATTTTAAAGGCTAATATGCAAGTTACTGTCATAAAAAGTGTTTGGGGACCTGGGTCCTGCCCCAGGGGACATGGATCAATGCAAAAAAAAGTTTTAAAAACGGCCGTTTTTTCAGGAGCAGTGATTTTAACAATGCTTAAAGTCAATCAATAAAAGTGTAATATCCCTTTAAATTTCGTACCTGGGGGGTGTCTATAGTGTGCCTGTAAAGGGGCGCATGTTTCCTGTGTTTAGAATAGTCTGACAGCAAAATGACATTTTGAAGGAAAAAACTCATTTAAAACTACCCGCGGCTATTGCATTGCCGACAATACACATAGAAGTTCATTGATAAAAACGGCATGGGAATTCCCCAAAGGGGAACCCCGAACCAAAATTAAAAAAAAAAAATGACGTGGGGGTCCCCCTAAATTCCATACCAGGCCCTTCAGGTCTGGTATGGATATTAAGGGGAACCCCGGCCAAAATTAAAAAAAAAAAATGACGTGGGGTTCCCCCTAAATTCCATACCAGACCCTTCAGGTCTGGTATGGATTTTAAGGGGAACCCCGCGCCAAAAAAAAAAAAAAAACGGCGTGGGGTCCCCCCAAAAATCCATACCAGACCCTTATCCGAGCACGCAACCTGGCAGGCCGCAGGAAAAGAGGGGGGGACGAGAGTGCGGCCCCCCCTCCCTCCTGAACCGTACCAGGCCACATGCCCTCAACATTGGGAGGGTGCTTTGGGGTAGCCCCCCAAAACACCTTGTCCCCATGTTGATGAGGACAAGGGCCTCATCCCCACAACCCTGGCCGGTGGTTGTGGGGGTCTGCGGGCAGGGGGCTTATCGGAATCTGGAAGCCCCCTTTAACAAGGTGACCCCCAGATCCCGGCCCCCCCCCTGTGTGAAATGGTAAGGGGGTACATAAGTACCCCTACCATTTCACGAAAAAAGTGTCAAAAATGTTAAAAATGACAAGAGACAGTTTTTGACAATTCCTTTATTTAAATGCTTCTTCTATCTTCCTTCATCTTCTGGTTCTTCTGGTTCTTCTGGCTCTTCTGGCTCTTCTGGTTCTTCCTCCGGCGTTCTCGTCCAGCATCTCCTCCGCGGCGTCTTCTATCTTCTTCTCCTCGGGCCGCTCCGCACCCATGGCATGGGGGGGAGGCTCCCGCTCTTCTCTTCTTCTCTTCTTCTTTTCTTCTTTTCTTCTTTTCTTCTCTTCTTCATTTTCTTCTCCGGGCCGCTCCGCAATCCATGCTGGCATGGAGGGAGGCTCCCGCTGTGTGACGGCGCTCCTCGTCTGACAGTTCTTAAATAACGGGGGGGCGGGGCCACCCAGTGACCCCGCCCCCCTCTGACGCACGGTGACTTGACGGGACTTCCCTGTGACGTCACGGGGAATGCCACAGGGAAGTCCCGTCAAGTCACCGTGCGTCAGAGGGGGGCGGGGTCACCGGGTGGCCCCCCCCCGTTATTTAAGAACTGTCAGACGAGGAGCGCCGTCACACAGCGGGAGCCTCCCTCCATGCCAGCATGGATTGCGGAGCGGCCCGGAGAAGAAAATGAAGAAGAGAAGAAGAGAAGAAGAGAAGAGCGGGAGCCTCCCCCCCATGCCATGGGTGCGGAGCGGCCCGAGGAGAAGAAGACAGAAGACGTCGCGGAGGAGATGCTGGACGAGAACGCCGGAGGAAGAGCCAGAAGAACCAGAAGAGCCAGAAGAACCAGAAGATGAAGGAAGATAGAAGAAAGAAGAAGCATTTAAATAAAGGAATTGTCAAAAACTGTCTCTTGTCATTTTTAACATTTTTGACACTTTTTTCGTGAAATGGTAGGGGTACTTATGTACCCCCTTACCATTCCACACAGGGGGGGGCCGGGATCTGGGGGTCACCTTGTTAAAGGGGGCTTCCAGATTCCGATAAGCCCCCCGCCCGCAGACCCCCACAACCACCGGCCAGGGTTGTGGGGATGAGGCCCTTGTCCTCATCAACATGGGGACAAGGTGTTTTGGGGGGCTACCCCAAAGCACCCTCCCAATGTTGAGGGCATGTGGCCTGGTATGGTTCAGGAGGGAGGGGGGGCCGCACTCTCGTCCCCCCCTCTTTTCCTGCGGCCTGCCAGGTTGCGTGCTCGGATAAGGGTCTGGTATGGATTTTTGGGGGGACCCCACGCCGTTTTTTTTTTTTTTTTTTTGGCGCGGGGTTCCCCTTAAAATCCATACCAGACCTGAAGGGTCTGGTATGGAATTTAGGGGGAACCCCACGTCATTTTTTTTTTTAAATTTTGGCCGGGGTTCCCCTTAATAACCATACCAGACCTGAAGGGCCTGGTATGGAATTTAGGAGGACTCCCACGTCATTTTTTTTTTTTAATTTTGGTTCGGGGTTCCCCTTTGGGGAATTCCCATGCCGTTTTTATCAATGAACTTCTATGTGTATTGTCGGCAATAGCCGCGGGTAGTTTTAAATGAGTTTTTTCCTTCAAAATGTCATTTTGCTGTCAGACTGTTCTAAACACAGGAAACATGCGCCCCTTTACAGGCATACTATAGACACCCCCCAGGTACGAAATTTAAAGGGATATTACACTTTTATTGTTTGACTTTAAGCATTATTAAAATCACTGCTCCTGAAAAAACGGCCGTTTTTAAAACTTTTTTTTGCATTGATCCATGTCCCCTGGGGCAGGACCCAGGTCCCCAAACACTTTTTATGACAATAACTTGCATATAAGCCTTTAAAATTAGCACTTTTGATTATTCATGTTCGTGTCCCATAGACTTTAACGGTGTTCGCATGTTCGAACAAACTTTTTTCCTGTTCGCATGTTCTGGTGCGAACCGAACAGGGGGGTGTTCGGCTCATCCCTACTGGCCATCTTCCCTACATAAAAAGCTCCACATACACAGGTCATAAGGTACACCACCCCTGTGTGCTGCATGTGGCCAAAAATTTAGGGTGATAAGTCTCGCCATTAGGGAGTGAGATGAGGTGTCCAGGCATTATCCAGGGACAGAAAGCACAGTTGCCGCAGGGCGACCTCCCCCTTGGCATCTTAGATGCGGATGAATTAAGGGTATTGTAGTGGCTAGACACAAGTTTGTCTCTCAATGAATTTGCACGTCTGAATACTAATTCAGGGTGTGTATTAATATTTTTACTCAGAATTGGGTCTTCTAACAGAAGATGCTAATGTGTATTCATAATTTTTCTGATGTCATGGTGATGAGATGAAAATTTAGTAACCATTTTAACGGTGGATTCCTTGGATTGGGCTCTAGTTGTGTATAGTAAGTCAGTTTGTGTTTTGCGCTTGGCTTTATTGAAAGCTTTACGCAGAAGGGATCGACTGTAGCCTCGTGCTAAGAGGCGTGATCTTAACAGGTTCGCTTGATATTGGAAGTCTACTGTATGTGTACAGTTACGATGGAGTCGGATATATTGCACATAAGGTATACTCCGAATGAGTGTTGGAGGATGTGCACTGACAGCGTGCAAAAGTGTATTCTTGGCTGTCATTTTACGAAATAGGTTTGTTGATAGTGTGTTATTTGCATCATTATAAATCACGAGATCTAGAAAGTTAGTGGTTTTGATGTCGCAATTATAGGTAAATTTTAAATTAAAGTGATTGATATTCAGAGCCTGAATAAATTGCTTTAGAGTTTTTTGGGTACCTGTCCAAATGATGAAAATGTCGTCAATGTAGCGTTTCCAAACCAAAATATGATCTGTGAACTTGATTAGATGCTCTTGGGAAAAGAGGTAACGTTCCCACCCCCCCAGGTACAAGTTGGCATAGCCAGGGGCACAACAGGTGCCCCTGGCTACTCCCTGCACCTGGAGGTAGTGGGAGTCCATGAATTCAAACCAATTGTGGGTCAAGATGAAGTTAAGCAGTTTCAGAATGAAATCGTTGTAGTTCCAATGGTGGTAGTCCGCCTCATAGAGGAAGGTGCGGGCCGTCTCGACTCCCTGCTCGTGAGGGATACTGGAGTACAAAGCCTCCACATCCAGAGTCACGAGCAGGGAGTCAGGAGGGACCGACAAACCCTCAATTTGTTTGAGTAAGTCTAAAGTATCTCTGGTATACAAGGGTAGGGCTATGACATGGGGCATTAATGTGGCGTCTACCAGTTTACTGGCATTCTCTGTGAGGCTGCCGATACCTGAAATTATCGGTCTCCCAGGGGGCGAAAGACGGTCCTTATGCACTTTGGGAAGTGCATAGAATGTCGCCACCCTGGGAGACTGAACATTCAGGTAATCGTAAGTGTCTTTGTTAATTAAACCTTTAGAGTAGGCATCTTTAATGATATCAAGGAATTGGTCCCTAAAGGAAGACGTGCATGACAGGGGAATTTGTCAATACCATTGTCTGTTAGAATATTTAGACACATAGTTTCATAGAAGTGCCTAGTCATGAGGACTATGTTGCCGCCTTTGTCGGCAGATTTAACGATCACATCTGCAAGGCTATCTACGGGCATTTACTCTCTGAGACTGGGGTCAACTCTGGTGCTCCTGATACATACATACCCATACATACCATCAGCTTCTTTTTGCAATCAACCGTTTGCTTGCTCCACTACCAGCATCACTACAGCTGTAACCGTTTATGTTCAACTATAGGTGGTAAGCTACAATCTAAACCCTTGCTATCTATCCACTTCTGTATGTTTAAACTTTACGTGCTTATTCAGCCCCAAATTGTTATCAGTCACCTGCTGACTTTTACCCCTATCCCAATATTTTATAATGACCCAAATGCTCCTTATTGTAGCAACTGGGCAAGAGTGACACCTCTAAGAAGATCGTGAGGTATTGTGCTGGTTGCATAATCGACCATTCCTTATTCGCTATCTACATATTTTTCCATATATTTTTTATTTTTTCTTGCTTTCCTCCACATATGTTTTTCCCTGTGGTGATTGGGTAACTACAACAACTGCAAGGAGACTGGTCAATACTAGGTATCCAAATTTCATGCATAAGTGATGACCTTTATCGATATTTATATTTTTTGATATATATCTTATTATTTATATTTTTACATATATATACAGGCACCATATGTGCTGCTTAAGTGGCCTCCCCAGTCACCGGGTTGTACCGTTGGCACCTGGGAGACCATTTTCCTTCATGGGGCTATTTCCCATAGATCATTACAAAGGGTTGAAATTCTATCTTATCAATGTACCGTATTTATAGGCGTATAACACGCACCGGCGTATAACACGCACCCCAATTTAGGAGGGAATTTTAAGGAAAAAAAAACTTTTAGGAGGGAAGTTGAAGGGAAAAAAACTTACATTTAAATGCCCATCATTGCAGCCTTCTCAGTGCAGCCTTGCCCCAGTGCAGCCATGTCAGTGCAGCCATGTCAGTGCAGCCTTCCCCAGTGCAGCCTTGTCAGTGCAGCCTTCCCCAGTGCAGCCTTCCCCAGTGCAGCCTTGTCAGTGCAGCCTTCCCCAGTGCAGCCTTGTCAGTGCAGCCTTCCCCAGTGCATTCTTGTCAGTGCAGCCTTCCCCAGTGCAGCCTTACCCCAGTGCAGCCTTCGATCCTCTGTCCCTGCCATCCTGGGCTTCAAAATCGCCGACTGCGATTTGAAAATGGCGCCGCTGGTGCGGAAATACACAGAGCCGGTCCTCAGCTCTTCCCGGCGGCTCTCGTTCACTTTCGGCTCCACTCGTAGTCCCGAGCGGAGCTATCCGAACCTAGCCGAGTAGGTTCGGATAGCTCCGCTCGGGACTACGAGTGGAGCCGAAAGTGAACGAGAGCCGCCGGGAAGAGCCGAGGACCGGCTCTGTGTATTTCGGCACCGGCGGCGCCATTTTCAAATCGCGGTTGGCGATTTTGAAGTTGTGACAGCTCGGGATCGCAGGGGATCGGCGTATAACACGCACCTGCGATTTTCCCCTGATTTTAAGGGGAAAAAAGTGCGTGATATACGCCGATAAATACGGTATATCTTGTTTTGATTTTTGTTTACAATGTATATGTACTTATCGTTACACTTTTATACTGTATATATATTCAGCAGAATTACCTCTAGCTCCTGAAGAAACGTTTCTTAACGCGCAACATGTCGAGCATATAGAGAGCATTTAAAGTGGATCACTGTAATCCAACCCAACTTCGTCTCCACATTCATAATTGTAACCTATCGGGGAAGTTTCCTTTCCTTTTTCTAATTGAATGTCGGATTTCATGTATCGTTAGCAGGGTTTTAGATAATATATGCAGGGGAGGATCCACTTGATATATGTAATACGGATGTTATATGTATATTGCATTGTTTTTAAACAACCATGTCTATTTTTGTAATTTCAAGTTAATAAAATTCAAAAATATTTTTACTTTTTCATAGTTTATTTATCTGTGTGCCCCCAAAGTCCTACTCCACTAGTTTCCATTTTTTGCACGTGCTCAGTGTCATATCCAGAGGTTGTCCTTGGAAAATAGATGTATGAGTGCTGCCAGCATTGCTGCAGAGGTTGAAGGGGTGGGGGTCAGCCTGTCAGTGCTCAGACCATACGCCGGACACTGCATCAAATTGGTCTGCATGGCTGTCCTCCTAGAAGGAAGCCTCTTCTAAATATGATGCACAAGAAAGCCCGCAAACAGTTTGCTGAAGACAAGCAGACTAAGAACATGGATTATTGGAACCATGTCCTGTGGTCTGATGAGACCAAGATAAACTTATTTGGTTCAGATGGTGTCAAGTGTGTGTGGTGGCAACCAGGTGAGAAGTACAAAGACAAACGTGTCTTGCCTACAGTCAAGCATGGTGGTGGGAGTTTCATGGTCTGGGGCTGCATGAGTGCTGCAGCACTGGGGGCCTAGGTTTATTGAGGGAATCATGAATGCCAACAAGTACTGTGACATACTGAAGCCGAGCATGATCCCCTCCCTGCGGAGACTGGGCAGCAGGGCAGTATTCCAACATGATAACGGCCCCAAACACACCTCTCAGATGACCACTGCTTTTCTAAAGAAGCTGAGGGTAAAGGTAAAGGTGATGGATTGGCCAAGCATGTCTCCAGACCTAAACCCTATTGAGCATCTGTGCGGCATCCTGAAACAGAAGGTGGAGGAGTGCAAGGTCTCTAACATCCACAAGCTCTGTGATGTCCTCATGGAGGAGTGGAAGAGATCTCCAGTGACAACCTGTGAAGCTCTGGTGAACTCCATGCCCAAGAGGGTTAAGGCAGTGCTGGAAAGTAATGGTGGCCACACAAAATATTGACACGTTGGGCCCAATTTGGACATTTTCACTTAGGGGTGTACTCCCTTTTGTTGCCAGCGGTTTAGACATTAATGGCTGTGTGTTGAGTTATTTTGAGGGGACAGGAAATTTACACTGTTATACAAGCTGTACACTCACTACTTTATATTGTAGCATAGTGTCATTTCTTCAGTGTTGTCACATGAAAAGATATAATAAAATATTTACAAAAATGTGAGGTGTGTACTCACTTTTGTGAGATACTGTACATTAGTGTAGAGTAGGGACAGCTCAATAGTTTCAGTGTAGTGTAGTGAGACCGTGTCAGTAATCTTTACATTAGTGTATAGCTAGAGTAGGGACAGTTTAGATAGCATCAGTGTAGTGATGGTTGAACACCGTCTATTTGATTGCGTTACTGCCAGTTTAACGCCATTTACTTCTGTGTGCGTTACTGCCAGTTTAACGCCATTTATTTCTGTGTGCGTTACTGTCAGTTTAATGCCATATAGTTTTGTGTGCGTTACTGCCAGTTCAGTTTAACGCCATATAGTCGTGTGTGCGTTACTGCCAGTTTAACGCTATATAGTTCTGTGTGCGTTACTGCCAGTTTAACGTCATATAGTTTTGTGCGTTACTGCCAGTTTAACACCATTTACTTTTGTGTGCGTTACTGCCAGTTTAACGCCATATAGCTCTGTGCATCACTGTATGTTTGGCACATTATATTGCAGTATATTATAGTGTAACCGTGGAGTGTGTCTGTGTAGTGTGAGTACCACTTGCCGACCAGCCGCCGCAGTTTTACTGCAGCAAATGGCACGGCTGGGTGAAACGATGTTATGTAACATCGCTTCACCCTGTGGCCACTAGGGGTGAGCAAGGCGAAGCGACGTAATTACAAAATAGCGATGTATTACATAATGAGCTAGTATGCATAGCATACTAGTTCATTATGTAATACTCACCTGAGATCGAAGCCCTCGCTGCAGTGCCCGTACACAGCACCGGCCCCGACATCACTCCCAGGGTTACTTCCAGGTATTGTGGCTCCGGCGCTGTGATTGGCCGGGGCCGCGATGATGTCACTCCCGCGCATGCAGACAGGAGCCACCAATAAATGCACACTCACTGAAGCAAACGGCACGTACATGCCATTGCTTCAGTTTGTTTCAGTGTGCATGTGCCGATGACGTCGGCACATGCAAATACTGGGGATATCTCCTAAACCGTGCAGGTTTAGGAGATATCCTGGGTAGCTACAGGTAAGCCTTATTATAGGCTTACCTGTAGCAAAAAGTGGTCTGCAAAGGTTTACAACCACTTTAAGAGTTATATTAAATTTAAGCTATAGCCAGGCTGCACAAACATCTGTAGATTCATTTTAGGAATGGGGTTGGCTAAAAGACAGGCTATTTAAAGACACAATCCAGTCTAAGATTTATAGAGCTGCCTGCTGTATAGTTCAGTTTTAACTCAGTTTTAAAATTGTTGCACTACATTTTTCTACTTCCATTCCCTTTTTTCTATAATCTCCTATCTCTAAAAATATCAGGGGGAAGGAGGAATGAAGAATGTACACAAAACAAGCTTCACTTAGTAGACTCCCATTGTCCTCTTGTTGTCTATTATTTTAACTGTGTATGATGTAGAAGTTGTATCCCAGGATATTAAAACATTAAGGCCCCTTTCAGACCTGCGGATCCATATTTAGCCATCCACTTGCTCAGTGGGGATCGTTCTGTTGATCCCTGCTGAGCCGGCGGATGACAAGTCCATCTCCGCACACTGTGTTGGGACAGACCAGTCAGAGAGACCGCTCTCCTCTATGGGGGATCGGATGATTACAGACTGCCTGTTCATTTTCATCCAATCCACCAGATGGATGGAAAATAGGACATCCATCCATCTGGATTTTGCAGAGCGGATCGGATCGGGGCAGATCGGATGTCAGCGGACATGTCACCGCTGATATCCATCGCTCCATAGAGATGTATGGAGCGACCGCTCAGATCTGCCTGAAAAAACTGACAGGTGGATCTGAACGGTCCGCACATGTGAAAGGGGCCTTAAGCGGTATTAAACCCAAAACAATGACTGAATGAATGAATCTATTGCATCTTACCAATCATGTGGTAACTGCATCTGTTTTTACCTGGTGATATGGCCAGTAAAACACCTCCAATATTAGATCACCTCCAGTCTGGATAAATGAGCACAGTGGGCACCTTTGGACAGCAGCATTCTCAGTCTGGGGGAGGGGAGAGTTAGATGTACCAGCACATTTAAATACACTAACAAAGGGAAGCCAATCTCCAGCTAATATTTTATAAGCAGTTGCAACATTTTTGTTTCCTTTTGGGATAACGATTTTATAGAAATAAATAAAGGCTGATCATAGTAAGCAGTGCACCCCTGTCAGTGTTAAATGGTTTGTCTCATCTCTGTAACTGATACATTCTTCTAGAAAATGTGTTCTTTTGAAAAATTACAGACTCACTGGCCAGATCCCCGGATGAAAATAGTTGAAAGCCTAAAAAAACAACAAATGCAGCCTTCACATCTAAGAAATGGTAAGCTGCAACATGTTGCCATGCATTATTATGCATTGACAATGAATGTTAACATACATTTTCAACACATATTCTGTAAGTTTTATTTGAATGGGTGGAGACAGAATGTAGTTTCAATTATGTGTAGAACCAAATAATGAGGATCAATGTGTCAACCCATTGCTGACCCTTCTAGCTAATAATTCCCATTCCCTGGATAAATATTTCACAAAGTTTCTGTGCTGTTTCTTCCGAACTAGTATAGAGATAATGGGGCGGATTTACCAAAGGCAAATAGACTGTACACTTTGCAAGTGCAATTACACTCATTTCCCCAGAGCTTGGTGAATGTGGTGATTTCCATCATCCAAGCATGTGCAAGCAAAAATCCTTGCACCTGACTTTGCAAAATAAAGCTGCACCACATTCACTAAGTTCTGGGGAAAATTTGTGAAACTGCACTTGCCGAGTGCAATGTGTGCTGAAACGTATTTAAATCACTTGCCGACCAGCTCATGTATACTGCGGCAGGTTGGCAGCGCTGTGCGAATCGCCATACCTGTATGGTGGCTCACATAGGCACAGTTGCAGACAGGTGCACGGCGCCGGTGGCGTTCTCTCGCTCCCGCTGCATGCTGCAGGAGCATGCCCACCGGCTGGGTGGACTTGATGTCCGCTGGCAACCCAAGATCGCCTAGTACAGAGGCAGAACAGGGATCTACCAGTGTAAACAAGCTGTCCCAGTTCTGATTGGGGACATGTCAGAGATCTTCTGTTCCCAACTGTCTGCACAGGTACTATAAGATAAGCCTATAATAAGGCTTACCTGTAGGAACAGTGAATATCTCTTAAACTTGCACTGTTTAGGAGATATCCACACTGCATGCAGCTGATGATGTCACCATCGCATGCGCTCTGAAGGGACGGCATACCCATGCATGTGCGGGAGTGACGTCATAATGGCTCTGCCAGTCAGGCAGCCAGAGCACACAAACCCAGAAGGAAGAATGGGTGAATATAGAAGCCCTGTTAGCGGTGGCAGCGTGCCACTGGAAGTCTTTTGCTTTTTAAGGTAAGCATTTCATAATGTAGCAGACAGTTTTTATGCTGTCTTTTACGTTATTGCAGGGAAATAGCATATACATTAATAATGTACTATTTATACAAATATTATTCCTGCAATAGAAGAGATATTATGCATTTTCACAGACATTATGGACTATTTGTGAGCTTAGGTGTCCTTTTATGAAACTGAGATCAGCGGCGATCCCGAGTCTCACCGCTGATCTCAGGTCATTACCAGTTTATGAAACTGAGATAATCAGCAGGGAACATGTTTTCCGCTGATTATCTCAGCACAGTGAGAATCTGTAACTGACTGTCACAGAAACGGCCAGTTTATGAAGGTGCGATCTCGGCACCTCACTGGCGATCTGTGACAGAATTCTCACTTTCTGATTCACCATTTCAGAGGTGGAGAATCAGAGTGAGAAGCGTGATCTGGAGAAAGCAAGAAGTCTTTTGACTTCTTTCTTTCACCAAACAGTCAGAGCACATCTTCCCCACCATTACACACCCCAAAACCAGCAGGTTAGGAATTTATAGTGTATATATATATATATATATATATATATATATATATAGTTTATTTCAATGTGTATAGATAGATAGATAGATAGATAGATAGATAGATAGATAGATAGATAGATAGATAGATAGATATAGATAGAGATTTTTTTTTTTTAGACGTTCACATCTCTGGCTGGGTTCACACTTGTGCGATGCGTGAACCAGCGTGATTCTTGTGCGGGTTTCCACATCGCACCTACATTGACATCTGCACACCAATGCGGGTGTCAATGTAAAGTTAATGACACCCCCAGATCATTTCACAGATCGCAGTGCGAACTATGTAATGGTGCAGGAATCGGATCGCATGGGTGTTCACACCCATGCGATCCGATTCCAGTGCGGACCAAATAAAGGGTCCTGTACCATTTTGGTGCAAATGCAATATGATTTAGGGCTGGTTCCCACTGCTGCGGTGTCCGAGATCGGATGTGATTCGCACTGCACTGCAGTGCAATCACATCCGATTTCTGTGCGATGCGATTTCAGCCATACAGATAGTATGGCTGAATTTGCATTGCATTTGGACCAAACTCATACAGGACCCTTTTTTTGGTCTGCAGAAGAATCGGATCACATGGGTGTTCACACCCATGCAATCCGATTCCTGTCCGAGTTTTCAGATCGCACTGCGATATGTGAACTGATTTGGGGGTGTCGTTAACTTTTAGGCCCAGTTCAGACATCGCAAGGCATCGCATGTAATTTGCAGCGTACTGCCGTTCACATTATATGCGATGTCTGTGCGGTGCGATATCAGCCATACAGATAGTATGGCTGATATCGCACTGCATTTGGTGCAAACACGCACAGGGCCCTTTTTTCTGTTCGGACCAGAATCGGATCGCATGTGTGTTCACACATATGTGATCCGATTCATGTCCGAACTGTCAGTTCGCAGTGCGATATGCAAGCTGAACTGGGGGTGTCGTTAACAATGTATTGACACACCCCAGCGATTCGCATATGGCAGTGTGAACTGACATGCGAGTCGGTGCGATGCGGGAACCCGCAGTGGATTCACAGTGTTCTCGCATCGCACCAGTTTATCAATTTTTATGTTTATCAATTATGAAATATATTTTAATTTATTAATAAATATTTACTCTTGCATACTTTATTAACATTTTTTTTAATGATTATAAATGTATTTTTCATTTATATGAATGGTGTATAGCTGCATTACATATGTGGATTACATTCATTTACTAGATACCATTTACATTTAAATAGGCACATGCATGATCTTTAAATATTGATAAAAACAATGTTTTTTTAATAATTAGGTTAATGTATATTGTGTAGGGGGAATTTAACTTTATTATTTTATTAATATGTTGGGTAATAATGTGTGCTGATTCATGTTAAACTTTTGTATTTTACGCTTCCTCATACTGTAATCCCGCTACATCACGCGTGATTACAGTGAGAGGAGCCGTTCTGAGGAGTTCCTGGCGTTTGTAGATCGCTTCTCAACTCAACATGAGAAGCGATCTACACACTTTCATAAACAGGCACTCAGAGGAGCGCGATCTCCTCTGAGAATGCCTGAGAACTGAATCGCGGTATTTTACCGCAGTTTCATAAAAGGACACCTTAGACTTGTAGCTCTGTAAAGAGTGAGTATGTGCAGGTGAGTGTGCATAAAGTGGCTGTAACATTGAACAAAATCAGTATTAAACTGTACAGATGACATGATTTTATTTGTCATCAAATATGTTTTACTTATATACATTTCTGTGTTAATATGAATGCTCTCAATGTGGCCACATTTGGTATAACAGGGATTAACTAAAATATGGGAAGTTTTAAAAAAAGAAAGGCTCCTGGTGTAGTGGCTTTTACACATTTCCCTAGATGTTCTAGCCTGCTTGATACATTCATTCACCATGGATTTATAAGTAGGGTGCATTACTACTCTCAGGACAGGTAATAGCAGCAGCCATTAGGGTTGGGTGGGTAGAAATAGTTGGATAGGCAAGGCAGTATATGAAGGCTAGGCATAGGATGGGTAATATTTTGGAGGAGGGTTGTGATAGGCTTTCATATAAGCATCTGAGAAAGATAAATAGGGTAGAGGGGGTTAGGTTTGTGCAGGTGTAATGGTATAGTGGGGTGAGCCTCCAGTGACATTAGTATCAGAAGGCAGGGAATTATCTACTGCTTGGGGGACTAACATCCTCATGTGGTGTTTCTCTTCTGTGCCCAGGGCTAGAGAAGGTCAGTTAAGCTTATGTAAAAAATATGCTGATGCTGCTATGAAACATAGACCCTGTGTCATTCAAAATTACAAAAACAAGAAACAGAGAATTTTGGTAAATTTTAATAAAGAAAAAAACAAAAAACAAGTCAACATTTTATGGATCTTCCTTTCCAGCAATGTTTGATTGATTTCATTCTAAATGCTTTCAGAGGTCTATTAAAATCGGCTAATACAATTTTCTCTTGTGTTTTTTTTTTTTTTTTTTAATTATAATCAAATATTTCCTCTTGTATTAACACGTCTCATTTCATCTATAGCTTTACATCTCATACATATGTATACTTGTACCTCCTCCTTTATGACTATGTAGAAGCCAGGTACAATTTTTGTTATCAATTTGTATTATTTATTGTAGTAGTAGTAATGACTGGAACACATGTCACCATTAATCCCTGTAATAATGGCAAATATGCTGCTAATCATTTACTTGATTTACAGCATAAAGCTCTGACATTCAATAGGGTATAGTGTAAGGTATATGTGATTTTTATCCTGAGTTTGGATTTTATTAACGTTATTGTTTTGTCCATTCCAGTTACTGGGTGGGCTCCCTCTCCTCCTTGGTTTGTCTCCTCCCACTCAAGGGGAGGTTCTCTGGGTCCTCATGTCGTAGGTAAGGAAGTGTATAAATTCAGCTGAAGAAATTCTTGCTGTTTGGTCCCCCTGTACTCTGGAGACTGTTGAGTCTAGGTCTACTGGGCTTCGGACGAGTGGTTCGATAAGTGATAATTATTTATATGTTTGTGAGTATAGCTTATGATGATTTTTTTTAACAAATGCTGTGGGCTAATGCACTACGCTGTTATGCCCTCTTTTGTTTGTTATTATAGAGGCTTCAGGACATCCTCAGACCTAGAGGGTAGCAAGGCTTGAAGCAGATTCCCCTGTGATGGGAAGTTATCATCTATGCCTGTACTGGGCTATCACATTTATGTGCAGGAGCATAGGCGTGCGCACAGGGTGTGCCAGGTGTGCCTGGGCACACCCTAATCAACTAGTGCACATTAGCATTTTCGCTCTTTGTGGCAGCAGGGATGGGAACCTTACCAATCCCTCTGTGTCTGCCACTCCTCTCTGTCAATCCCTCCACTGGCTTCTGCTCGGCCAAAGAATTAAATTCAAAATTCTAACAACTACGTACAAAGCCATCCACAATTTCGCCCCAGCTATATCACTAGCCTAGTCTCTAAATACCAACCTACTCGTTCTCTTCATTCCTCTCAAGACCTCCTGTTCTCTAGCTCCCTCGTCACCTCCTCCCATGCTCACCTCCAGGACTTTTCCAAAGCCTCTCCAATCCTATGGAATGCCCTACCCCAATCTGTCCACTTATCTCCTAATTTATTAGCTTTTAGACGATCCCTGAAAACCCTTCTCTTCAGAGAAGCCTATCCTACCCACACCTAACAACTGCATTTTCATTTTTTCCATCAGCTCATCCCCCACAGTTATTACCTTTTGTTTCCACTTGACCCTCCCTTCTAGATTGTAAGCTCTAACGAGCAGGGCCCTCTGATCCCTCCTGTATGGATTTGTATTATAAGTGTACTGTCTGCCCTCATGTTGTAAAGTTCTACGCAAACTGTTGGCGCTATATAAATCCTGTATAATAATAATAATTTCCCTCTTACCGGCTCTGCCATAGGAGAAGTGCTTACGCACTTTTCTTTCACTGTGCCAGCAGGAAGATAAATGTGCCCAGACCATTTATACAGTATGTAGACATACACAGGCATGTGTGTTTGAGCTTTGGGGTGCGCACCCTAATGCATTAGGCTGCGCACACCTATGTGCAGGAAATATCTGTTGCAGTTTATCATTATTTACAACTATGCAGATTTACAAACCATGCATTGTAGTGCATAATAACACATTTGTTAAAATGTAAAAGTCTGACCAGGCTTTAAAAGGTGGATAGATGTTTTTGAATAGCAGTGTGCCAACATTTAAAGTATCCAGTATTGATTAAAAGGAAATCAACCAATGTCATGTGCTGTCACGTAAGGAACAATCATCACCTGAACCAGCTTTCTGCCCTAAACCAAAAAGTTATTGGTTTAGGGGATATATTTAAAAGTGTTACACTGTGCAATATAATTTTGAGAATTTACAGTGGATACAGATATTAGAAATTGATATTTTAAAGGAGATTCCAAATTGGATGACTTATTTGCTAAAACATTGTATATTAAATAAAAGCCATGCTTTTTTTCTATAAAATATAGTTTTCACCCTGTTGTATTCTATTTTGCATCTTATTGAAGGCTAATCTTCTCCTGCCTTTTTCAATCACTTCCTATCTACATGTACTCACTCCAGGGTCTGTTGCACCATCACTCTGGGCCAGTTTCCTGACAGTGACAAAAGTGTAACATGCCTGTGCAAAGTGTATTGGGCTGGCAACAGTTTTATAGCCCTGGAACGTCTTTTCATCCCTCTGTAGTACGAGTTACCACCTACTTGATTGTGACAAATCTGCTCTGTATTCAGGAGCAGTGCAGCATTATTGCAACACCATCACAGGAAGCTGCATTAGGTGGACTTCACTAAAAGGATCAATAGATACTAGTGGGACTTTGCAGATGGTCTAATAGAAAACTGAAAGTGCAAACACACTTATAAGTAAATACTGTGAATACATGCTGGAGATGTGGCTCCGCAGTGGGTACAATGCTACACATTTGATGGGCCTGCGAAATGATCCGTCCGTTCACAACCTATAGCCTAGACTTTACACCAGAACAATACTTATTGTACCACACTTCTCTCTCTAGCAAAGTATCTTGCTATGCATTTGATTACAAAAAAACACCTTCCAATACACAGAAAGGTACCCCAAAGCCACTGCTGGAAGTACTTTGGGGGAGACTCAACATCCAACCTTCTTTGCCAACCTAGATGCCAATGACATGGACTGCTACTAATTTATAGTCTAAGTTTTGTCAGTTTTCCCAGATTTTTGTTTACTTTCTTGGGCTAGTTTGCCCTTTTGGGTATCTTATACTGTGCCTTTTGTCCATAGGCAGATTTATATAACAACTTTTTGCACTGTGTGTCTTACACTTGATTTGATAGAATTTCTTAAAAACAAATGTATATGTTTTTGCTTGTTTTTGATCCGATTGCTGTGTCTTAATAGGGTTACAAAATTAAAATACCAATTTATAAAGAAAACTACAAAATTAAATGTTACAACAAATTTGTATTCATTATGAAGCTATTCAAATCGCAACAATCAAAAATTATATTTTAAAAATGTATGCAACAACATATCAAAAAATAAGCAACTGATAGCAATCACTTGGACTAGGCATTTACAGAACAGACTCAGTAAAGTCATTATGATGTACTAAGATAGCCACAGCTTTTTATGGAATATTTTATAGCACTTTCATTTAGTATTATTTCAATAGATTTATGTCTGTTTCAATGGATTCCTGCCCTAGGCACATCACAAATACAACCCATAGAAAAAAAGATATACGGCCATTCTAGACAATGAAGAATGGATATTATAAGCATGACTCAGAGTATAATGTGACACATTATCCATGAGAATAATAAACTGGACAACAGCCACTCATGATATGTTCTATATGCACCTTCCTGAATCATGACAAAAATTTAGATCACAAGAAGCATTTTGTTAAAGTTGCACAATTATTTGTTTTGGAAGTGCAAAGGTGATGGTCTTTCCTATGCCAAAATATAATATTTATTTATTATATCAGTAGCATATGATTGTATGCTGCATAGGAAATTGGAAAAAGGTTTATTGTAGTCAGTCAAAAGCTATGGATTCAGCATGGAGCAAATACCTTTTATGCACTATGAGGACAAAAGGGCCTTTTTCAGAGTTGCACATGCTGTATTCAGTTGATACTATAGTGTATGAATATATAGTCTTTGCATATAGCACATACTGTTTATATTTAGATGATCATACTATATACTGTATCTATTTAGATTATCTCCATAATCTCACTGACTATAAGGAGATACATACCCTGTTTCCCCGAAAATAAGACCTAGCGTGATTGTCGGTGATGGCTGCAATATAAGCCCTACCCCCCAAATAAGCCCTACCCTGTTTCCCCGAAAATAAGCCCTACCCTGAAAATAAGACCTACAAGGACTTTAGCTAGGGCTTATTTGGCGGGTAGGGTTTTTATTGCAGCCATCACCGACAATCACGCTAGGTCTTATTTTAGGGGAAACAGGGTAATTATAGTCTATAATTCTAGTAATCCATGCCATTCTAAGAATGATTTCTAACTGCACAATATATATTTACCTCCAACCAAACAATAAAAAATTCACTATCCTTGTGCTAGGTATAAGTTAATAAATCACATGAGGGACACAATAAAAGTGCATTAAACATGTGATGAAATCATCCTAACTTGACGTACCTGTGTAAATAAAGTCCAAATAAAATGTGCAAACACTGTGCAAAAAAAAATTATAAAAAAAATATATACCATATTTATCGGCGTATAACATGCACCCTAATTTTAACCACTTAAGGACCGCCTAACGCCGATTTACGTCGGCAAAGCGGCACGGGCAGGCAAAATTACGTACATGTACGTGATTTGCCTTCCGCGGGTGGGGGGTCCAATCGGACCCCCCCCCGCCGCCCGAAGCGGTCCCGTTCTGTTCCCCGGCGATCCGAGATGAGGGGGAGGCCATCCGTTCGTGGCCCCCCCCTCGCGATCGCCGCCGGCCAATGGGAACATTCCTTTGCTGCTGTATGCTAAACAGCAGCAAAGGAAATGATGTCATCTCCCCTCAGCTCGGTATTCCGTTCCAGCGCCGAGGGGAGAAGACATCAATGTAAGTGCACAACACACTACACACACAGTAGAACATGCCAGGCATACAAAACACCCCGATCCCCCCCCCGATTGCCCCCCGATCCCCCCCCAATCACCCCCCCCCCCGTCACAAACTGACACCAAGCAGGTTTTTTTTTTTTTTTTTCTGATTACTGCATAGTGTCAGTTTGTGACAGTTACAGTGTTGGGACAGTTAGTATTACCCCCCTTTAGGTCTAGGATACCCCCCTAACCCCCCTAATAAAGTTTTAACCCCTTGATCACCCCCTGTCACCAGTGTTGCTAAGCGATCATTTTTCTGATCACTGTATTAGTGTCGCTGGTGACGCTAGTTAGGGACGTAAATATTTAGGTTCGCCGTCAGCGTTTTATAGTGTCAGGGACCCCCATATACTATCTAATAAATGTTTTAACCCCTTGATTGCCCCCTAGTTAACCCTTTCACCACTGATCACCGTATAAACGTTACGGTTGACGCTGGTTAGTTCGTTTATTTTTTATAGTGTCAGGGCACCCGCCGTTTATTACCGAATAAAGGTTTAGCCCCCTGATCGCCCGGCGGTGATATGCGTCGCCCCAGGCAGCGTCAGATTAGCGCCAGTACCGCTAACACCCACGCACGCAGCATACGCCTCCCTTAGTGGTATAGTATCTGATCGGATCAATATCTGATCCGATCAGATCTATACTAGCGTCCCCAGCAGTTTAGGGTTCCCAAAAACGCAGTGTTAGCGGGATCAGCCCAGATACCCGCTAGCACCTGCGTTTTGCCCCTCCGCCCGGCCCAGCCCGGCCCACCCAAGTGCAGTATCGATCGATCGCTGTCACTTACAAAACACTAAACGCATAACTGCAGCGTTCGCAGAGTCAGGCCTGATCCCTGCGATCGCTAACAGTTTTTTTGGTAGCATTTTGGTGAACTGGCAAGCAAGCACCAGGCAGCGTCAGGTTAGCGTCAGTAGCGCTAACACCCACGCACGCACCGTACACCTCCCTTAGTGGTATAGTATCTGATCGGATCAATATCTGATCCGATCAGATCTATACTAGCGTCCCCAGCAGTTTAGGGTTCCCAAAAACGCAGTGTTAGCGGGATCAGCCCAGATACCTGCTAGCACCTGCGTTTTGCCCCTCCGCCCGGCCCGGCCCACCCAAGTGCAGTATCGATCGATCACTGTCCCTTACAAAACACTAAACGCATAACTGCAGCGTTCGCAGAGTCAGGCCTGATCCCTGCGATCGCTAACAGTTTTTTTGGTAGCGTTTTGGTGAACTGGCAAGCACCAGCCCCAGGCAGCGTCAGGTTAGCGCCAGTACCGCTAACACCCACGCACGCAGCATACACCTCCCTTAGTGGTATAGTATCTGAACGGATCAATATCTGATCCGATCAGATCTATACTAGCGTCCCCAGCAGTTTAGGGTTCCCAAAAACGCAGTGTTAGCGGGATCAGCCCAGATACCTGCTAGCACCTGCGTTTTGCTCCTCGGCCCAGCCCTGCCCAGCCCACCCAAGTGCAGTATCGATCGATAACTGACACTTACAAAACACTAAGCACACATAACTGCAGCGTTCGCAGAGTCAGGCCTTGATCCCTGCGATCGCTAGCAGTTTTTTTGGTAGTGTTTTGGTGAACTGGCAAGCACCAGCGGCCTAGTACACCCCGGTCGTAGTCAAACCAGCACTGCAGTAACACTTGATGACGTGGCGAGTCCCATAAGTGCAGTTCAAGCTGGTGAGGTGGCAAGCACAAGTAGTGTCCCGCTGCCACCAAGAAGACAAACACAGGCCCGTTGTGCCCATAGTGCCCTTCCTGCTGCATTCGCCAATCCTAATTGGGAACCCACCGCTTCTGCAGCGCCCGTACTTCCCCCATTCACATCCCCAATCAAATGCAGTCGGCTGCATGAGAGGCATTTTTATGTCCTCCCGAGTACCCCTACCCAACGAACCCCCCCAAAAAAGATGTTGTGTCTGCAGGAAGCGCGGATATAGGCGTGACACCCGCTATTATTGTCCCTCCTGTCCTGACAATCCTGGTCTTTGCATTGGTGAATGTTTTGAATGCTACCATTCACTAGTTGAGTATTAGCGTAGGGTACAGCATTGCACAGACTAGGCACACTTTCACAGGGTCTCCCAAGATGCCATCGCATTTTGAGAGACCCGAACCTGGAACCGGTTACAGTTACAAAAGTTAGTTACAAAAAAAGTGTCAAAAAAAAATATATATAAAATAAAAAAAAATAGTTGTCGTTTTATTGTTCTCTCTCTCTATTCTCTCTCTATTGTTCTGCTCTTTTTTACTGTATTCTATTCTGCAATGTTTTATTGTTAATTATGTTTTATCATGTTTGCTTTTTCAGGTATGCAATTTTTTATACTTTACCGTTTACTGTGCTTTATTGTTAACCATTTTTTTGTCTTCAGGTACGCCATTCACGACTTTGAGTGGTTATACCAGAATGATGCCTGCAGGTTTAGGTATCATCTTGGTATCATTCTTTTCAGCCAGCGGTCGGCTTTCATGTAAAAGCAATCCTAGCGGCTAATTAGCCTCTAGACTGCTTTTACAAGCCGTGGGAGGGAATGCCCCCCCCCCCACCGTCTTCCGTGTTTTTCTCTGGCTCTCCTGTCTCAACAGGGAACCTGAGAATGCAGCCGGTGATTCAGCCAGCTGACCATAGAGCTGATCAGAGACCAGAGTGGCTCCAAACATCTCTATGGCCTAAGAAACCGGAAGCTACGAGCATTTTATGACTTAGATTTCGCCGGATGTAAATAGCGCCATTGGGAAATTGGGGAAGCATTTTATCACACCGATCTTGGTGTGGTCAGATGCTTTGAGGGCAGAGGAGAGATCTAGGGTCTAATAGACCCCAATTTTTTCAAAAAAGAGTACCTGTCACTACCTATTGCTATCATAGGGGATATTTACATTCCCCGAGATAACAATAAAAATGATTAAAAAAAAAAAATATGAAAGGAACAGTTTAAAAATAAGGTAAAAAAAGCAGAAAAATAATAAAGAAAAAAAAAAAAAAAAAAAAAAAAAGCACCCCTGTCGCCCCCTGCTCTCGCGCTAAGGCGAACGCAATCGGCGGTCTGTCGTCAAACGTAAACAGCAATTGCACCATGCATGTGAGGTATCACCGCGAAGGTCAGATCGAGGGCAGTAATTTTTGCAGTAGACCTCCTCTGTAGATCTAAAGTGGTAACCTGTAAAGGCTTTTAAAGGCTTTTAAAAATGTATTTATTTTGTTGCCACTGCACGTTTGTGCGCAATTTTAAAGCATGTCATGTTTGGTATCCATGTACTCGGCCTAAGATCATCTTTTTTATTTCATCAAACATTTGGGCAATATAGTGTGTTTTAGTGCATTAAAATTTAAAAAAGTGTGTTTTTTCCCCAAAAAATGCGTTTGAAAAATCGCTGCGCAAATACTGTGTGAAAAAAAAAAATGAAACACCCACCATTTTAATCTGTAGGGCATTTGCTTTAAAAAAATATATAATGTTTGGGGGTTCAAAGTAATTTTTTTGCAAAAAAAAAAAAAATAACTTTTTCATGTAAACAATAAGTGTCAGAAAGGGCTTTGTCTTCAAGTGGTTAGAAGAGTGGGTGATGTGTGACATAAGCTTCTAAATGTTGTGCATAAAATGCCAGGACAATTCAAAACCCCCCCAAATGACCCCATTTTGGAAAGTAGACACCCCAAGCTATTTGCTGAGAGGCATGTCGAGTCCATGGAATATTTTATATTGCGACACAAGTTGCGGGAAAGAGACACATTTTTTTTTTTTTTTTTTTTTTTTGCACAAAGTTGTCACTAAATGTTATATTGCTCAAACATGCCATGGGAATATGTGAAATTACACCCCAAAATACATTCTGCTGCTTCTCCTGAGTACGGGGATACCACATGTGTGAGACTTTTTGGGAGCCTAGCCACGTACGGGACCCCGAAAACCAAGCACCGCCTTCAGGCTTTCTAAGGGCGTGAATTTTTGATTTCACTCTTCACTGCCTATCACAGTTTCGGAGGCCATGGAAAGCCCAGGTGGCACAAACCCCCCCCAAATGACCCCATTTTGGAAAGTAGACACCCCAAGCTATTTGCTGAGAGGTATAGTGAGTATTTTGCAGACCTCACTTTTTGTCACAAAGTTTTGAAAATTGAAAAAAGAAAAAAAAAAATGTTTTTTCTTGTCTTTCTTCATTTTCAGAAACAAATGAGAGCTGCAAAATACTCACCATGCCTCTCAGCAAATAGCTTGGAGTGTCTACTTTCCAAAATGGGGTCATTTGGGGGTGTTTTGTGCCACCTGGGCATTCCATGGCCTCCGAAACTGTGATAGGCAGTGAAGAGTGAAATCAAAAATTTTCACCCAATCCTGAAGGCGGTGATTGGTTTTCGGGGTCCCGTACGCGGCTAGGCTCCCAAAAAGTCCCACACATGTGGTATCCCCATACTCAGGAGAAGCAGCTAAATGTATTTTGGGGTGCAATTCCACATATGCCCATGGCCTGTGTGAGCAATATATCATTTAGTGACAACTTTATGCAAAAAAAAAAAAAAAAAAGTGTCACTTTCCCACAACTTGTGTCAAAATATAAAATATTCCATGGACTCAATATGCCTCTCAGCAAATAGCTTGGGGTGTCTACTTTCCAAAATGGGGTCATTTTGGGGGGTTTTGTGCCACCTGGGCATTCCATGGCCTCCGAAACTGTGATAGGTAGTGAGGAGTAAAATCAAAAATTTACACCCTTAGAAATCCTGAAGGTGGTGATTGGATTTCGGGGCCCCGTACGCGGCTAGGCTCCCAAAAAGTCCCACACATGTGGTATCCCCATACTCAGGAGAAGCAGCTGAATGTATTTTGGGGTGCAATTCCACATAGGCCCATGGCCTGTGTGAGCAATATATCATTTAGTGACAACTTTTTGTAAATATTTTTTTTTTTTTTTGTCATTATTCAATCACTTGGGACAAAAAAAATAAATATTCAATGGGTTCAACATGCCTCTCAGCAATTTCCTTGGGGTGTCTACTTTCCAAAATGGGGTCACTTGGGGGGGTTTTGTACTGCCCTGCCATTTTAGCACCTCAAGAAATGACATAGGCAGTCATAAACTAAAAGCTGTGTAAATTACAGAAAATGTACCCTAGTTTGTAGACGCTATAACTTTTGCGTAAACCAATAAATATATGCTTATTGACATTTTTTTTACCAAAGACATGTGGCCGAATACATTTTGGCCTAAATGTATGACTAAAATTTAGTTTATTGGATTTTTTTTATAACAAAAAGTAGAAAATATCATTTTTTTTCAAAATTTTCGGTCTTTTTCCGTTTATAGCGCAAAAAATAAAAACCGCAGAGGTGATCAAATACCATCAAAAGAAAGCTCTATTTGTGGGAAGAAAAGGACGCAAATTTCGTTTGGGTACAGCATTGCATGACCGCGCAATTAGCAGTTAAAGCGACGCAGTGCCAAATTGGAAAAAGACCTCTGGTCCTTAGGCAGCATAATGGTCCGGGGCTCAAGTGGTTAAGAGGGAAGTTTCAGGAAAAAAAACATTTTTAAAATACACAACTTTGAAGCAAATTAAGGGTCAGTGCCCATCAGCAGCCTGATTAATGTCCTCAATGCAGCCTAAATAAAGTCTTCAATGCAACCTGATCAATTCATCAATGCAGCCTGATTATTGTTCTCAATGCAGCCCAAATAAAGTCCTCAATGCAGCCTGATCAGTGCATCAATGCTGATAATTGTACTCAGCCTGACCAATGCCTTTTTTAAACTACTGTCATTTGCAGCCTCACCATCTCCCTCACCAGCAGCCTGAATCAGGAAATCACCGAGCCGTCATCTCCTCTCCACTCAGCTCTCACGTTACACACACACAGTCCCACCTCCGCCATCAGCATTGGACCAGCTCCTGTGATAGGCAGAACACTGGTCCTATGCCAAGGTGGGACTGTGTGTGTGTGAAGTGAGAGTCGAGTGAAAGCCAAGGAGCTGAATGGAGAGGAGATAATGGCTTGATGAGGTACGCTGTAGGCGTATAACACGCACCCCTGCTTTGCCCCCGATTTTCAGGGGGGAAAAGTGCATGTTATACGCCGATAAATTAGGTATATATGTGGCGCAAAAAGGTGCTCAGATTTTCTAAACTTCAATAGTCCCTCTTTCTTTGGCATGGAGGAATGATGATAATGTGCACCACTGAAGAAAAAAGTTCTCCCAAAAGGAATCCCCACAGTCGCTTAAATGAGCTCCTTACCAGCTGCTCTGATCCCACAAAGAGACCCTCTACTAGTTTACTTTGTAAAAGAATCATAAGTTATAAATGTAATAAATTAAAAAAAATCTTTTATACACTTTGAAAAGTAGCTAGCTTCTCATGTGGAATACTGTTGAACAGCTACATTTATTGGGAAAACTTTGTTTCTTAATCCTTTTTCAGTCGAGTCACCTTTCAAATTATAGACAATCTCAAGGCACCCTTTAAAATTATGGACAGTCTCGAGGCACCCCATGCTAAAATGTAAAAAACTATTCTAATGCCCCGTACACACGGTCGGACATTGATCGGACATTCCGACAACAAAATCCTAGGATTTTTTCCGACGGATGTTGGCTCAAACTTGTTTTGCGTACACACAGTCGCACAAAGTTGTCGGAATTTCCGATCGCCAACAACGCTGTGACGTCAACCACGTCCGATGAGACTAGAAAAGGCCAGTTCAGAACCAAGCGCTGCACCCTTTGGGCTCCTTTTGCTAATCTTGTGTTAGTAAAAGTTTGGTGAGAGACGATTCGCGCTTTTTCAGACTCGTGGCTTTCAGATCATTTTCTGTGGTTCAGTTTGTGCTTGTGGGTTTGTATCTGCTCTTCAGTGCGTGCAGTCAGTTCGTATCGGAGTTTTCTGTGCGATCTTGCCCACTCGTTGCTGTTTTTCAGGTCGCTCTTCACAGGCCTTGCTGTTCTTCAGTGCGTTCTGTTACTTCGTTCTGAGCAGCCGACTGTTTTCTAGCCATGTTGCGTATACGTACTCCTCATAGAGTTCGTGCTGTGCGGGGGCTTAGTGTTGGGGTCCTGATCTTGACACAAGTCCAGTCCATGAACAGGGTCGACTTGTCTTACAAAAAACATTTTATTTCTATTCAGTGAAGGACCCAATACTTGTGCCACTAGGAGAAAACCTAAATTACCTCATCTTATATAGTTATGACTTAAATAAGCCCCAGACGACGCTGGTTACAGAGAAGCACTCGAGTTGGGAGCGGCCTCACACGTAACATTATTCCACAAGTCAGCCTGATCGCTTGGATCTGCTGGTTGTTTGTAACACATGCTGTTTAATTCCTTTAAAATTGTAAGTGTGATTTTATCATATTTTTTAAAATTTTGGTGAAATACTACACTATGTGGATTTTTCTCAGTACTTTAACTTCCTCCATGGAGTCTATCTTGGCTTAGGAGATTGTGGAACCTTTGCATGCAAGATCGTGGTGTATATGGCTGCTATGCAGCAAGGCATCTGAGGTGTTCTTTGAAACATTTTCAAGTTAACCATGCATCAGCCGTACTATTTTTTCTGAGTGTATAGAAAGGCAAACACTTTTTTACTATTTAGTTTTTAGCGTGAGGACAAATTACAAAGAAAGTTAGGAGAAATTCTACATTTTAAAGTTGTGATGAGAGTAAGAAACTGTGTAAAAAACTCCTGCGCTGTCAAAAGAACCCTATACTAAAGGGACACTGCTGCAACACACAAGACTGCTCCAAAACAGACAAAACAATAGTAAATTAAGAGGGTGGTGGCTGCGCTGTGATAGAAATCCTTTCTATCACAGCGCAGCCACCACCCTCTTAATTTACTATTGTGATGAGAGTAAGAGGTGAGGGGAAATCTTCCAAAGGGGACAAATGTTTATAGTGACAGCTGTTACTGTCAACTGTCCCAACTTTTTGAAAACCAATTTAAAAAAAGTTTTAGCTATACATACACTTTAGATAACAAGACTAAGCACCCTGTATCCCTGACCTTTGGTCTCAATGGATAATAGAAAGCAAACTATGTGTATGTTAATGAATGAGGTTGCATTTTTCCCCTGTCACTCATTTTTTAGAATAACTTATTAATTTTTTTTTTGAATAACCTTTTTCAATCTACAGTATTTAATCTCATTTTTGTCACTTCACTTTGCTGCATGTCAAAAATCATTTTAATGGCCTAAACTTCATTAATTTGACAGATTACCAAGAACCTTGAAAAAAGTATAGCAGCATTTCTGTGTGTGAAATGTGTTTTTCTAACTTGAGCTTGATAGATATAACCAATATAAATAAATTATTGAGTGATTCTACTATACAGTTGAAGCTTGACACTCTGCCAGTCACTTGTGGATTTGTAAAATTATATAAGATCTTTATAACATCTTAATAACAAATGATATTGTTATGTCGCCTAAAGGCTCAGTAAAGCTACCGGGTAATTACCATTTCAGAAGGAAGTAAGCAATAGAAACTTTTTAGTTTTGTCATGGAAAGTTTACTTTACATTTTCATGGATATCAAGATGTTCATATTAGTTAAATGTTTGTTAACTCTTATGTATTATAAATTATATTAACTTGCAAAAATAAAGAAAATTAATATAAACAAAGCTGACAGTGACACTATAAATGTGATAAAGTGAACATTCGTTTAAACAAACCTATACCATAAATGATTATAGTGAAATCACAAAAATCACCCTGTGTCAATAAAAATATATGCATAAAGTCCATAAGTTGATGAACACCGTGGATGATGTGCCGATTTCTTAAAGTATTCACCAAACCACACGCGTCAATCATTACACTCACATAAAATCTCTTTAAACGAGCAAACTTCACAGCAACGTCACATCAAATGCTCCTGTGTGAACACCCAACACCAATGCATTAATGGTCACGGCGGACCTGAGGTGTGCGGATGAAATTCTCACCACCACTCGCTATCCCTCGCTACTCGGGCTTGGATCCCCGCTCTCTGACTCGGCTCAGCAAGTCCTACGTCACACGCTAATTCAGATGGTTGCCGTACAGCCACGCCCCAACATGTTTCATCACATCGACTTACTCATGGGATTGGCTGTACGGCACAACAACCCCTCCTGAATTGGACCTGAATTGTTTTATAAACAATTTCTAATACGGTTAAGGGGTCATTATATCTGATCCTTTGGGCTGTTATTCTGCACCTTATAACAAGTATACAATGATACGATATTGAGGGTACTTAGTGTATACTGCATTGAATATGGTGATTTAATATACAGAGTCATCCTGCTGCGTCAAGCCCTTTTACCCATAGGTTTTGTGAGATGGGGGACCGATGCAGTTTGATGTATCTTGGAAAGGTACATATATATAAGTGTCATGATCACAGTGAATTAATTGTAAATGTGATATGTACCTGTGGTTCGCCCTATACACATCATTAATTTTGGTGTGTTGTAATAAATATTTTTTATGAGACTAGTGTATATTAAAATATATATATATAATTCCTTTTTAAATTATATTGTTCTAATTTTAATATTTTCATTAATATTGAGAATGACTGGACTAATCGTTTTTTTATTAGATTGTTATATATCGGGTTATATTTAAGATATATATATATTTCTTTTTTAAACTTAATTTTTTTAATGTATTTTTTAATTTTAATATTTTAATTAAATTGATGATATCCAGTGCATATCATTGGTAATGGGACATGGTGATACTAATGTAATACTCAGAAATGTGTGTTCAGATGTATCTGCCTCTCCTGTATACTGTGATCGACTCAATACGAGATGTATTGTGGCTGCGGGGACACCTGGTGAGCGGAGCTGAAAGTTACATATCCTCTGGCCGTAGCTGGCGCAAGGGGTATAGGAGGAGTGGTTGCCGTGCCGTACAGCCAAACCCATGAGTAAGTTGATGTGACGAAACATGTCGGGGCGTAGCTGTACGGCAACCATCTGAATCAGCGTGTGACGTAGGACATGCTGAGCCGAGTCAGAGAGCGGGGATCCAAGCCCGAGTAGCAAGGGATAGCAAGTGGTGGTGAGAATTTCATCCACACACCTCGGGTCCGCCGTGACCATTAATGCATTGGTGTGGAGTGTTCACACAGGAGCATTTGATGTGACATTGCTGTGAAGTTTACTCATTTAAAGAGATTTTATGTGAGTGTAATGATTGAAGTGTACACAGTGGTTATTAAATTTGGTTTTATGTTACTACACTATTAGCGCATTTTTATTTACATGTGGATGTTGGATCACTCGTTTAAACCTGTCTGCAAGGTTTATCACGCTTATTTGCAAAAACACAAGAGTGTGAGGCATTGTTGTTCAGTGAGTTTTGAATCTGAAGGGAGAGGAATCACAGACACGTGTGGTTTGGTGAATACTTTAAGAAATCTGCACATCATCCACGGTGTTCATCAACTTATGGACTTTATGCATATCTTTTATTGACACAGGGTGATTTTGTGATTTCACTATAATCATTTATGGTATAGGTTTGTGTAAACGAGTGTTCACTTTATCACATTTATAGTGTCACTGTCAGCGCCGCTTATATTAATTTTCTTTATTTTTGCAAGTTAGTATAATTTATAGTATTTAATTTTAAAGTGGCAGCTTTGGGGTTTATACACCTTTATATACACCGTTTTGGTTAATTTCTATTTAGCGCAGTGGTGGGGACCCAAGGAGGGTGCGATTTTTTGCTTGGTTACCAATATTTTCCTATATTATTTATTTAACCACTTGCAGATATATAGGCTATCAATTTCTTGTCTAATAGACAAATGGACCCAGAGTGTATCTTCTCCACAAGTCAAGAAATGACTGACTGTGAGGAAGACTACACAGGGATGTTAAAAACTTTAGATAATCTGCTAAAGAAACAGGTCAAGACATGGTGGGATGTTTTTACATTCAAACATTATCAGAGAGAGAACCTTATTTTTAGAAGCCTGAGGTGGGAAGTCTCCCCTCAGGACAGTCTCAATGATCAGAAGTACATGGATGAATGGTTTGAATTTTTTAATAGAGTAGGAAGAGAACTACAAACTCTCGTTTTAAAGAGGAAACATATTAAACTGAGTAGACTTAAAGAGAAAATAAATGTTTTACAAAGCAAGTTAGAACCGATTAAAGAATCCAGTCAGATTAAAGAATTTAATGTTAATATGAAAAAGAAGTTGGAAAAAATAGATCGAGAGACCCAAAAGAAAAAAGTAAAAAAATATAACAGGGACTCCAATGATTTTAAAACTAATAAAGTTTATTTATGGCAAAGTCTGAATACTGAAAATGCTGAGATCAGTAATGGAAATAAAGAACAAGCGGTAGCTAAGACTACCCCATATCAGGATCAGAAGAAGTATCTGGCAAATAAGGGTCCAACCAATAGAGGTGAATCAATTGTCCCTAATTATACTCGTAATGGAAATACCCTATTGAATAGGGACAACCATTATGGTGAACAATATCAATCACCAGGTCCACTACGACCAGGAAATGGGGGACACTCACAATATTATAACTATCAATCACCCTGACCATTCCAACAGAGTAGAGGAGGTGTTGCACCGGATGACTATCCCCAACAGGAATACCAACAATGGCATCATTACCCTCCCCTCATGCCTAAATCTAGGAATTATTTGCCGCTTTATAATAGGTATCAGCTTTAGCTGAGGATGAATATAGGGCGAATTACCAATGGGAGCCTTTTTTGGGACAACGTGGGAGGAAGGGAAGGGGAGGGGGAACACCAAGAAGAAACACCTACCCAACAAATCGCAAGGGGGGAGACAGAAATGGACCACCACAATATCCAAACAGAGACATCATACCCTTCCAAAGAGAAGGGGATGCAGGGCAGGGAAACAAACAACCCAAGAAAAAGAATGAGGGACACTTAGGCACAGGGGTATATAACCTTAGTGATGTTGAGTTGAATGAAAAAGAATTGAATACACTACATTCGGACCTGAAATGTGCACCAAGAAAGAGGATGAACAAATTTGAAATATACATAGACATGCACAAATTTATTAGAACTTTAAACATGAAAAAATACTTTGAGTCATCCTGTAGAATCGGGGATTAGAGCCAATAGAGTGGTGAACAGAATAGATAGTGGATTGAAGAATAAGTCGATTTTCAATCCTCAGTTATTGAATAACCACTTTATTGAAGTATTTAAGCATTTGGTCTTGAGAGATATTGAAGAACTCCCCTTAAAAAAGAGGGTGAACCCAGAGTACATTAGAGATGGACTGAAATCCTTGGAGGATAAGAAAAATATAATTATTCGACCAGCGGATAAGGGGGGTGGGGTAGTTCTTATGAACAAATTTTTTTACCATAACCAGCTTATGGAACTTCTAGGGGATAGGATCACATATAAAAGATTGGGATCTGATCCAACAGAAATGTATAAGTCACAGTTAAATTCATTGGTGGAATGAGGTTACCACATCAATGCATTAAATATCAAAGAAAAACAATACCTTGTTCCTTCTGCATGTAGGATCCCAGTGATCTACACACTACCGAAAATTCATAAAAATATACAAGTACCACCAGCACGACCAATTGTGAACGGTATCAGGTCAATAACTGCAAGATTAGGAGAGTACTTGGATAGATTTCTCCAACCCAGTGTCAAAATGACTAGGGCTTTATTTAAAAGACACATCAGACCTTCTGCAGCGCTTGAAAATATTGGTGATTGACCCTGATGTAGAGACATATCTGGTGACTGCTGACGTATCCTCACTGTATACCATTATACAGCATTAGGATGCCTTATTAGTGTTAAATTGGGCGTTGAGTAGGAGGGATGATATCCCCTACATGCAGAAACAGTTTTTGGAACATGTTTTAGACTTTTGCATGTCTCATAACTATTTCTGGTATCACGGATTCTTCTTCTCACAGCAGATTGGCGTGGCTATGGGAGAGAAATTTGCTCCCAGCCTCGCCAACCTGTTTATGGCAGAGTGGGAGGACAGGCATGTGTTCAGTGTACAGAGACCCCAACTGAAGTTCTACCGCTGTTTCATAGACGATCTAATTTTTATATGGGAAGTGTCGAGGGAGTCGGTGGTTGAATTCTTGGAAGTCCTGGATAACAATCCCAACAAGATCAGATTAGATTACCAGATCAGTGACACTACTGTTAACTTTCTTGATGTAACCATTGAAAAGAAATTGAATGGGTTAAGCACCAAAATATACTTTAAGCCAACGGATTGTAATAGCTATTTGACAATCAGTAGTGGACACCATCCTACTTGGATTAAAAATATTCCCAAGGGACAAATACTTAGAGTACGACGGAATTGTACTGAGTTGGCTGACTATTTTGCACAGATTAAGGTTTGAAAGATAAATTTATACAAAAAGGCTATCAAGAAGAGATGCTGGATAAAACCATACAGGAGGTAGCCAATATTTCTAGAGACCAATGCTTTGAGAAGAAGGAAACATCAGGAGTGACTGACCAACATCAATTGGGATTTATAGCTTGCTTTCATTTTCAATATAGGGATGTGGAAGCCATCTTCAAGAAACACTGGCACATTTTGAGTAGAGATAGGCAGTTAGGAGAAATTCTACCCATACAACCCAAATTCATTTATAGGCGTGCCCCCAGTTTTGGGGACTGGGTGGTTAGGAAAATTTTAGATCCACCTGGCCAACAAACTCTTAGTATTGATTTAAAAGGGTTTTACCCATGCAGAAAATGCGTGTGCTGTAGGACTGTAAGAGTCTCAAATAGAGGCATGTCGAGGGTTACTAATGCGGATCAAGAATGGTTTGAGATAAAAGAATTTATTACCTGCAATTCTTCGCATGTTGTGTACCTATTATAGTGCCCATGCGGATTATTGTATGTAGGGAGAACTAAAAGATTACTGAAGGTCCGTATAGCTGAACATCTTACGAATATAAAAAATGGATTTAAATATCATAGCGTGTCGTTACACTTCAAAGAGAAAAACAACCAGGACCCCTCCTTGGCACAGTTTTGTGGGATAGATTGCGTGCATCCATCATGGAGGGGGTCTAATTGGGTTAGGGATCTCTCGCAGAGGGAGACCCTATGGATATTCTTTTTGAAATGTCTCTCGCCCAGGGGCCTCAATATTGAGGTGGACCTGAATTGTTTTATAAACATTTTCTAATACGGTTAAGGGGTCATTATATCTGATCCTTTGGGCTGTTATTCTGCACCTTATACCAGGTATACAATGATACAATATTGAGGGTACTTAGTGTATACTGCATTGAATATGGTGATTTAATATACAGAGTCATCCTGCTGCATCGAGCCCTTTTACCCATAGGTTTTGTGAGATGGGGGGCCGATGCAGTTTGATGTATCTTGGAAAGGTACATATATATCCCCTTCCTGCCGACCGTACGCAGATCTGTGTACTCAGCTTTCCGGGGTTATACCAGGATGATGCCTGCAGCTGCAGGCATCATCCCAGTACCGTTGTTTAGAGCTGGCGATTGGCTATTCGAGTATAACAACCGATGCGGCTAAAAGCCGCTCGGCTGTTATACCGGAGGAGCGGGAGGGGACATCCCCCCTCCTGCCGCCCTTACCGGGCCTCCTGTGCGATCGGGAGGCCCAGTGTCCAATCGGCTGCCTTCGGCGACTGGGGGCGGGCTGGAACGAAGCTGTGGGTGGCTTTCTTCCAGCCTTCTCAATGTAAACGTGGAAGCGACGTCATGACGTCACTTCCCATTACTCTGCTGCCAATGGCGCCGAGTCTTACAAAAATATACAGTGTTCAGAATCACCGTTTTCAGTGATCTAAATACTTTGAAGTGCAAAGGAGGGATCGGGGGTCTTTTAGACCCCCGATCCCTCCATAAAGAGTACCTGTCACCACCTATTACTGTCACAAAGGATGTTTACATTCCTTGTGACAGCAATAAAACTAAAAAAAAAATAATTTTTTCAAACATAATTTATAAGTATAGAAATAAATTAAAAAAAAAATTTTTTAAAGCGCCCCCGTCCCTGTGAACTCGCGCAGCGAAGAAAACGCATACGGAATTTGCGCCCGCATATGTAAACGGTGTTCAAATCACACGTGTGAGATATTGCCGCGATCGTCAGAGCGAGAGCAATAATAGCCCTAGACCTCCTAGCCCTAGAACTCGAACCTGGTAACCGTAAAAAAAATTTAAAGTGTCGCCTATGGAAATTCATAGGTACCGTAGGTTGTCGCCATTCCACGAGTGCGTGCAATTATAAAGAGTGACATGTTTGGTATCCATTTACTCGGCGTAACATACATTTCACATTATACAAAAAAATTGGGGTAACTTTACTGTGGATTTTTTAAAATTCATGAAAGTGTCCCTTTTCCAAAAATTTGCATTTAAAACACCGCTGCACAAATACCGTGTGATATAAAATATTGCAACAATCTCCATTTTATTCTCTAGATTCTCTGCTAAAAAAATATATAATGTTTGGGAACTCTAAGTAATTTTCTAGCAAAAAATACGGATTTTAACTTGTAAACACCAAATTTCAAAAATAGGCTTAGTCATGAAAGGGATATAAGTGTCATGATCACAGTGAATTAATTATGTGATATGTACCTGTGGTTCGCCCTATACACATCATTAATTTTGGTGTGTTGTAATAAATATTTTTTATGATACTAGTGTAAATTGAATTATATATATATATATATATATATATATATATATATATATATAATATATATATGTATATATATATTTTTTTTTTTTTTTTTAATTATATTGTTCTAATTTTAATATTTCCATTAATATTGAGAATGACTGGACGAATCGTTTTTTTATTAGATTTTATATATATTTATTTTTTAAATTTATTTTTTAAATGTATTTTTTAATTTTAATATTTTAATTAATTTGATGATATCCAGTGCATATCATTGGTAGTGGGACATGGCGATACTAATGTAATATTCAGAAATGTGTGTTCAGATGTATCTGCCTCTCCTGTATACTGTGATCGACTCAATACGAGATGTATTGTGGCTGCGGGGACACCTAGTGAGCGGAGCTGAAAGTTACGTATCCTCTGGCCGTAGCTGGCGCAAGGGGTATAAGAGGAGGGGTTGCCGTGCCGTACAGCCAATCCCATGAGTAAGTTGATGTGACGAAACATGTCGGGGCTCAGTCTTCACGAGTGAATCGGGGGGCTTCAGTAACCAAAACTGCAGTGTTTATCCTCATGACACAACACAGGAAGCACCTCCATGGTTAACAGAGAACAGAATTAAAATTAGACTTGAGAAACTTAACATTAATAAATCACCGGGACCAGATGGCTTGCATCCGAGGGTACTTAGGGAACTCAGTCAAGTGATTGCCAGACCATTGTTCCTAATTTTTACAGATAGTCTACTGACTGGAATGGTACCAGCTGATTGGAGAAAAGCCAATGTAGCACAAATATTTAAAAAGGGCCCAAAATACATCCCTGGGAATTACAGACCAGTTAGCCTAACATCAATAGTATGTAAACTCTTGGAGGGGATGACGATACTAAGCTAAGCAGGGCAATAACTTCTCCACAGGATGTGGAAACCTTGCAAAAAGACCTGAACAAATTAATGGGGTGGGTGACTACATGGCAAATGAGGTTCAATGTAGAAAAATGTAAAATAATGCATTTGGGTGGCAAAAATATGAATGCAATCTATACACTGGGGGGAGAAACTCTGGGGTAGGGATGAGCCGAACACCCCCCGGTTCGGTTCGCACCAGAACCCGCGAACGGACCGAAAGTTCGCACGAACATTAGAACCCCATTGACGTCTATGGGACTCGAACGTTCGAAATCAAAAGTGCTCATTTTAAAGGCTAATTTGCATGGTATTGTCCTAAAAAGGGTTTGGGGACCCGGGTCCTACCCCAGGGGACATGTATCAATGCAAAAAAAACTTTTAAAAACGGCCGTTTTTTCGGGAGCAGTGATTTTAATGATGCTTAAAGTAAAAAAAAAAAAAGTGAAATATTCCTTTAAATATCGTACCTGGGGGGTGTCTATAGTATGCCTGTAAAGTGACGCGTGTTTCCCATGTTTAGAACAGTCCCTGCACCAAATGTCATTTTTAAAGGAAAAAATCTCATTTAAAACTGCTTGCGGGTTTAATGTCATGTCGGGTCATGGCAATATGGATGAAAATCAGTGAGACAAACGGCATGGGTACCCCCCAGTCCATTACCAGGCCCTTTGGGTCTTGTATGGATATTAAGGGGAACCCCGCACCCAAATTAAAATAAGGAAAGGTGTGGGGCCACCAGGCCCTATATACTCTGAACAGCAGTATACAGGCGGTGCAAACAAGACAGGGACTGTAGGTTTGTTGTTAAGTAGAATCTGTTTGTAATTTTGAACATTTTTAACGTGTTTAGCTCCAGCCAAAAAATCTTTTCTAAGCTTTTTGGAAAATATAGGGAAGGGTTATCACCCCTGTGACATTTGTTTTGCTGTCTTTCCTCCTCTTCAGAAGATTTCACCTCACTTTTTTGTCCCAATGAAAAATGTTTTTTGAAAATTTGGGTTTTTTTGTGGAACAAGGATTGGAAAGCATCAGTGGAAAGGAGAAATTGTTTTCCCATATTAACTCTTACAGGAGAGAATTTCCCTTCCTAGGGGTAGATTTCATCTCACTTCCTGTTGTCTCCTTCCGTTTGCAAGTAGGAGTCGTTTGTAAGTTAGATGTTTGAAAGTAGGGTCCTGCCCTATATACTCAGCAGAAATTTGGGCCTTAGGTGTTGCTGTGGCCACAACACTGTAAGCCCTCACAGGGCCCTGCTGTGAAATATTAGATCAAGAATTGTAATTACATGCCCCTGTTGAACAGGAGCTGAAAAATTAGGCCTTAGGCACTGGTGCTGGTGCCACAACACTGCAACCCCTCACAGACACTCTAGTTGGAACGCAGGAACGAGCCCTGCTGCAAAGTATTGCTTCAAAAATTGTAATTACACGCCCCTGTTAGACAGGGGCAGAAAAATTGGGCCTTAGGCACTGGTGCTGGTGCCACAACACTGCAACCCCTCACAGACACTCTAGTTGGAACGCAGGAACGAGCCCTGCTGCAAAGTATTGCATCAAAAATTGTAATTACACGCCCCTGTTAGACAGGGGCAGAAAAATTGGGCCTTAGGCACTGGTGCTGGTGCCACAACACTGCAACCCCTCACAGACACTCTAGTTGGAACGCAGGAATGAGCCCTGCTGCAAAGTATTGCATCAAAAATTGTAATTACACGCCCCTGTTAGACAGGGGCAGAAAAATTGGGCCTTAGGCACTGGTGCTGGTGCCACAACACTGCAACCCCTCACAGACACTCTAGTTGGAATGCAGGAACGAGCCCTGCTGCAAAGTATTACATCAAAAATTGTAATTACACGCCCCTGTTAAACAGGGGCTGAAAAATTGTGCCTTAGGCACTGGTGGTGGCGCCCAGAACTAAAAATGTTCTTACAAGCTATCAGCGTGATGATTGAGGAGGAAGAGGATAATTACTCAGGGATAGTCACTCAGCATCAGCATAGGCAGTCTTTGAAGGGATCTGAGATTTCAAAAAAAATTATTCGGTTACATCAGCATCAGGTGCTTGGTAGCTGGTGGTGATCCAAGACTCATTCATTTTTATGAAGGTCAGCCGATCGACCGAGTCGGTGGACAGACGCACCCTGTGATCGGTTACCACGCCTCCAGCAGCACTGAATGTGCGTTCCGAAAGAACGCTGGATGTAGGACATGCCAGTAGCTCAATTGCATACTGTGCAAGCTCTGGCCAGTGATCCATCCTCAAGACCCAGTAAGCCAGAGGATTTTCGGTGGGAAAGGTGTCCAAGTCTGATCTTGCCCCTAGGTATTCCTGCACCATGTAAAACAGATGCTGGCGATGGTTGCTGGAACCGATCATACCTTGGGGCTGCGGACCAAAAAATTGTCTGAACGCATCGGTCAGATGGCCACCTTCTCCACCGCTCCTTCTTTGACTGACCGAAGCCTCAGCAACACGTTGTCCAGAAACAGGAGTTTGTAACCTCCCAGTCTCTGGGAACGCGTTGCACAGACCTTTCTGCAAGGCCTCCCGAAGATGTTTCATCCTCTGCTCCCTCTGCGATGGCAAGATAAGGTCCGCAACCTTACCCTCGTAACGTGGATCAAGGAGGGTTTCCAGCCAGTATTGGTCCTTCTCCTTGATACCACGAATACGAGGATCCTTACGCAGGCTTTGCAGGATCAGGGAGGCCATGCAGCGTAGGTTTGCTGAGGCATTCGGTCCGGAGTCCTCTGGGTCACTAAGGACAACAACGTCCGCAGCCACCTCCTCCCAGCCACGTACAAGTCCATGTGTTCCTTGGGACTGATCCCTTAAAGACTGCTGCTGATGCTGAGTGCCAGGCTCCACCTCCATACTGACACAATCTTCCTCCTCCTCCTCCTCCTCCTCGTCCTCTTCCTGTGTGATCGGCGGGCACGCAGGAACACTGTCTGGATAAAGGGGGCCTTGAGAGCTAAGGAAGTCCTCCTCTTCCTGCCTCTGTTCTGCCTCAAGTGCCCTGTCCACTATTCCACGCAGCGTGTGCTCCAACAGGTGGACAAGGGGGACAGTGTCACTGATGCATGCACTGTCACTGCTCACCATCCTCGTGGCCTCCTCGAATGGTGACAGGACAGTGCATGCATCCCTGATCATGGCCCACTGGCGTGGGGAAAAAAAACCAAGCTCCCCTGACCCTGTCCTGGTGCCATAGTCGCACAGGTACTCATTGATGGCCCTCTGCTGCGTGTGCAGCTGCTGCAGCATGGCCAACGTTGAGTTCCACCTGGTGGGCATGTCACAGATTAGGCGGTTCTTGGGCAGGTTAAACTCCTTTTGGAGGTCCGTCAGCCGAGCACTGGCATTATATGACCGGCGGAAATGCACACAGACTTTCCTGGCCTGCCTCAGGACATCCTGTAAGCCCGGGTACCTGCCCAAGAACCGCTGCACCACCAAGTTAAGGACGTGAGCCAAACAGGGCACATGGGTCATTTGTCCCTGTCGGAGGGCAGAGAGGAGGTTGGTGCCATTGTCGCAAACCACCATTCCTGCCTTAAGTTGGCGTGGCGTCAACCACCTCTGAACCTGCCCCTGCAGAGCTGACAGAACCTCTGCCCCAGTGTGGCTCCTGTCCCCCAAGCACACCAGCTCAAGCACCGCATGGCATCTTTTGGCCTGCGTACTTGCGTAGCCCCTTGAACGCCTACGGAGCACCGCTGGTTCCGAGGAAGAGGCCATGGAGGAAGAAGAAGAGGAGGGGGTGGAGGAGAGAGGTGTGTCACAATCAGCATTTTGGAGGCGTGGTGGCGGAACAACCTCCAACACTACTGCACCTTGTCCTGCATCCTTCCCAGCTGCCAGTAGAGTCACCCAATGCGCCGTGAAACTTAGGTAACGTCCCTGTCCATGCCTGCTGGACCATGAGTCAGCGGTAATATGCACCTTACTGCTGACCGCCCTGTCCAGCGAGGCATGGACATTGCCTTCCACATGCCGGTAGAGAGACGGAATCGCCTTCCGTGAGAAAAAGTGGCGTTTGGGTACCTGCCACTGAGGAACCGCACATTCCACAAACTCACGGAAGGGGGCAGAGTCTACCAACTGAAAAGGCAGCAGTTGAAGTGCTAGCAATTTTGCCAAGCTAGCATTCAACCGCTGGGCATGTGGATGGCTGGGAGCAAACTTCTTTCGGCGGTGCAGCAGCTGGGGCAGGGAAATTTGCCTGGTACAATCTGACGTCGGTGTACCAAAAGCAGATTGCCCACAAGTACTTGGCTGTGACACACCTAATTCTACACCTTCATTCCTCTCACTGCAGATCTCAGAGAGGACTGAAGGTCTAGTGGGGTTGGAAATCTCAGCTGATGAGGAGCAAGGAGAGATCCTCTTTGTTCTTTGGTGTGGGTCTTTTAGATACGCTTGCCAACGAACTGCATGGCAGGTCAACATATGTCTGGTCAAGCATGTGGTACCCAAGCGGGAGATGTTTTGGCCACACGAGATACGCTTGAGACATATGTTGCAAATAGCAGCGGTGCGATCTGATGCACTCGTCTCAAAAAAGGCCCACACCAAAGAACTTTTTGAATAACGCGCAGAGACTGCAGCGCCCTGCACATGTGGAGCTTTGGGGTGTGATGCAGTCAATGTGCTGCCCTTAGGCTGGCCCCTGGAGGGCATCCTGCCTCGTTGGTGATGTGCCGCCGCCTCCTCCTCCTCCTCCTCCTCCTCCTCCTCTCTCCTATCAGGCACCCACGTTGAGTCAGTGACCTCATCATCCCCTCCCTCCTCATCACTGGAGCAAACCTGGCAGTATGCTGCAGCAGGGGGAGCATGACTGCCAGATTGCTGTCCTTCTTGGGCACCCCCTCTGTCCGTGCTCATGTTACTGCCTTCATCGAGCTCAGTATCGTCATCAGAGCCTTCCAAACGCTGGGCATCCTCCTGGAGCATGTACCCAACACTGTGGTCAAACAGTTCGAGGGAATCCTCATGAGGACATGGTGGAGCTAGGGAAGGAGTCACTGATGACATTGAGCTGAGGGAAGAGGCCGCTGCTTTGCCAGACAAAGCACCCTGGGCATGGGTGAGAGAGGATGAGGAGGATGAGGACGGCTTGGTCATCCACTCGACCAAGTCTTCCGCATGTTGCGGCTCAACACGGCCAGCTGCCGAAAAAAAGGCCAAGCGTGTCCCATGGCCACGTGCTGATGAGGATGCACCGTCTCCACGACCAGCACTAGACACAGAGCCTGCTTGCCCTCTCTTATTGGCTTGTGACTGTCTGCCTCTCCTTCTTGGCCTTCCAGACATACTAATGGCCTGTAGCTGCACTAAGCTGGGATAGAACACCTGTAATTTTCTTCAGGTAGCTTTATATACTGTAACCAGACAAGCCTGCCTGTCAGTAGGAAGATAACAGGAACGGATCTAGCTGAACACTGTGAGCAGGACGCACTGTACTAAATGTAAATAGTCTAGCTGCCTGACCGTGGTACTAATAGGATCAAATAGAACACCTGTAATTTTCTTCAGGTAGCTTTATATACTGTAACCAGACAAGCCTGCCTGTCAGTAGGAAGATAACAGGAACGGATCTAGCTGTACACTGTGAGCAGGACGCACTGTACTAAATGTAAATAGTCTAGCTGCCTGACCGTGGTACTAATAGGATCAAATAGAACACCTGTAATTTTCTTCAGGTAGCTTTATATACTGTAACCAGACAAGCCTGCCTGTCCTTAGGAAGATTACAGGAACGGATCTAGCTGAACACTGTGAGCAGGACGCACTGCACTAAATGTAAATAGTCTAGAAGATAACAGGAACGGATCTAGCTGAACACTGTGAGCAGGACGCACTGCACTAAATGTAAATAGTCTAGAAGATAACAGGAACGGATCTAGCTGAACACTGTGAGCAGGACGCACTGCACTAAATGTAAATAGCAGGAACGGCTCTAGCTGAACACTGTGAGCAGGACGCACTGCACTAAATGTAAATAGCAGGAACGGATCTAGCTGAACACTGTGAGCAGGACGCACTGCACTAAATGTAAATAACAGGAACGGATCTAGCTGAACACTGTGAGCAGGACGCACTGCACTAAATGTAAATAGCAGGAACGGATCTAGCTGAACACTGTGAGCAGGACGCACTGCACTAAATGTAAATAACAGGAACGGATCTAGCTGAACACTGTGAGCAGGACGCACTGCACTAAATGTAAATAGCAGGAACGGATCTAGCTGAACACTGTGAGCAGGACGCACTGCACTAAATGTAAATAGCAGGAACGGATCTAGCTGAACACTGTGAGCAGGACGCACTGCACTAAATGTAAATTGCAGGAACGGATCTAGCTGAACACTGTGAGCAGGACGCACTGCACTAAATGTAAATAGTCTAGAAGATAACAGGAACGGATCTAGCTGAACACTGTGAGCAGGACGCACTGCACTAAATGTAAATAGCAGGAACGGATCTAGCTGAACACTGTGAGCAGGACGCACTGCATTAAATGTAAATAGTCTAGATAGAAGATAACAGGAACGGATCTAGCTAAACTGAATACAGTGTATATATATATATGCAACACCTGGGATGCATATATATACACAATACACTGTAAGTGCAGCTAACTGACTGACTGTTCTGCCTAATCTATCTAACTCAAATCAAATGACACTGTCTCTCTCTCTCTCTATCTCTCAGCACACCGGAACACACACTACACAAGGCCGCCGTGCAGGCGGCCTTATATAGTGTGGGGTGTGTACTAAATCCCCTGAGCCATAATTGGCCAAAGCCACCCTGGCTTTGGCCAATTACAGCTCTCTCTACTGATGGCGCTGTGATTGGCCAAGCATGCGGGTCATAGTGCATGCTTGGCCAATCATCAGCCAGCAATGCACTGCGATGCCGCAGTGAATTATGGGCCGTGACGCGCCACACGAATTTAGCGCGAACGGCCCATATCGTTCGCAATTCGGCGAACGGGCGAACAGCCGATGTTCGAGTCGAACATGGGTTCGACTCGAACACGAAGCTCATCCATACTCTGGGGGAATCTAGGATGGAAAAGGACATGGGGGTCCTAGTAGATGATAGGCTCAGCAATGGCATGCAATGCCAAGCTGCTGCTAACAAAGCAAACAGAATATTGGCATGCATTAAAAAGGGGATCGACTCCAGAGATAAAACGATAATTCTCCCTCTCTACAAGGCTCTGGTCCGGCTGCACCTGGAGTATGCTGTCCAGTTCTGGGCACCAGTCCTCAGGAAGGATGTACTGGAAATGGAGCGAGTACAAAGAAGGGCAACAAAGCTAATAAAGGGTCTGGAGGCTCTTGGTTATGAGGAAAGGTTGCGAGCACTGAACTTATTCTCTCTGGAGAAGAGACGCTTGAGAGGGGATATGATTTCAATATACAAATATCGTACTGATGACCCCACAATAGGGATAAAACTTTTTCGCAGAAGAGAGTTTAACAAGACTCATGGCCACTCATTAAAATTAGAAGAAAAGAGGTTTAACCTTAAACTACGTAGAGGGTTCTTTACTGTAAGAGCGGCAAGGATGTGAAATTCCCTTTAACAGGCAGTGGTCTCAGCGTGGAGCATTGATAGCTTCAAGAAACTATTAGATGAGCACCTGAATGACCGCAACATACAGGGATATATAATGTAATACTGACACATAATCACACACATAGGTTGGACTTGATGTACTTGATGTCTTTTTTCAACCTCACCTACTATGTAACTATGTAACTATATGTACGGCAACCATCTGAATCAGCGTGTGACGTAGGACGTGCTGAGCTGAGTCAGAGAGCGAGGATCCAAGCCCGAGTAGCGAGGCATAGTGAGTGGTGGTGAGAATTTCATCCGCACACCTCGGGTCCACCGTGACCATTAATGCATTGGTGTTGGGCGTTCACACAGAAGCATTTGATGTGACGTTGCTGTGAAGTTTGCTCGTTTAAAGAGATTTTATGTGAGTGTAATGATTGAAGTGTACATAGTGGTTATTAAATTTGGTTTTACGTTACTACACTATTAGCGCATTTTTATTTACATGTGGACTGAACCTGTACATAGACGGATGAATGTTGGATCACTCGTTTAAACCTGTCTGCAAGGTTTATCATGCTTATTTGCCAAAACACGACAGTGTGATCATTGTTGTTCGGTGAGTTTTGAATCTGAAGGGAGAGGAATCACTGACACGTGTGGTTTGGTGAATACTTTAAGAAATCTGCACATCATCCACAGTGTTCATCAACTTATGGACTTTATGCATATCTTTTATTGACATAGGGTGATTTTTGTGATTTCACTATAATCATTTATGGTATAGGTTTGTGTAAACTAATGTTCACTTTATCACATTTATAGTGTCACTGTCAGTGCCGCTTATATTAATTTTCTTTATTTTTACAAGTTAATATAATTTATAGTATTTAATTTTAAAGTGGCAGCCTTGGGGTTTATACACCTTTATATACACCGTTTTGGTTAATTTCTATTTAGCGCAGTGGTGGGGACCCAAGGAGGGTGCGATTTTTTTGCTTGGTTACCAATATTTTCCTAACTCTTATATATGCCTCTTTAGACTGTTATGCCGCGTACACACAAACGGACTTTTCGACCTGACTGGTCCGACGGACCGAGTCCGGCAGACAATCCGATCGTGTGTGGGCTTCATCGGACCTTCAGAGACTTTTCCAGTTGAAAATCTGATGGAATTTAGATTTGAAACATGCTTCAAATCTTACCGATGGACTTGAGTCCGGACGAAAAATCTGCTCGTCTGTATGCTAGTCCGGCGGACGAAAACCCATGCTAGGTCAGGTATTGGCTACTGGCTATCAACTTCCTTGCTTTAGTCCGGTCGTACGTCATCACATACGAATCCGTCGGACTTTGGTGTGATCATGTGTAGGCAAGTCTGATCTGTCAAAAGTCCGTCGGAAGTCCGTCCAAAGTCCGTCGGACCAGTCCGGTTAAAAAGTCCGCCCGTGTGCACGTGGCATAAGAGAATGCTAACTATTGATGATCAAAAAGACCCAGCTGTTCTGTGAATCTTGCTCAAAATTCAGTGAAGCCAAATTTTGTGGCACATATGTTGTGCTAATAAGTAAGCTATTGTCAAATAAATGACATGGGATCTGAGTACTGCCATATGGCGGTCTGTACCAATGCCATTGGTTTTAAAATACACAAATACTTTCAATTATTGGCTTATGGATAGCAACTTGGATAGGGTATAGTGATTATGGGATGCCCAACTTGACTTGAAGAAAAAACAGATGTAGACAAACTTCCTTCCCTATGTAGAAAAATTAAGATCCCTCTATGTTCAAAATTAAGATCCTGGTCTGTACTCCCTCCGGAATAAACACAGTCTCTATGGATCATTGACAATATCCTTTATGGACCTGGAGATCTCAGTCCCCTTTAACCTCCCTAACGGTATTCCCGAGTGTGGCTCGGGGTGGATTTTCAGCACCAAAAGCGGTAACCCCGAGCCACACTCAGGATTGCATCACAGGATCCAGGTACAGCTTACTTACCTTGTCCCCAGGATCCTGCAATGTCTCCCCGCTCTGTGTGCGAGCCGTCCTCCACTCTATCACAGAGCAGAGCTCCATTCTCTGCGAGCATTGCAATGCACGGGGACGGAGAATGGCACCAAATTCAAAAAGGAAAACACATAATACATATACAGTACACTGTAATCTTACAGATTACATTACTGTATCAATTTATTTCACATCACTTTTGTCCCTAGTGGTTTGTCCAGTGCCCTGCATGCAGTTTCAGATTATAAATACTGTTCTTTCTGTCTGGAAACTGGAGATTGTCCATATCAACCAAAACCGTCCCTTTACATCAAAAGTGGTTTCAGACCAGCTAGAAAACAGCGATAATAATTTAGAATCACTTGCAGAATTGAGTGATAGTGATTTGTGGGGAAATCCGTAATCAAACACTGAAAGTAATGACAGTGACAATTCTGCAACTGAGCACATGTCTGTGTTTTTGATTTGATTACATTATTGAATTTTTTTTATTGTTATTATATTATTATTTGTTATAATTATTTATAGTTATTTATTATATTACAATTTATGATTTCCTTTTTCAAACTTTATCATACCCGGGATGTCTACTAGACTCTTGTTTGGACAGATTTAAGTGAGTTATTCCTAAGATTTACAGGCCTACAATATAAAATGCCAAATTTCCATGCAAAATAATTGTACCGCTTTCAGCATCAAAAATCTGAAATAATCATACCACCAGGGAGGTTTAAGAATTAGCACAAAACTGCAAACAGTATGCAGAAGTATCTTGTTTCCTCTGTAAAACTTCAATCAGTTCTGACACTTGCAGATACTACCAGCCAACCTGGCTAGTCTAAAGAACTCCGCACAACGCTGTCCTTGGAAAATATGCTACATCTGGCAGTCTTTCCCCTTGTATGCCCCTGTGTGTGCTGAGATACTCACACTGCACTGTGCAAAACTCTTGTTAAGGCCTCCAACTGATCAAATTTTCCCATGCCAGCCTGGATATTCAAAGGTAATGGAGATTCCTCTTAGGCTTCCTCTCCTTCCTTTCCTCAGTTCCTGCCTGGAGGCAAAGCCTAAAAATAAATCATATATGTACAGCCCCCACATTACTGATCACTGGAATTATGTCACCTTGCTTACATAACAATAAGGAAATTCTCACCTGAATGCACTGTACATATACAACAAAAAACCTTTTACACATGGATTAGAGATGACTTGGGCAGCGTCGGTCCCCCAGCTTCACTTCTGGATTTTCCATATTCCATCCCCTTGTATCACATCACAACACAAAGCAATAATAGAATACTGTAAAAAAAAAAAAATCTGATCACCCCCCACTATGGTGACACTAAATACTTTGTTGACAGTATGGAAAAAGAAAGAAAAAAAAGAAAAAATAATCTTAAAAAAGGAAAGAAAGTTTAAAATTCAAAGTTTAAATTAAAAAAAAAAATTACATACTGTCACCAGTCACTACCACACCAGTCATATAATGATGCGGTACTGCATTGGTGACATGGCAATGTAAAAAAAAACATGAAAACAAATTTTATTTCATTTTTTTATTTTCCAAAAAATTATGACAACAAATTACAACTTCAAGAACTAGCTATGGCTCTTACTAAATACCTTGGAATGTCTGTATTTGTACTGTCCTGGCAATCTAGGGCCTCAAGAAATGTGATAGGCAGTCAGTACAGGATTGATCAATATTCAATATATCAATATATTCCATAGTTTGTAGACCCTATAGCTTTCACACAGACTAATTAATATATACCGATTGGGTTTTTTTTACCAAAGCAATGTAGCAGACTGCATTTTGGCCTATGTTAATGAAGAAATTTTATTTGTTTGCAAAATTTTACAACAAAAACTTAAAGAAAAAACAATTTTTTCAAAACTTTTGGTATTTTTTGTTTTTAGAGCAAGTAACAAAAACTCCACTGGAAGAAAATTCTATTTGTGTGAAAAAATTATATAAATTTAATGTGTGTACAGTGTTGCATGACCGCACACTAGCCAATTAAAATAGCATATTGCTGAACAGTGGCGGCTGGTGATATATTATTTGGGGGGAGCGGCAAACAATCCACCCGAAAACCCCCAGCTCCCCTGGTCGGTCGGATCACCCGCGTCATGCCCCTGTTGGTCACAAACCCGGCACTTACCCCATCTAGGTCACATGCAATGCTTCCTCTGGGCGGCAGCTTCACTCTGCGTCTCTCACCTCTCATCTCGGCCAATCGGGTCTCAGGACTAGATTCCTGATTGGACGGGAGGAGAATCAGGAGGACAATAGCGAATATTAATTTGCTATTGTCACAAAACTGGGTGGGCTCACCTTTTTTTGAAGCTAATTAGAGCCTCAGGCTCTAATCATGTGCTTCTAAAAAAATTTAAAAAAAACCCCATTGGAATCCATGTGTCTGGCATCCTGCATGTAGATTAGGGGCTGCACGCATTGATTAGGAGGGCAGCTACAGTTGCTAAATAGCAAAAAATGCCCTGGTCACGAAGGAAGTAAAACTTTCTGGAGGTCAACTGGTTTAATTAATCAAAGCAATAAAAATACAATTATTATTAGCTGATTTAAGTTAGTAGGTTGTGCCATAATAAAAGTAGAACCTCAGCAAAACATAAAATTGAGAATAGCCAGTTAAACATAAAAAAAACAGCTTTCAAGCAATACTCAGTTAGTCCAAATCTGTCAGCCGCAATACTTCCTTTCTGCCACATGATGTTCGTCTTCAAGGTTGACTTACAGCCAGCATTATTCAACCTACTTCCTCTGAACCCAGGCTGTTAGGTACCAACTCCTGACATCATAGTAAAGGATAAGCCCATAGAAATTAGCTCATTTCTCTGTCACTCTGCTTTCTACTCCTATCTACATACTGCCTGACAACACATTATTATTATTGTTATTATTATTATTGGTATTATTATGCAGGATTTATATAGTGCCAACAGTTTGTGCAGCACTTTACAAGATAAAGGGAGACAACACAGCAACAATACAATTCAATACAAAAAAGTTAGGAGGGCTCTGCTTCTGGGAGCTTACAATTTAGTAGGGAGGGGCTAGTGGAACTAAAGTTAATAGTTATGATGGATGAACTGATGGAAGAAATAAAACATTCAGTTGTTAGCTGAAGGCAGAATAGGCTTTTCTAAAGAGATGACTTTTCAGGGATTGCCTAAAAGTGGACAGAGTGGGAGATAGTTGAGGTAGGGAGTTCCAGAGGATGGGAGAGGCTCTGGAGAAGTCCTAGCGACAAACATGGGAGAAGGAGACAAAGTAATTGACATGAACTGATTAGCTCCTTGCAATCTTCAGTCTTCTGCTTAAAAAAGAAAGATGTACTGTATTAATGAATACAGAACTACATTTTTTGGAGTCTTTATAAGTGTCTACAGTTCTGATTTAGTCGTATTCCAATGACATCTGGCTAAATTACAATAGGATTGTGGAGTAATTTAGAAAGGATAAACATAAATATATGGTACAGTATATACTTATTTACATGACAGCACTTAAAATGTCATTATTAAATAATTTTATACCTTGTTGGCACTGTGTTCCTTTGTGAGATGGAATGGGGCAGGAAAATAAAGAGTTATATTTTTTGTTGGAATTTATGTTCCAGAAATATACCACTATTATATATCTGTGGATGTCTTAGCAACACAATAGCAGCAGGCTCAGAAGGTGAATTACTATGAAAGGGTCAGGGTAAGTGTTCACCCATTGTCAGCTATTCTGCTATTATCCGCTTTTGAAAAGCTACTATACTCTATATGCCCTTTTGTAGCTGTCCCCAAAAAAAGTAATTTTCTTGTAAGCTGACCTGTTAATAATGAACTTTCTTCCTAGGGACCTTGACATATGGCAGACCAGTTACTGAAATTTCCTAGTTAACAATGTTGATAACATTACATGAGATCTGTTTTATCTTTTTCTCCTTTATTAATAAAAGGTTCTATTAAGAATTTACTGCACAAAAAAACAGCAGAGATAAAATAATAAACACAAAAATGATAACTGTTGTATTAATCTCTAAGGCAATAACATGATTTGTTTCAAAATCAAATAAAGGAAATTATTTTGCTTAGATTGTTAATGTGTTTCTGTTTATTGTTTAAAAAATGTTATGGCAGGGTTTCACCTAATTCAATATAAATTATATCTGTACTTATATTATATTCTACGGTAGTTTGAATGTGTCCAGGGTCCAGGTACATGATTGTAAAACCTCTTTTGAGTTACCCTTATGATAAATGCATGATACACATTATCTTAATTATGCTTCCTTGTTTAGCTTCTATTTTTTTTTTCTTTGCTTTTCACAATTTGCCCTCCTCTACCTATAAATAAAGCTCAATGACCATTGGGCTGGGGTTCTGAATACTCAAATACTCACAATGAATTCATGATTGTACAACTGAGCTGAAAATTAAAACAATGAAACCAAAAACGTATTTAATCAAATTGGCCGTTACCTGTACACTTTGTCACACATTCAGGAAACGTCAAATGTGAATGTGGCCTAATGTCTCGTATACACTGCTGGTTTTTTAGCTACAAGCTGAATGAAAAAAACCTGACACCTCAGGTCAAAGCCGCTGTACTAACAATCCAATGTTAGTAGAGTGATCTCCCCTGCTGTTCTATTCCAAAACACACCGGTCAGGGAGATGGTCAGAAGCCCTTTTTTGTTCATGCTCCTTTGACAGAAGTCAGCTGTCATACAGGGCTGTATACATGCCATGGCTGTGGTGCTTTACTTCAGAGCTGCAGCATTTTTAACCACTTGCCGACCGCCGCACGACGATGTACGTCGGCAGAATGGCACGGGCAGGCAAAAGGACTTACAGGTACGTCCTTGCCTGCCCGCGGGTGGGGGGTCCAATCGGACCCCCCCCCGGTGCCAGCGGCGGTCGGATTCAGGTCAGGGTCGATCGAAGGTGAGGGGGAGGCCACTCATTCGTGGCTCCCCCCTCGCGATCGCTCCTGGCCAATGATGGGCTTCCTCGGCTTCTGTGAATGTAAACAGAAGTGGAGGAAGTGATGTCATCTCTCCTCGAGCCGGTCTTTTTGATCCGGCGCCGAGGAGAGAAGACATCCAAGTAAGTGCACCAACACTACACTAACAGTAGAACACGCAGGCACACTTGTCACCCCCCTGTCACCCCCCAGTCACCCCCTGATCACCCCTCTGTACCCCCACACATACTGACACCAATAGCAGGTTTTTTTTTTTCTGATTATTGCATTGGTGTCAGTTTGTGTCAGTTATAAGTGTTAGGGCAGTTAGGTTAGCCCCCTTTAGGTCTAGGGTACCCCCCCTTAGGTCCAGGGTACCCCCCTAACCCCCCTAATAAAGTTTTAACCCCGTGATCACCCCCCGTCGCCAGTGTCACTAAGCGATTGTTTTTCTGATCGCTGTATTAGTGACACAGGTGACGCTAGTTAGGGAGGTAAGTATATAGGTTCGCCGTCAGTGTTTTATAGCGACAGGGACCCCCATATACTACCTTCTAAAGGTTTTAACCCCTTGATTGCCCCCTAGTTAACCCTTTCACCAGTGATCACCATATAATTGTTACGGGTGACGCTGGTTAGTTGGTTTGTTTTTTGTAGTTTTTTATAGTTTATTATAGTTTATTATAGTTTTAGGGCACCCGCCGTTTATTACCTTATAAAGGTTTAACCCCCTAATTGCCCGGCGGTGATATAAGTTAAGTTTTTAGGGTCAGATAAGGTCTGCGTCGCCCCAGGCAGCGTCAGGTTAGCGCCAGTACCGCTAACACCCACGCACGCAGCATACACCTCCCTTAGTGCTATAGTATCTGAACGGATTGATATCTGATCCGATCAGATCTATACTCCCCAGCAGTTTAGGGTCCCCCAAAAAAACGCAGTGTTAGCGGGATCAGCCCAGATACCTGCTAGCACCTGCGTTTTGCTCCTCGGCCCAGCCCTGCCCAGCCCACCCAAGTGCAGTATCGATCGATAACTGTCACAAAACACTAAGCACACATAACTGCAGCGTTTGCAGAGTCAGGCCTGATCCCTGCGATCGCTAACAGTTTTTTGGTAGCGTTTTGAATCAGTCGCTGACAGTCAGGAGCTTTTTTGCCTGTGAGTCTCACTAGTGTACCCCTAAATTTAGAGCCCAAAATGGCAAATCGAAGGTACACTAGTGAAGAAGCCTACACGTTTCTGAGCATGACAGATAGTGAAGAGGAAGTCACTCATCTGTCAAGTTCAGGCTCAGAATACGATCCTGTAGAGGACAGCGGCTCCATGACAGATAGCTCTGACGACGGAGTTGTGGTCCCTGCTAGGGTCAGGCGTACCAGAGCCCGAACTTCTTCTTCTGTCCTTGAAGTGCAAGAACCGCAGGTCCCTCGTATGGAGCAGAGCAGTACTAGTGCTGCTATTCCTTCTGGTGAACTGGCAAGCACCAGCGGCCTAGTACACCCTGGTCGTACATCCAGCACTGCAGTATCACGTGGTGACGTGGCGAGTCCCATAAGTGCAGTTCAAGCTGGTGAGGTGGCAAGCACTAGTAGGGTCCCGCTGCCACCAAGAAGACGAACACAGGCCCGTCGTGCCCATAGTGCCCTTCCTGCTGCATTCGCCAATCCGAATTGGGTACCCACCACTTCTGCAGCACCCGTATTGCCCCCATTCACTGGCCAACCCGGAATTCGGGTGGAAACAGTTGATTTTACGCCACTGGATTTTTATTCACTGTTTTTCACCGAAGATCTCTATAGATCTATTGTGGACCAAAGCAATTTATACGCTGGTCAACACATCGCCACTATTCCCCAGTCCTCCCTTGCCAGAGATTGGAGACCAATTACAGTCTCCGAATTTAAGATCTTTCTGGGCCTTTCCCTCAACATGGGCATAACCAAAAAGAGTGAGTTGCGGTCATATTGGTCCACTGACCCAATTCACCATATGCCCGTGTTCTCTGCTTCCATGGCCAGGGCACGATACGAGCAGATTTTGCGGTTCATGCACTTCAACGACAATGAACTCTGTCGTCCTCGTGGAGACCCTGAATACGATCGGCTCTACAAAATTCGGCCCCTCGTAAACCACTTCAACCAACGTTTTGCAGACTTGTTTACTCCCCATCAAGTTGTCTGCGTTGATGAGTCCCTGATTAAATTTTCTGGCCGCTTGTCATTCAAACAGTACCTTCCCAGCAAGCGTGCCAGATACGGGGTCAAGATGTATAAGCTCTGTGACAGGGCCACAGGCTATACATGTAGATTTATGGTTTACGAGGGCAAAGATAGTCACGTAGAGCCGACAAACTGCCCTGACTACATAGGAAGCGCTGGCAAGATAGTGTGGGACTTGGTGTCACCCTTATTCGGAAAGGGGTACCACTTGTACGTGGACAATTATTACACGAGCGTGACACTTTTTAGTCACCTTTTTGATCATCAAATTGGAGCATGTGGCACCGTGCGACCTAATCGCCGGGGCTTTCCTCAGCGGCTTGTAGATTCCCGTCTTAGGCTGGGGGAGAGAGCCTGCTTGCAGTGTAATAACTTGCTCGCTATGAAGTGGAGGGACAATAAGAATGTTTTCGTTCTTACCTCCCTTCATGCAGACATGACGACCCAAATTACTACGGTGACTGGTGTTGTGGAGAAACCCCTCTGTGTCCACGAATATAACCAAAATATGGGAGGGGTGGACCTCAACGACCAGTTGTTGGCGCCGTACCTAATTGCCCGTAAGGCCAGACGCTGGTACAAAAAAGTGTCTGTATACTTATTTCAATTGGCTTTGCTGAACGCTCATGTGCTATACAGAGCTTCAGGACGGACTGGATCCTTCCTTAAATTCCAGGAAGAGATCGTCAGAGCCCTTCTGTTTCCAGACGGTGCTCCACCTCACCTTCACCAACCAAATGCAGTAGGCCGGCTGCATGAGAGGCATTTTCCTTATGTCCTCCAGAGTACCCCTACCCAACGAGCCCCCCAAAGAAAATGTCGTGTCTGCAGCAAGCGCGGATTTAGGCGTGACACCCGGTATTATTGTCCCTCCTGTCCTGGCAATCCTGGTCTTTGCATTGGTGAATGTTTTGAACGCTACCATACACTAGTTGAGTTTTAGCGTAGGGTACAGCACTGCACAGACTAGGACACGCTTTCACAGGGTCTCCCAAGATGCCATCGCATTTTGAGAGACCCAAACCTGGAACCGTTACAGTTTTAAAAGTTACAGTTATTAAAAAAAATAAAAAAAAAAAATACACAAAAAAATTATAAAATAAAAAAAACAAAAATAGTTGTCGTTTTATTGTTCTCTCTCTCTCTATTTTCTCTCTATTGTTCTGCTCTTTTTTACTGTATTCTATTCTGCAATGTTTTATTGTTATGTTTTATCATGTTTTCTTTTCAGGTATGTAATTTTTTTATAGTTTAATGTGTTTTAACCATTTTTTTGTTTTCAGGTACGCCATTCAGCTGCAGCGCGGATTTATTTATCTTGACAGCAACAGCGTTTGCTCCCACGATACATAAAGCCATGACTCCAGCGCTGTCGGAGGTGATTTCACCACCACAGTTACATACTTCAGCATATATGCCGAAGCGTGGGGGCAGCAGTGGGTGAAGGAGCGATTTGCTCCTGCCTTTTGTGGGAGGATGCCCCCATGCTTCGGCATATGTAGGAAGGCCAGTATGGTGGCCTGAATTTATGGGAGGAGCCCGGGGGGTATTTAAGCAGCCCGCTCACCTGTGGTGCTTGTCGGTTTCCTGTGCGCGATATACGTCACTAGGCCGACTATTCGATATACCAGCGTTCGCAAGTTCTTGCCTCGCAAGTTCCCGTATTCGATATTCCGTACTCAAAACCTTCGAAGTCCGCGTTTTCCGTTCGTAGTTTGTACCACGCGTCTGGCTTGGCTGTCGCAGGTAAGGTCCCGTCGGACTTTTCGTTTTCATATCATGTCACTAAACCGTGATTTCAAATTTTCGTTTCACTCGCATTTCACAAACTGCAATGTATATCGCTCGTACTTTCGATATGTTACCATTTCGACAGCACTGCGACGCAGACGTCGCTTCATTTCTAGCATGTCGGTATCGGTAGACAGCCATAGCCAGTCGCAATTTGCAATTTATCAAGTCAAGTTAGTTCGATACCAATCATTTCTCATTTCTGAAACATTTCTAAACTCATTTCTGACATTTCAAATCATTTCTCATTTCAGTCACTACCGCGCTCCGATTCGAATCCAGTCGCACCAAAAGATGCACCGATTCGTTCCGGTGTGCCCCAGTTATTACGGCCTCATTTCTATACATGCTCCAGAGTTACGTTATTGTCAGTCAATTGTACCTCTGTCATGGTTATCATTTCATTCCCATGTATCACGTTCCGACATGAATTCAGTCGCATGAAAATGCACCGATTCGTCTCGGCGTGCCCCAGGATTGGCCTCATTTCTATACATGCTCCAGAGTTACGTTATTGTCAGTCAATTGTACCTCTGTCATGGTTATCATTTCATTTCCATGTATCACGTTCCGACATGAATTCAGTCGCATGAAAATGCACCGATTCGTCTCGGCGTGCCCCAGGATTGGCCTCATTTCTATACATGCTCCAGAGTTACGTTTTATCAGTCATTCGTACCCCTGTCATGGTTATCATTTCATTTCCACGTATCACGTTCCGACATGAATTCAGTCGCATGAAAATGCACCGATTCGTCTCGGCGTGCCACAGGATTGGCCTCATTTCTATACATGCTCCAGAGTTACGCTTTATCAGTCATTCGTACCTCTGTCATGGTTATCATTTCATTTTCACGTATCACGTTCCGACATGAATTCAGTCGCATGGAAATGCACCGATTCGTCTCGGCGTACCCAGGATTGGCCACATTTCAGTACATGCTCCGGAGTCCGATTCGCTGTCAGTCGCTACAACAGCACGACCGATTCGAGCCTCCGTCATGGTAAACGATATGTTACATCCGCACTTACCGCGCTCCGTTTCGAATCCAGTCGCATCTTCGATGCACCGATTCATTACGGCGTGCCCCAGGGCTCGGCCTCATTTCTGATACATGCTCCAGAGTCCGGATCATAGCTAGTCACAGACATCGGGGGATTGATCCATATCTCTGTCATGCAATTACTACCATTTCACTCCCACAACGCATCACCGTTTCGAAACCAGTCGCATCTGAGGTGCACCGATTCGTCACGGAATGCATCGCTGGTTCCGATCGCATTTCATACCTATACCAGAGCTCGGTTAGTTGCCAGTCGCAAACACGGCACAACCAATTCGAGCCTCGGTCAAAATAATCATTTCTCTCATTTCATTTCATACTGCGCTCCGATTCGAATCCAGATGCATCAAACAGGCACCGATTCGTCCCGGTGTGCACCAATGTTTTCAGTTGCCTCATTTCAATACATGCTCCAGAGCCCGGTTCATGGTCGAGTCAGTCACGACACGACCAGGCCGGACCTCTGTCAGGGAGTTCACTCATTTCATAATCAAGGCAAACATTTCGAATCATTTCATTGTCACAAAGATTGCAAACACCATACAAACGGCCCCAGCCAACACCTGCATCAGAACTTGGTTAGCTATCAGTTGCGGCATAAACAATTCGTGCCTTTGCCAGGACAAACATTTCACGGTTACATACCACACTCCAATTCAAATCCAGTCGCATCCGTGATGCACCAACTTATTCCGGCATGCACCAGCGTTTCTTTGCCTCATTTCAGTATATGCTCCAGAGTCCAGGCCGCAGTCAGTCGCAGCTGCGGCACAACCGATTCGTGACTCTGTCATGGCGAAACGTTTCTCATTCATTTCACTCTAAGGCAAACATTTCATTTATTTCGCTGTCGCATGCCGCGCCCCGATTCAAATTCAGGGCATCTGTCAGACATCCATTCATCCTGGCAAGCCCCAGTTGGTGCAGCCTCATTTGCGCAGTCATGGCACACCGATTCGTGCCTTTGTCATGGCACAAACAGTTCACTCATTTATTTAATGCCATGCACCTGTCACTTAAACATGTTACAATTACCTTTCAAACCAGGTAGTCAAACACTCCACCGGTTCTCATCTGTCATTTCCTCTAGGTCAGTCAAAAAAAAAAAAAAAAAAGAAAAGGGGGGGCCACACCCCGTCTTCCTACGAAGCTCAGTCATGGTCCTGATTTCATTCGTTGGAACCTTCGCCTCGCAACTATACCCCCTCATAGTCACTGCACGTCCAAGTATAACCTCTTGCAATCATCGCAAATACGCATCCAAACACAACTTCTTGCATTTCATTGCAAGCACACATCGAAACATAACTTCTCGCAATTGCAAGCACACATCCCATCATGACTTCTTGCAATCGTTGCAAGTACGCATCCAAACAGAAAGTCTTGCAATCGTTGCAAGCACACATCCAAGCACAATTTCTTGCAATCATTTCAAACACGCATCCAATCACAAAACTTCTTGCAAACGTTGCAGGCATGCATTCAAGCATAACTTCTTGCAATCGTCGCAAGTACGCATCCAATTACAACTTCTCGCAGCCATTGCAAGCACACATCCAAGCTTAACGCTTGCAGTCTTGCAAGCACATGCAGCAATACGAACTTTTCACAGTCACTACAAACACATCTCCACCGACAGGAACTCCCTTGCAATCGTTGCAAGCACACATTCAAGCACAATCTTACAATCATTACAAGACACGCATATTAGCATAACTTCTTGCAATCATTGCAAGCACGCATCCAGTCACAACTTCTCGCAAATGTTGCAGGGACACACCCAAGCATAACTTCTTGCAATCATGGCAAGCACGCATCCAAAACACAACTTTATAATTGTTGCAAACACGCATCCAAGTATAACTCCTTGCAGCCCGTGCAAGCACATGCAGTAATACGGACTTCATGCAGTCATGGCAAACACATCTCCATTGACACAAACTCCCTGGCAATTGTTGCAAACACATATTAAGCACAACTCTTGCAATCATTGCAGGGTTCGCATCTTAGCATGACTTCTTGCAGTTAGTACACATTTCCAGTGGCACACAATCAGTCACACATCAATCTTCAGTGGCACTTAATCGGCCACTTGTCTCCAGTGGCATTTCATACGAGCCATTCATCAATTTCTGTATCACATCTCGCTTAGGTCAGTTGAGTTCAGGTTTCACCCCGCACCAGGTATCGTATGGCCACACACAGCTGGCTCCTCATGACATCATCAGGCTATGCCTAGCCTACATCCAGCATTTCTTGCCCTCACAGGACAGCAGAGAGTCATCCGTGTCTACGGCTCATACAGTAGAATCCTTTCTATGTGGCGTCCAGAAGCATCAGACCACAGCTAACGGCAAACGTTGCCCATCACAACTGCCATCTTCAGGGACATGTTCAAACCTCAGACATTCCCCAATCTAGACAAGCAGCCATCTACCTGGCCCTCTGTGGTTTCTACGGCCTAACAATTCACTTTTACTGGCACAGGCAGCCAGGTACTACGTAGACACAACTTGACTCGCTGGTAATACCATTATGACCTTCAGCTCGTAGTCTCCAAAAAACTCAATAAACCGGAACCGAGGTCTACAATAACCTCCTCCGAATTAACGAACACCACGCAGGCCAGCCTCCCCCTTGACAAACTGACCCTTATCAGGTTAGTTCCCCAAGACTTCACCCATACACGGGTGTGTACTAACAAGCAGCTGCAGTCTTTCCTAAGAATGCGGACCTATCAATGTCGGAAGGTCCCGTACTACGTGGGTCGGTGTATCAATGGTTATACCTTAAACTCTAGGGTCTTATCACCTACGTCGCTCTTATCACCCCAGGTAGCGACAGATGCCACAGCCACCACAGGCATCGCGGCAATTTTTGGCCATCATAGGTTCACAAGTACATGGCCCCCAGAGACACTCCTAAACCCCGGTTTACCCGGACTTCCTCCCTTTTCAAGTTACACCCAGTCATGGCAACCGCTTAACTCTAGGGTCTTATCTGGACAGGACAGGTCGTGGCTTGCCACCGACATCCGGTCCGAGGCGAGCCTCTTAATGAAGCCAGGTCCGCATCGCTCTGTCATGTCCTTCTTGCGCAGGCTGGTGTAATTAGCCTGGCAACACCAGTTTAATGTCCACTGCACGTTCGTTCCAGGCTGCCATCTTCTGGGACATGTCTACTATATTAACCAGTTCACTGTTGGGCCTTCTCCCCAGTTTGGTCATACAAGCAGCCATTTACTCGGCCTACCACGGGTTCTGGCGGCCCAGCGAGTTCACCCGCAGCAATCCCGCAGGCCAAGTTCTGTGTAGTTGGCTCGCTGCCAAAACCATTTCATCCTCCACCCTGCAGTGTCCAAAACCCAGCAATCAAGCTCCAGGATAGTCATCCATCTCCATAAAGTAAACAACGTCCGGTGGCCAGTAACCATACTCGCCCGCCTACTGTCACTCCTACCGGAACACTCAACCTCTAGTCCCCGATTACCTTTCCGGGCAACCCTCGAGTGCCTGCCAGTTCATCAAACACCTGGGGGTTCTTCTACACTGCCTACACCTCGACCCCAGTCAGCACTCCAGTCACTCTTTAGTATTGGGGCAGCCATGGCAGCATTTCGGCATGGGTCCCAGACCACGTCATCAAGAGACTCAGCAGGTGAAACTCTGCCTACCTCGCCTGTACGTCCCCACTCCTTAGGTGGAAACGGCACAAGCATTCACCAAACTTGCTCAAATAAATAAAGCCAAAACTAATAAAACCACACCCCTACCTGAATGTTTTTGCCCCCTTATTCTGGCATACCGACCAGCAGACCAAGGCACACTTTCAGGTCCATTTCATATGGTAAGTCCACACTTCCAGGTCTATTTCCGATGGTAAGTTTTATGTTAACTACAAATGTTATCTATGTCCATATCGGACATAGGGCTCCACCCATAAGTAGGAAGGCCAGTATGGTGGCCTGAATTTATGGGAGGAGCCCGGGGGGTATTTAAGCAGCCCGCTCACCTGTGGTGCTTGTCGGTTTCCTGTGCGCGATACCCACCCTCCCATCCCCATTTCAAGGCATTCATTTCATTCATTCATTTCATTCATTTCTCTCTACAGAATAATCATTTCTTTAACTAGGGTATGCCCCCTTATTCTGGCATACCGACCAGCAGACCAAGGCACACTTTCAGGTCCATTTCATATGGTAAGTCCACACTTCCAGGTCTATTTCCGATGGTAAGTTTTATGTTAACTACAAATGTTATCTATGTCCATATCGGACATAGGGCTCCACCCATAAATATATTTTAGGTAGGCACAGGTTGCGTTAAATGTTTTATTTTTTACTATGTTTTTTTTTTGTATTTGCTTTGCAGGTATGGTAAGTATTACTGTTATACTGTAATGTTACTTTGTTTTTTGTTAACCATCATTTGCTTAGCAGGTACGCCATTCAGTTGCAGCGCGGATTTATTTATCTTGACAGCAACAGCGTTTGCTCCCATGATACATAAAGCCGTGACTCCAGCGCTGTCGGAGGTGATTTCACCACCACAGTTACATACTTCAGCATATATGCCGAAGCGTGGGGGGAGCAGTGGGTGGAGGAGCGATTTGCTCCTGCCTTTTGTGGGAGGATGCCCCCATGCTTCAGCATATATATATTTTAGGTAGGCACAGGTTGCGTTAAATGTTTTATTTTTTACTATGTTTTTTTTTTGTATTTGCTTTGCAGGTATGGTAAGTATTACTGTTATACTGTAATGTTACTTTGTTTACCATCATTTGCTTAGCAGGTACGCCATTCAGTTGCAGTGCGGATTTATTTATCTTGACAGCAACAGCGTTTGCTCCCACGATACATAAAGCCGTGACTCCAGCGCTGTCAGAGGTGATTTCACCACCACAGTTACATACTTCAGCATATGTGCCGAAGCGTGGGGGCAGCAGTGGGTGGAGGAGCGATTTGCTCCTGCCTTTTGTGGGAGGATGCCTCCATGCTTCGGCATATATAAAACGGTGCATGTATGCCCATCATTAGAAGTGGGTGGATGAAGGGAGGTATTCTAATGGTGGGCATACCCACCGATCAAGATTTTTTTTTCGTTCAGCCCACAGGCTGCATGAAAAAAAAGTTTACAATGTATGCCCAACAAGGACCAGCAATGTACTGGTATGTTGCTGGACTTTGAGTGGTTATACCAGAATGATGCCTGCAGGTTTAGGTATCATCTTGGTATCATTCTTTTCAGCCAGCGGTCGGCATTCATGTAAAAGCAATCCTAGCGGCTAATTAGCCTCTAGACTGCTTTTACAAGCAGTGGGAGGGAATGCCCCCCTCCACCGTCTTCCATGTTTTTCTCTGGCTCTCCTGTCCCAACAGGGAACCTGAGAATGCAGCCGGTGATTCAGCCAGCTGACCATAGAGCTGATCAGAGACCAGAATGGCTCCAAACATCTCTATGGCCTAAGAAACCGGAAGCTACGAGCATTTCATGACTTAGATTTTGCCAGATGTAAACAGCGCCATTGGGAAATTGGGAAAGCATTTTATCACACCGATCTTGGTGTGGTCAGATGCTTTGAGGGCAGAGGAGAGATCTAGGGTCTAATAGACCCCAATTTTTTCAAAAAAGAGTACCTGTCACTACCTATTGCTATCATAGGGGATATTTACATTCCCTGAGATAACAATAAAAATGATTAAAAAAAAAAAAAAATGAAAGGAACAGTTTAAAAATAAGATAAAAAAGCAAAAAAATAATAAGGAAAAAAAAAAAAAAAAAAAAAAAAAGCACCCCTGTCCCCCCTGCTCTCACACAAAGGCGAACGCAAGTGTCGGTCTGGCGTCAAATGTAAACAGCAATTGCATCATGCATGTGAGGTATCACCACGAAGGTCAGATCGAGGGCAGTAATTTTAGCAGTAGACCTCCTCTGTAAATCTAAAGTGGTAACCTGTAAAGGCTTTTAAAGACTTTTAAAAATGTATTTAGTTTGTCGCCACTGCACGTTTGTGCGCAATTTTAAAGCATGTCATGTTTGGTATCCATGTACTCGGCCTAAGATCATCTTTTTTATTTCATCAAACATTTGGGCAATATAGTGTGTTTTAGTGCATTAAAATGTTAAAAAGTGTGTTTTTTCCCCAAAAAATGCGTTTGAAAAATCGCTGCGCAAATACTGTGTGAAAAAATAAATGAAACACCCACCATTTTAATCTGTAGGGCATTTGCTTTAAAAAAATATATAATGTTTGGGGGTTCAAAGTAATTTTCTTGCAAAAAAAAATAATTTTTTCATGTAAACAAAAAGTGTCAGAAAGGGCTTTGTCTTTAAGTGGTTAGAAGAGTGGGTGACGTGTGACATAAGCTTCTAAATGTTGTGCATAAAATGCCAGGACAGTTCAAAACCCCCCCAAATGACCCCATTTTGGAAAGTAGACACCCCAAGCTATTTGCTGAGAGGCATGTCGAGTCCATGGAATATTTTATATTGTGACACAAGTTGCGGGAAAAAGACACATTTTTTTTTTTTTTTTGCACAAAGTTGTCACTAAATGATATATTGCTCAAACATGCCATGGGAATATGTGAAATTACACCCCAAAATACATTCTGCTGCTTCTCCTGAATACGGGGATACCCCATGTGTGAGACTTCTTGGGAGCCTAGCCGCGTACGGGACCCCGAAAACCAAGCACCGCCTTCAGGCTTTCTAAGGGCGTAAATTTTTGATTTCACTCTTCACTGCCTATCACAGTTTCGGAGGCCATGGAATGCCCAGATGGCACAAACCCCCCCCAAATGACCCCATTTTGGAAAATAGACACCCAAAGCTATTTGCTGAGAGGTATAGTGAGTATTTTGCAGACCTCACTTTTTGTCACAAACTTTTGAAAATTGAAAAAAGAAAAAAAAAATACGTTTTTCTTGTCTTTCTTCATTTTCAAAAACAAATGAGAGCTGCAAAATACTCGCCATGCCTCTCAGCAAATAGCTTGGGGTGTCTACTTTCCAAAATGGGGTCATTTTGGGGGGTTTTGTGCTATCTTGGCATTTTATGGCCTTCGAAACTGTGATGGGTAGTGAGGAGTGAAATAAAAAATAAACGCCCTTAGAAATCCTGAAGGCGGTGATTGGATTTCGGGGCCCCGTATGAAGCTAGGCTCCCAAAAAGTGCCACTCATGTGGTATCCCCATACTCACGAGAAGCAGCAGAATGTATTTTGGGGTGTAATTCCACATATGCCCATGGCCTGTGTGAGCAATATATCATTTAGTGACAACTTTGTGCAAAAAAAAAAAAAAGAAAATTGTCACTTTCCCACAACTTGTGTCAAAATATAAAATATTCCATGGACTCAACATGCCTCTCAGCAAATAGCTTGGGGTGTCTACTTTCCAAAATGGGGTCATTTGGGGGGGTTTTGTGCCATCTTGGCATTTTATGGCCTTCAAAACTGTGATAGGTAGTGAGGAGTGAAATCAAAAATGTATGCCCTTAGAAATCCCGAAGGCGGTGCTTGGTTTTCGGGGCCCCGTACGCGGCTAGGCTCCCAAAAAGTCCCACACATGTGGTATCCCCATACTCAGGAGAAGCAGCTAAATGTATTTTGGGGTGCAATTCCATATATGCCCATGGCCTGTGTGAGCAATATATCATTTAGTGACAACTTTGTGCAAAAAAAAAAAAAAAAATTGTCACTTTCCCGCAACTTGTGTCAAAAAATAAAATATTCCATGGACTCAACATGCCTCTCAGCAAATAGCTTGGGGTGTCTACTTTCCAAAATGAGGTCATTTGGGGGGGTTTTGTGCCATCTTGGCATTTTATGGCCTTCAAAACTGTGATAGGTAGTGAGGAGTGAAATCAAAAATTTATGCCCTTAGAAATCCTGAAGGCGGGGGGGCGGAGCCGGCAGCCAGAGCTGATGGATGTGTGACACCTAAGCTCTGATACAACGGACAACATTAAGCGGCTCACAGCGCATTACAAAACCTCAAAAGCACATCTACTGTCTTCTTAGGACGTGGGGCACACAGCGGCAGCGATGGCCAAACGAAAGGAGAGAGAGGGACCGAGGAAACTAACAGATTTCTATCCCCTCAGCACGGCCCGGGATTTCCAAGATGGCGCCGGCGCGGAGAGCCGTTCCACAGCCTCCACAGCACAGCCACACAGCCATCCAGTGCCATCCTCGGGTGAGTCAAATGCCAGTGACCATCCGTTACCATCCTCCCCATTTAGTAGCCCTGCCAAGCAGAAAAGGAGGATTGGGGAAGAGGATGAGACCCGGGATAGCTCAGGAATGGAGGGGGAAGATATGGAGGAATCCTCTGCTTACACACAGAAGCTAGACGCCTTCCCCACCTCAGGGCAACCCATCTTAGACACCACCATGAAGGAGATGTTACAAACACTAAGAGGGGCCCTCCAGTGCGATATGGCAGCATTTATGCAGACCACTAAACGTGAAGTAGCAGCAGTATCTACCAGAGTGACACATGTGGAGAAAAAAATGGAGGAATTCACATTGGCACATAACGAGCTGGTGGATGCACACTTTGATGTTGAGGAAGAGATCAAAACCATGCGACTTAAAATGGCCGACATCGAAGACAGGGCCCGCAGGAACAACATCAAATTCAGAGGTGTCCCTGAGTCGGTCAAACCAGCTGAACTTACGGCTTATCTTCAAAAACTCATGATAACGGCCCTCCCAGCACTAGGACCTGCGGATCTAACGATTGACAGGGCCCACAGACTTCCGAAGCCATCCTTCCTACCTGCCCAGACCCCCAGGGATGTTATCGCACGCATCCACTTCTACCATATCAAAGACCAACTAATGAGGTACGCAAGACAACACCCTGCTCTACCTGACCCTTTTACCGGGATTGCACTGTATGCTGATCTGTCCCAAGCGACTCTTACAGCACGGCACAATCTGGTGCCAATTACTAAAATCCTACGTAACCACAAAGTCGTCTATAAATGGGGCTTCCCAGCCAAGCTAATTGTGGATATGCATAACGAATCGCATGCCATCACATCACTTGATAAAGGCCTGGAGCTCCTCCGCAAATGGAAACTGCTGCCTGAGAATGGTGAGCTAGCAGACCCTGACCCTCTACATGGAAGGTACAACACCCACAACCGGCAACGAAGAACCAAGTAACCACCTCATCCGGGCTTGTACTACCTCTCCAAGCCACCAACCTACTCTTAATACACCCGGTATACCAAATATACCCTAATCTTTGTGCCTTCACCCTACATAGCGAGTGTAATGCTCAAGGATCTACCGCCCGTTGTTCGGCTATTTTCTTTTTCTTTTTACTCTTCTTTTTGACCTCGTACTCTAGTACCCCAATTCAAGTTACGAGATGTTGTCCGTAACATGTTCTCCAAGTTTGATGCGATCTATACGTTATAAGATTTCATCAGTTCAAGTTTTTATGGTTCCTAACACCACAAGTCTGTCTGATCAGCATGGGGCGGGGCTGCGGGGGGCTCCCTACACACTGGACACACCACCTACGACACCTTCAACGCCCATTTCCTCCACCAGATGGCATAGCCGCACCTTCTACCACCTGAATGAATCTTAAGCTAATGACTTTCAATGTGAGAGGCCTGAATAGTCCCTACAAAAGAAGAGCTCTTTGGAAAACTGCCATAGAAGCGAACTGCGACATCCTGTGTGCGCAAGAGACTCACTTCTCCAGCACAAAACCACCAAAATGCTCACATCCCAAATTTCAGCAAGTATATACAGCCAACAACAACACCAAGAAGAATTGAGTGCTAATAGCTATCAGGGACAGATTAACCTTTTCTCTTTTGCAGGTACATGCTGATCCGCGTGGTCGCTTTCTCATCTTAGTAGCTGAAATGGACCAGGTCACCTATACCCTGGTAAATCTGTATGCACCTAATGTGAGATCCCTCAAATTTATCCGTAAAGTATTCACAATGGCTAAAAAAATGCAGAAAGGTAGTTTAATTATCTGTGGCGATTTCAATATGGTTATGAATGCAGAGTGGGACACTTCTTCTGTGGCTCTTAGGCAGAGGCCCTCTTTGGGAGCCCTCTGCCATGAGGAAAGGCTTTGTGATCCCTGGCGCTGCCTTAGGTCCACCGAAAGAGACTATACGCACTTCTCTGCAGTCCACAACAGCTATGCTAGAATAGACTTTTTCCTTATGGATATGTGAACGCTACAGAAGGTCCAGACCGCTGACATCCACAACATCACCTGGTCTGATCACGCTCCTGTGACGATTGAGGTTGTGGATGGCAGCAAAACCGCTCAAAAACCGATGTGGCGCAATAACACATTTCTCCTATCGCAACCCAAAATTCGGGATGAAATAGCAGAAAAAGTGGCTGAGTATTTTAACTTTAACGACACTGAGGAATGTTCCCCAATGACGATATGGTGTGCTCATAAGGCCTTTGCTCGAGGTGTCCTCATTCAGATTGCTTCTAGAGAGAGGAAAAAAAAAATGAAACGTATGTCACAACTCCATGACACTATAGCAGACCTAGAGCTGAAACACAAAAATCCCAGTACCAGAACCAACGAGGTCCTCTCCCGGCTTACAACCTGCCGGGAGGAACTCAGACAGGAACTAAGAGCAGATTACGAAACGTACTTTAAAAAGCTAAAACTTACTTACTACTCCCAGAATAACCGCTCGGGAAAATTATTAGCTGCCCAACTCAAGAAAAAAAAGGCACGCTCGAACATCGCTCACATTAAGCATCACCTCAACAACACTGTATTTCAAAACCCCAAAGACATAGCTAATGTATTTAAAGAATACTACGAATCCCTGTACAATCTTAACAATGACCCCACAATACACCAGCCCACAACCAAGGAGATAGACGAGTTCCTTACTGGAATTCGCCTACCTTCGGTGGACAAAGCGTCACTCCAAAAACTAAACTCCCCTATTACCCATCAAGAAGTAGAAGCAGTAATCGCATCTCTACCCATGCATAAATCGCCTGGTGCGGACGGATTTTCCGCCGAGTACTACAAGGCAATTACCCAGACTCTCACCCCTGCACTGGTTAAGGTCTTCAATACAGCGGCCACTTCAGGCAGCTTCCCCAGAGAGATGCTACAAGCTGTTATAGTCACAATACCGAAAAATGGCAAGGACACAACGAACCCCCAAAACTTCAGGCCCATATCCCTCTTGAATTCGGACCTCAAAATATATGCTAAAATCCTAGCGAATAGATTAAAAGACATCACCCCTTCCCTTATAGGATTGGATCAGGTCGGTTTTGTCAAAAGCAGGCAGGCGCCGGATGGAACCAGACGTATGTTAAATCTACTGAGAATGGCTGAAACCAAAAAAGTACCCAGCATATTCCTGGCCTTAGATGCGGAAAAGGCCTTCGATAGGGTCCACTGGGGTTACCTGTCTAGGACCTTGCACAAGTTTGGCATCTCGGGCCTGATCCACTCAGCCATCATGCCTTTATATACGAACCCCACAGCACAAATCTACACTTCCACGATGCTCTCAGACCCCTTCAGGTTATCTAATGGTACCCGGCAGGGATGCCCACTCTCGCCGATAATTTTCTCCTTGATTATAGAGCCACTAGCAGCATATGTAAGAGACGATGCTGTGATAGAGGGTATCGACACCGGTCATGAATCCCATAAAATAGGGCTCTTCGCGGATGACATTATCTTAACAATAACTAATCCACTTGCATCCTTACCTGCTATTAACTCCCTCTTACATAAGTTTGGAAATGTTTCCTACTATAAGGTCAACACCAGCAAATGCTTTGCATTAACCATTAACATGCCTGAAAAAACAAAGTCGAGACTAAAGGAAATTTTCCCTTGCAACTGGGACCCGCCCTCAATTACATATCTGGGTGTGCAGCTGGCCTCCTCCTCCACCAACATCTACTCTTGCAATTTCCCTCCACTCCTGCTTAAAGTGGAAGCGGAACTAAATCAAATAAGTAAGCTCCCGCTCACGTGGCTGGGGAGGATAGCTGCATATCAAATGCAAGTTATGCCCAAAATTCTCTATGTTTTCAGGACCGTACCCATCCCTGTCCCCCAACAATTCTTTATACACATAGATAAACTACTTAACAAATTCATATGGGGCGGTAAAAAACCGAGGATCGCACTAGCACAGCTTTATAAACCTAAACATGTAGGCGGCGTTGGCCTCCCCAATGCTCAACTATACTATAAAGCAGCACTACTGGACCAGATGCGCTACTGGTTCTCATGTCAAACGGACAATAGATGGTCAGACATTGAACGTACAGTGACCCCTGGCCACGATCTACCAGCACTAGCTATAGCCGCTAGCCTTCATCACAAGCCCAAGGTTCCCCCGTACCCAACCATACAAGCTACTGTTAATGCATGGTCCTCTTTAGTGAATTCTAAGTTCAATGACATTCCAACCCGCACATTAAGAATACCACTAGCAGCTTATGAGTACCTAATACCGAGCTTCTCAGTCCACAGCTGGAAGAAACAGGGAGTACACTTCAACACTACTGACCTGGACACAATGGATGAACTTGATAGATACAAACTGTTCCAACTAAACCACTATTCACACTCCAACCCGACCCGTCCGATCATAATCCCGCAGATCCTATGGAAATTCCTGCTCAATAAATCCCCGCCTACTCGCAAAGGCATATCCTTGTTTTACACATTCGCCTCCCCTACCTATCTGCAAGCTAAATTACCTAACATGCATAAATGGGAGAGGGACCTACAAAGGGAATATCCTCTGCACCAATGGCACATAGCTATAAAATACAATAGCAAATCTTCCTCTTGCATAGACCACTGGGATAACGCACAAAAATTACTACATAGGTGGTACCTCACCCCCTCCCGACTGCACAGGATGAAACCCTCCACATCAGCATTATGCTGGAGAGAATGCTTATCTACAGGCAATCTTCTCCACATATTTTGGGGTTGTAAAAAAATCCAACCGTTCTGGGAGGAGGTCCAATCCCTCATCTACAATGTTACCAATACCCATCTCAAACTTGAACCAGCACTAACACTCCTGAGCCTGGGCATTGAAGCATATCACCCCCTAATGAGGAAAGTAGTAATCCATATCCTATTTGCGGCTCGTATTTCAATAGCAAAAGAATGGCTATCACTAGCACCCCCAAAAATAGAGGAAGTTATCTCTAGAGTAAACGCCCAATATACAATGGAAAGAGCTCTGGCCTACGCTAAAGGAGGATCCCCGAATTTCCATAAACAGTGGGAAATTTGGAAGTCCTCCAAATACGCCTCCTCACATTCATAAACTCATTTTACTGATACAATAAAGTACAAGGAATGCCTCTGGTGCGGTAGTATGCTAACAGCATCTTTCAACATGCATAGATTGGATACTTACCAAGGAGCAACTAACTGGGGTGTGTTGGGTGTGTGGGGATGACTCTGCACTCTGCATCTATGACAACTATATATCTTTGTTTGTGTTTTATACCCTGAATTAATAGCACTTACTGCTCACAGCCTATCTTCCCATGGATTCCTCATAGGACCCATGACAAGCTACTATGCGGTTAACCAGCAATAAGCCTGGTCACAGTGTGAACCCAAAGGGGGTGGCAGGCTGTACCTCTTATAGAGGTCAAACATATAATCCAATCGGTAGCTTGAATACATGTTGTATATTCTTGATTACTTAAGTAGTAAGTGTTGTATATACATAATCACCTTGTATAACCTAAAGAAATGCCTATACTGAATGCTCTGTAATGTACAAAGTGAAATTCAATAAAAATCTATTGTTTAAAAAAAAAAAAAGAAATCCTGAAGGCGGTGCTTGGTTTTCGGGGCCCCGTACGCGGCTAGGCTCCCAAAAAGTCCCACACATGTGGTATCCCCGTACTCAGGAGAAGCAGCAGAATGTATTTTGGGGTGTAATTCCACATATGCCCATGGCATGTATGAGCAATATATCATTTAGTGACAACTTTGTGCAAAAAAAAAAAAAAATTGTCACTTTCCCGCAACTTGCGTCAAAAAATAAAATATTCCATGGACTCAACATGACTCTCAGCAAATAGCTTGGGGTGTCTACTTTCCAAAATGGGGTCATTTGGGGGGGTTTTGTGCCATCTTGGCATTTTATGGCCTTTAAAACTGTGATAGGTAGTGAGGAGTGAAATAAAAAATTTATGCCCTTAGAAATCCTGAAGGCGGTGCTTGGTTTTCGGGGCCCCGTACGCGGCTAGGCTCCCAAAAAGTCCCACACATGTGGTATCCCCATACTCAGGAGAAGCAGCTAAATGTATTTTGGGGTGCAATTCCATATATGCCCATGGCCTGTGTGAGCAATATATCATTTAGTGACAACTTTGTGCAAAAAAAAAAAAATTTGTCACATTCCCGCAACTTGTGTCAAAAAATAAACTATTCCATGGACTCAACATGCCTCTCAGCAAATAGCTTGGGGTGTCTACTTTCCAAAATGGGGTCATTTGGGGGGGTTTTGTGCCATCTTGGCATTTTATGGCCTTCAAAACTGTGATAGGTAGTGAGGAGTGAAATCAAAAATTTATGCCCTTTGAAATCCTGAAGGCGGTGCTTGGTTTTCGGGGCCCCGTACGCGGCTAGGCTCCCAAAAAGTCCCACACATGTGGTATCCCCATACTCAGGAGAAGCAGCTGAATGTATTTTGGGGTGCAATTCCACATATGCCCATGGCTTGTGTGAGCAATATATCATTTAGTGACAACTTTTTGTAATTTTTTTTTTTTTTTATTTATTTTTTATTTTTTTGTCATTATTCAATCACTTGGGACAAAAAAAATAAATATTCAATGAGTTCAACATGCCTCTCAGCAATTTCCTTGGGGTGTCTACTTTCCAAAATGGGGTCATTTGGGGGGGTTTTGTACTGCCCTGCCATTTTAGCACCTCATGAAATGACATAGGCAGTCATAAACTAAAAGCTGTGTAAATTCCAGAAAATGTACCCTAGTTTGTAGACGCTATAACTTTTGCGCAAACCAATAAATATACGCTTATTGACATTTTTTTTACCAAAGACATGTGGCCGAATACATTTTGGCCTAAATGTATGACTAAAATTGAGTTTATTGGATTTTTTTTATAACAAAAAGTAGAAAATATCATTTTTTTTCAAAATTTTCGGTCTTTTTCCGTTTATAGCGCAAAAAATAAAAACAGCAGAGGTGATCAAATACCATCAAAAGAAAGCTCTATTTGTGGGAAGAAAAGGACGCAAATTTCGTTTGGGTACAGCATTGCATGACCACGCAATTAGCAGTTAAAGCGACGCAGTGCCAAATTGTAAAAAGTGCTCTGGTCAGGAAGGGGGTAAATCCTTCCGGGGCTGAAGTGGTTAATGCAGGCTGCAGAGTTTGACAGGCAGCACAACCTGTCAAACTTCTCGATGAGCTCAATGGGGCTGCTCTGCACCTTGAAGCCAAACACTTACAGCTGCATTGAGGTCTCACAATGTAAAATTGCCATTCAGCAATTAAAGTAAAAAAAAACAAAAAAAAAAAAAACAGGTGCCATGAAGCAGCAGTAGCGAGGCTCTAATTCCTGCCATGGCTGCAAAGCATACCATTTCGACCATGGCATTTTAGCGATTTGATTTCCAGGGGGTGGGGTGGGAGGAGGTGCCCTGTCACCTGTCATAGGTTGTAGGGGGCCCATGGTTTCTAACAGCAGACCTGTCTGCAGCACCCACACCTCCATCACAATATTTATTATCAGTTGTTTAACTATAATGTCAATTGATATCCACTCTCTTTGGAAATTTCCAATTGCTTTAAATAATTGTGTACACTGGCTTTTGTTTCATAACTGTCTTGTTTGGTTCATAACTGCTTTGCTCCCAATACAAATCAATAGGAATACAAAAGCAACCTAAAGTGTAATTCCAATTTTTATATTGTTTTATTATCTGCCCCTTCTTCTGTATACACACAATATGTCTCCAAGCTCCATGTACCCTCTCAATTCTGCAGCATGATCCCCAGATTTCTCCTCTGTGCAGCACTGATGGTCCTCTTTAGGTCAGGACATTTGGTATGATTTAACCCATTTCTTGTGAGTTCAGCCTGTCACTGACATGCCTCATTAGGGGTGCCTCATTAGGGGTGCATCATCAGGCTTGGCTCACATTACTTTCAGACTAAGCAGCACTAACACATCATTATGTAAGTGACTTTCACTGGTTTACACTGGAGTGTTTTGACATGCGATTTGACAGGTCAAATTGCATGTCAAATCTGCATCTGTGGCACTGCGCCGATTTCAAAAAGTAGTTTATCTACTACTTTTTGCAGAAACCCGCACAGATGTCTCTGAAATCTCAGACGAAATCGGGACCGACATGCAGGAGTGAAATCGTGCGAGTTCAATTGAACTCGCATGGCTTCATTCCCGCAGCTCAGCGTGAACCTGGGCTCAGTTAAGAAGAAAACCCAATCACGCCACTGCAGCTGTGGAAAAAGAGGTATGATTCATTAAAATCACTAGAAAGCTAGAGGATGGCAGTTAAAACAAAAACGTATGAGTGTTGAGAGGGTTTTTGTAAAAAATAAATAAATAAATAATACTATCTGGTAGGTTGTTTAGGAAGTGAGTGGAAGTGTGTTTTAAGAGCTGGGACCAGAACCTGGAGTTCTAATTTAAATCAGCTTGAAGCAGTTTGGAAGGAGGTCAAATGCAAGAGAAAGAGGTGAACCTGTGAAATAATTCTAAAGTTTCCTAAACTCATCTCAAATGCAAATTAGATCTAATTTTGTGATGTAATAAGAAATCGGTTGATTCTAAAATGAACTCTAATTTGTGTTTACTTTATCCAGGTAACGTTTGAGATTGAGAGTGATTGGATTGATGTAGTCAACTCTGCAGCGTATTGAACATTAAATTTGGCTATGCCACCAATTGAAACAGTTGTAGCAAATGGTTGATTGTATGAAAAATGTATGTATGTATGTATGTATGTATGTATGTATGTATGTATGTATAGCAAGCATTACAGGGAGTACATTGTGCACAATGAGTTGGGCAACTTAGGGAGGCTGATTTATCAAGTAAGTAGAGAATGTTAGAATAGCTCAGTAAATACAGTTGGATTCAGTCATTAAATCATGTGCAAGGCAAAATGCTGTTTTGCACATATTTGGGTATCCAAAGGAAATAAAACGTCACTTTTTCACTAAGCTAGGTGACCATTCTCTGTTTCTTTAATAAATCAAACCAGATACTTAAATTGTGAGACAAAATAAACACAACAATAGTATAGCAGTGCAAAGAAGAAAGCAAAGTCTGTGTATGTAATGACCAAATATTGTTGCACTGGTCTACAATTACGCTATATATAGAAAGAACAAAATCTAACCATTAAAAAAACATTATCAAAGTACTACAGGTGTGTGTTAAAATACAGTAGCTATTACAACTGCTGTTATAAAAAAAAGGCCTTGTGACACTGTGTTTATAAACAATGATTAAACATGTAATGGAGAAATACAAACTAAATAGTTACTTTTGTATTTTATTATTTTGAAGGTCAAAAGGATGAACTTGTATCTGCATGTGATGTCAGTGAAAGCAACCTTACTAGTAAAAAAAAAAAAAATTGCATTGGTTCCTGATTAACTCCTTCCTAACCTTTAGTTTACTCTAATCAGCCCTAATTAACTTCTTCTTTTCCTTCTTGCCTTAGCTGTTATTTCCTGCTGTTTTCTTTTTGTTTATTTCTAATTTTTCTAATCAACATAAAAAAATCATTTGTAAAAAAGTTTGCAATACAGAATGATAGTTTAGTATAATTTTAAAATGACAAACTATAGATTAAAAGTTAATACTTTTCAACTGCTACAGTAACATTTTTTTTTTTTTAAACTAGCATTGATCTAAAGAAAAAAGTGTACTTTTGTGCTGTTTTTGTCTATGGATTGCATAACAATGAAATCATTTTTGAAAGACAATATTACAGAAGGCAGCCTTGTTTGTCTTAAAAATACATATGCATTTTGATTTTACGTAAAAACAAAGTTATTGCTGATTAAATTAGCCCATAGCGGCAATGTACAAATTGCACTGGTTCACAGAAGTTAATTGTCTCTGATCAAGTTTCAAGTAGCCAGAAAATGCCTGGATTCATGATGTCTTGACTGCAAAAAAACTTACTAAGACATTTGCTAAAGGCAAATAGACTGTGCACTTCTGCAAGTGCAGTTGCTCCAGACCTTAGTAAATGATTAGGAGCTCTGCTGACTTCCATCATTCAATCACGTGCAAGCAAAAAATGCAGGGTTTTTCATTTTCCTTGCATGTGATTGGATATTCTTTGTAAAGTGAATTTTTACCTCGTTTACTAAGCTCTGGTGTAGCTGCACTTGCAGAGTGCAATTGCACTTGCAAACCGCAGTCTATTTGCCTTTAGTAAACTTACCCCACAGACAGAAAACACATTTGAAAAAAGCATCATTGCAGAGCAAATATAAAAGAGCAGCTTTGTAATTTCAGAAGTCTCTCTATCCAAGAGATCGACCACAATTGTGCACTCTGTAGGTGCTTAGAGAGCTAGATTCAGCTAGATTCTAATATATATTCCCAGACAGTGGTATTTTTGCACTAATTCTGCACAGAATTCATTTTTCATGCACAAAAGTAACACAGTAGAGCCTTCCAATAACATAAGGTATTCACATGTCTCATTCCATCACATACCTTAAAAATAGGAGAATTATTCAATATTTCAGGATAATGGGAGGAGCCAGGCAAAGTATTCCAAATCGACTTAATTGTACAACCAGAGTTGAAGGTACCTAGTACAGGTACTGCCTACTATTATGCCCTGTACACACGATAGGAATTTTCATTGGAAAAACCTTGGATGGGTTTTCCGACGGAATTCCACTCAAACTTGGCTTGCATACACACGGTCACACAAAAATTCTATGAACTTTCGACCGTCGAGAATGCGGTGATGTACAACACGGCGACATTAGAAAAGGGAAGTCCCATACAAAGCAATGATTCTGAGAATGCATTTTTTGATGCGTCGGAATTGCATATAGATGAACGGAATTTCCGATAGGAACTTTTTCCGAAGGAAAAAAGAGAACCTGCTCTCAATATGTGCTGGCGGAAATTTAGCCAGCAAAAGTCCGATGGAGCATACACACGGTGGGAATTTACGGTCAAAAGCTCGCATCTGACTTTTGCTGGTGGAATTTCCAATCGTGTGTACGGGGCATTACAGGTAGGAGTCAGCAGACTGAGCAAAGACTTTGCAAAGGAGGTTTACTTGATGTTCGCTGAACTCAGCTGGAAATCTGCAATCCCAGAACCCAACTGAAGCTGTAGAATTTCTTTCTTCCCTTTTTAAAGCCCGATTTGCAAAATTTTGTTAAAAAGAAATGTGTAATAGGGCACTGGCATGAAGGATATATACCAATGTAAAAATGTACCATTCGGCGGGGAGTGGACATTTTATTTCAGGTTAAAGGACAACATTAAAAGTACATCATTTGTTTAAAAACATCCTTGGGGGATGCCTAAATGACAATTATACAATGCTGGGTCAGCTTTGTTCTGTTTGTAAAAGGATAGCATGATCTCCATCTCATAATAAATACTAGACTCTTAATAATTAGATAAGGGTGGATTTTGATTCTTTTTCTTGATTCATTTTGTTCTTAATAGGACAGTATACATTGTTAACAAAAATGTGCCCCTTTAAAAAAATAAAGTGGGTGGGGTTCCCCTCAAAATCACCATAACTGCCTGGTACCCTCCCAAAGCTGTGGGCATCTTGCCTGGTATAGTTCAAGAGGGAGGGAGGGGGTGCAACATTGCTACCCTCTTTGCTAGCCACACAAGACTGCATGCTTGCATAAGAGTCTGGTATAAATTTTGAGAGGGACCCCAGGCAAAAAACAAAACAAAACAAAAAAAACAGCATGAGGTCCCCCTCAAAATCCAATTCCATTTTTAAAGGGGACCTCACTTAAAAAAAATATTATAACATTTTGGTTCCCTCAAAATTCAAACTAGACCCTTATCTAGGAATACTGCCTGGCTGGCCAGGAAAGGCATGGCAATAAACATACATCCCCCTCCTGAAGCATAGCAGGCCACATTCCTTCAACATTTGGGGGGGTACCTTGTGGGGGTGGCAAAAATAACCCATCTGCAAGGCCCTTTTTACCCATGTTAATGAGGACAAGGGCCTTATCCCTACTTACTGTAGCTTGCCCGATCGCTGTTGGGGGTCTTTGAAGGAGACCTTATACTCTTTGGAATCTGGAGGCCATCTTTAAAAGAAGGAGGCTCCCAGATACCTAACTCTCCTTCTACCTGAATGAGTATGATGTACACAGTACCCATTTTAAAGTCTCATGCACTAAGCCAGATTGTCAGATACTACAACTGTATGCCTGTAACCACACATTTGGATAGTTTCACGTGCACAGGGACAGATGAGCAGCCCCAGATGTGGCTGTACACCGACACCTGACTCCCTGGCACAAAAACACTGAATTCTTGTAATGTATGCCCGAATGCGTCTATTTGCATGGGCCCTTATGTATTCACAAAAAAGGATTAAAGCTGATTGACCCAAACCCTGGTTCACCCCTAATTATAGGACCATTTATTCCAAACTAAATGCAGATATTTCAGGCTTTTAAGCTAACATCAGTACATTGCGTATGGAAAATATGGCAAAAAGCTTAGGGTCCAATGAGACAGTATAGCCCAGAAGGTTATGGTGAGAAATACTTAAAGCCAATATGTAGCATGGATCATATGTCTCAATCCATTACATATCCAAAAAATAGTAGAGTTATGGCTTATATCATGATAGTGGGTGGACCCATGCATATTATCCTTTTTTGCCTCAATATCCAAACACTTCATCCAGAACCACTGATGTATGCACACTCAAAGAAACATATTTTACCTCCCCTACCTAGATGAAAAAGAATACTGCAAACTCCAGACAGAAATAAATGACACTATTTATTGCAACTCTTTATTCATTAATACATTATTGCCCTATATTAGTGTAAGTACCTGTGTTTGATTGACTATCAGGCTTTTATAATCTCCTGTACAGCAATACTCAGACTGGGTGACAGAGAAACAGAACAAGGAGCCAATCAGTTCAGGACAAAGGACATGCTAATTGAATGGTAGAGCAGACTGACAGAAATAAGCTTATCAATCTGTTTTTTCACCTTTCAAATCTTTTTTAGAGTTTGTTAGGATAAATTGTTTGCTTGACTGCAAGAATGTCCACCAGAGCTGTTGCCCTTGAATTGAATGTTCATTTCTTTACCATAAGCTGTCTCCAAAGGCATTTCAGAGAATTTGGCAGTACATCCAACTGGCCTCACAACCGCAGACCATGTGTAACCACAACAGCCCAGGACCTCTACATCCACCATCTTCAACTCCAAGATCGTCTGAGGCCAGCCACCCGGACAGCTGCTGCAACAATCGGTTTGCATAACCAAAGAATTTCTGCACAAACTGTCAGAAACCATCTCAGGGAAGCTCCTTTGCATGCTTCTCATCCTCATCGGGTTCTCGACCTGACTGCAGTTTGTCGCCCTAACTGACTTGAGTGGGCAAATGCTCACATTCGATGGCATCTGGTACTTTGGAGAGGTGTCCTCTTCACGGATGAATCCTGGTTTTCACTGTACAGGGCAGATGGCAGACAGCGTGTATGGCATTGTGTGGGTGAGCGGTTTTCTGATGTCAACATTGTGGATCGAGTGGTCCATGGTGGCAGTGGGGTTATGGTATGGACAGGTGTATGCTATGGACAATGAACACAGGTGCATTTTATTAATGGCATATTGAATGTACAGAGATACCATGACGAGATCCTGAGGCCTATTGTTGGGCCATTCATCCATGACCATCACCTCATGTTGCAGCATGATAATGCACGGCCCCATGTTGCAAGGATCTGTACACAATTCCTCGAAGCTGAAAACATCCCAGTTCTTGCATGGCCAGAATACTCACTGGACATGTCACCTATTGAGCATGTTTGGGATGCTCTGGATCGGAGTATTCGACAGTGTGTTCCAGTTCCTGTCAATATCCACCAACTTCACACAGCCATTGAAGAGGAATGGACCAACATTCCACAGGCCATAATCAACAACCTGATCAACTCTATGCGAAGGAGATGTGCTGCACTGCGTGAGGCAAATGCTGGTCACACCAGATACTGACTGGTTTTTGGACCCCCCCATCTCTCCAATACAGTAATACTGCACATTTTAGAGTGGCTTTTTATTGTGGCCAGCCTAAGGTACACCTATGCAATAATCATGCTGTCTAATCAGCATCTTGATATGCCACACCTGTGCGGTGAATGGATTATCTCGGCAAAGGAGAAGTGCTCACTAACACAGATTTATGAATATTTGAGAGAAATAGGCCTTTTGTGTACATAGAAAAAGTTGTGGATCTTTGCGTTCAGCTCCTGATAAATAAGGGCAAACACAAAAATTTATAATTTTGGTCTCACAAAAGTGAGTACACCCCTCACATTTTTGTAAATATTTTATTATATCTTTTCACGTGACAACACTGAAGAAATGACACTTTGCTACAATGTAAAGGAGTGAATGTACAGCTTGTATAACAGTGTAAATTTGCTGTCCCCTCAAAATAACTCAACACACAGCCATTAATGTCTAAATCACTGGCAACAAAAGTGAGTTCACCCCTAAGTGATAATGTTACACATTGAGCCCAATTAGCCATTTTCCCTCCCCGTATCATGTGACTCATTAGTGTTACAAGGTCTCAGGTGTGAATGGGGAGCAGGTGTGTTAAATTTGGTGTTATCGCTCTCACTCTCTCATACTGGTCACTGGAAGTTCAACATGGCACCTCATGGCAAAGAACTCTCTGAGGATCTGAAAAAAAGTATTGTTGCTCTACATAAAGATGGCCTAGGCTATAAGAAGATTGCAAAGACCCGAAAACTGAGCTGCAGCACAATGGCCAAGACCATTTTAACAGGACAGGTTCCACTCAGAACAGGCCTCGCCATGGTCCACCAAAGAAGTTGAGTGCATATGCTTAGCGTCATATCCAGAGGTTGTCTTTGGGAAATAGACGTATGAGTGCTGCCAGCATTGCTGCAGAGGTTAAAGGGGTGGGGGGTCAGCCTGTCAGTGCTCAGACCATACACCGCACACTGCATCAAAATGGTATGCATGGCTGTCATCCCAGAAGGAAGCCTCTTCTAAGTATGATGCACAAGAAAGACCGAAAACAGTTTGCTGAAGACAAGCAGACTAAGGGCATGGAATACTGGAACCATGTCCTGTGTAGGGATGAGCTTCGTGTTCGAGTTAAACCCGTGTGTTCCGTCGTTCGCTGAATTAGCAACGATATGGGCCGTTCGTGCCAAATTCTAGTGGCGCGTCATGGCCCATAATTCACTGTGGCATCGCAGTGCATTGCTGGCTGATGATTGGCCAAGCATGCATTATGACCCGCATGCTTGGCCAATGACAGCGTCGTCTGAACAGAGAGCCATAATTGGCCAAAGCCAAGGAGGCTTTGGCCAATTATGGCTCAGGGGGTTTAGTACACACCCCACACTATATAAGGCCGCCTGCACGGTGGCCCTGTGTAGTGTGTTCCGGCGTTCAGAGATAGAGAGACAGACAGTGTAATTTGATTTAAGTTAGATAGAGTAGGCAGGTCGAGTCAGTTAGCTACAGTGTATTGTGTATATATATGCATCCCAGGTGTTGTTTATATAAACTGTATTCAGTTTAGCTAGATCCTGTTCTTCTCTTCCTAATATACTGACAGGCAGGTAGGTGTTTTTATAGTATATATAGTATAATGAACCACAGAAGGGAAAATACATCACCTTCAGTATGTTGCCAACATCCCAAATTATTGCAAAAAAATATAAGAACCCTAAAAATAGGGAACTTATGTACTCCCCAGTACTGTGGGACTTTATAGGTGAACAAAAATGATTACATTTCAATAAAATTATTATTTATTAGAAAAAGAGCATAAAAATAGGACAGACTGAGCATAAATCTCTACAAAAGTGCTTATGCAGTGGATTTTCTTTCAAACTGATCATTATGTACTTTCATCTATAGATACATGTTTCTCTGTAGGCCTGACATGTTTCAGGATGGTGTCCCTTCTTCAGAGGCATATTGCAGAGAGAAATTGTACATATAGAAGACACATTCAGAATCCAGTCCTCAAAACGAGGATAAAGTACATGAAATATGCAGAGGAACAGACTTTTGTATCAAAGTGAGAAGAAAAAGGAGTGATTCGATAAAATAAAATGACCACCAATTAGCCAAATGGCGGGCGTGGTGGTTTTTCCCCTGGATTCGGGAATAGCTCCGCAAAGGCCCCCGAAAGGGAGGATGACCCTGCCGTGTCCATACAGTGGCCTTGTTTAGGTTTTAGCCATGTTAGACAAATGACTGAAACATGATGAGCATTGATAGGTAGATTTTTAACCAGGTTTTTACAGTATTTCCAGCTACTGTACTGTGTATCCTGCACAGTATAGCAACCTGCAGCCAGGTGCTTGTGTAGGTTCATTAAAGTATTTCCAGCTACTGTACCGTGTACCATGCACAGTCTCACCTACAGTATAGCAACCTGCAGCCAGGTGCTTGTGTAGGCTCATTGAAGTATTTCCAGCTACTTTACTATGTACCCTGCACAGTCTCACCTACAGTATAGCAACCTGCAGCCAGGTGCTTGTGTAGGCTCATTAAAGTATTTCCAGCTACGTTACTGTGTACCCTGCACAGTCTGACCTACAGTATAGCAACCTGCAGCCAGGTGCTTGTGTAGGCTCATTGAAGTATTTCCAGCTACTTTACTCTGCACAGTCTGACCTACAGTATAGCAAAAGCAATAGGTGGAATAATGGGATTATTACGGTGCCAGAGATACAACAAAACGAAATATTAAAATAAATTAATTTTATTACAAAAAATCGCTGAATTAAAAAAAAAATACCCTGAAATCACCTACCGACGGGCCCCCTCCATGAGAGATCGACTAGTCATGAGCCATTATACACCTAAACAATCTGTTAGGGTCTTTAATACTGGCACCTTTTCTTGTGGACACTGTGATACCTGCCCCTTTGTCATTAATTCTAAAACGATAATTCTTCCCAATGGACAGATTCAGTCCATAAAATATTGTATTACCTGTAACACTATTGGAGTGGTCTATCTGGCCCTATGCGTCTGTGGATGTTTTTACATCGGCAAGACGAAACGTCCATTTTTCAGACGCATTAGGGACCACATTATGCCACTCCATAAGCAATTGGCTACTACAGCTTTAAATAGACATATTGCCATTCAACATAATTTTGATTCCAATGTAGTACGATTTGCGGAGCTTGAACATGTGCCCACACATGTTCGAGGCGGCAGTATCGACATTCCTCTTTTGCGACTAGAAACCAGGTGGATACATTGTTTAGATGCTACCAGATATCCTGGCTTAAATGAGTACATTAGTTTTAAATCCTTTCTGTAAGGTTATTGAATATTATTAACACTTTTTATTATCAATTGTTTCAAGAACTCTGTGGGTCCCCTAAACTATCTGGCTCTTGTGTTTGGTCTTTTTTCTTTTCCCCCCTTCCAATCTCTCTCCACATTTCCACCATGACTGCCGTTGCCCTATTAGCCTTTTTGATCTTACAGGCCTAACGCTTGTGACAGTGTCCTTTTTGTTCTCCCCTTTATCCATAAACAAAATATTCATTATTATTTATATTTCTCATTACTGTGTTTATCTTTTATTTTTTATTTTTATTTTTGTATTTTTTCGCTGCTCATTGTTTTTCTATTACTTTGAAATTAATGCAATTGAACGTGGTTGTAAATATAGACTGCTCAAATTCTTTGTGCGTGTTATTACATTGTCTATGTTAATTGTGCTCATCATCTGCAGCGCTGTGCAATCCTTTGCTTTACATGTTCATGGCTGGTTCTACTGCTTGGCTTGGAGCATGCCCAGTGGTTCCCTACTCGATTCCGCCCTCTCTATGTTTTCCAGTCTATTCATCCTTTTGATTCGCTGCCTGCCCTGTGCCCCGCTCGGCCGTCAGCCCCTCCTCTGTGGTGGGTCACTCCCATCACAGCCCGTGACTGTATGGACACCCAAGGGCTGGCCATCTTTGTCGGCCAGCCCGCTCTCAGGCTCATCATCGCCCCCTACTCCCCGCCTACCCCATCAATTACAACACCATCCTCTATCTGTAGCCTCGCCCCTGGAGGCGTGTGTTGGACATACTGTCCGCCCGCGCTTCCGGGAGGAACAAGGGACTATGGGTGTTGTAGGTATTTGCGGCAGCTAGTGCGCAGGCGCACGGGCCGTCTTTGTTCCGCTCCTGATTGGCTGATTAATTTCGCCAATCAGGTGGGGGGCTTTAAATAGGTGTAATAATCGTCCGTGATTGCGGACACACCGGGACGCTACACCGATCGCACTGAATGAGGAGGTCAAATTTGTTCTATGACTAATTACAACAATTTTAAATGCAGTGACAACACATCACAGCATTTACTTTATCACTCTGTTCAACTTAGGAACCTCGCCTACATCTCTCAGGCTCGTATGCCACACTCGATGTGGCAAACTGTATATATCTACTGCAGCAAATGTTCCATCTGAAAGTAAAATAGGGCGTACACACGGTCGGACTTTGTTCGGACATTCCGACAACAAAATCCTAGGATTTTTTCCGACGGATGTTGGCTCAAACTTGTCTTGCATACACACGGTCACACAAAGTTGTCGGAAAATCCGATCGTTTTAAACGCGGTGACGTAAAACATGTACGTCGGGACTATAAACGGGGCAGTGGCCAATAGCTTTCATCTCTTTATTTATTCTGAGCATGCGTGGCACTTTGTCCGTCGGATTTGTGCACACGATCGGAATTTCCGACAACGGATTTTGTTGTCGGAAAATTTTATCTCCTGCTCTCCAACTTTGTGTGTCGGAAAATCCGATGGAAAATATCCGATGGAGCCCACACACGGTCGGAATTTCCGACAACACGCTCCGATCGGACATTTTCCATCGGAAAATCCGACCGTGTGTACGGGGCATTAGACTGCTCCCTGTTTGCAGCTTAACCTGTTCAGCTGATTTAACAGGTATGATTTGTTAGTCAATCTTAGAATTCATGCCATTTTGACAAAAGAAGTTTTTTGTTTTTGGTTTTCTTCATCTTCCGTTATTTTTATACACACATCCTCTTTTCTTTTTATTTAGTCTGGTCAATTTATACGGTCCATTAGTAGCACTGATCGATCAACTACCATCGATCTTTCAGCGTCCCGATTCTTTTTTCTATATGATTTTACATTTTTGGTGAGTATCAAGGACTTTTTTGTCCCTTCTCTCCTTTTTGATTTAATTGAGCTAGTTAGCCTTACACACACACACATAGCTGTAGAAATATATATATACATATATATATGTATTTCTACAGCTATCTTTTAAGGACTTTTCATCAAGCCCCCTGCAGTCACACTAAGGCAGTGAGGAGGTGGCCCTCACTTTTGGAGGTTACCTGTGTGGCCCTCCGGGTCTCTTTGGGTATGTATGTGCGACCCTCAATTGATATTTCCATCCATGCTGGGACCTATTAATTGGGTGCTATTGTCTAGTTTCCATGCACTTCTGTTAGGGATTAGCATTGCGCTGCTCTTTGTGTATTCAGTTTATTTCATCATATTAATTTAATTTTCTTTTTGTAGAATTACAACCTAATACATCCCTTGAAGAAGCCAATGTATTGGCGAAACTAGTAGGGATTTATCTGATTCCTTCATCCATTGGTTGTAATATATTTGTTTATGCTCCTGTATGTATCTGTAAATGTATTGTAAATGAAATGCATTTATTTTTAAGCGATTTTTTGTAATAAAATTAATTTTAATTAATTAATTTTGTATCTCTGGCACCGTAATAATCCCATTATTCCACCTATTGTTTCTACTTACCCATTGGGATGAGGTGCCTTATCTAATTAAAAACACACACACCACCAGCTCCACTTTTTTCTACAGTATAGCAACCTGCAGCCAGGTGCTTGTGTAGGCTCATTGAAGTATTTCCAGCTACTGTACTGTGTACCCTGCACAGTCTGACCTACAGTATAGCAACCTGCAGCCAGGTGCTTGTGCAGGCTCATTGAAGTATTTCCAGCTACTTTACTGTGTACCCCGCACAGTCTCACCTACAGTATAGCTACCTGCAGCCAGGTGCTTGCGTAGGCTCTTGACGTATTTCCAGTTACTGTACCGTGTACCCTGCACAGTTGCACCTATAGTATAGCTACCTGAAGACAAGTGCAGGGGTTATCATACTAATAATACTACAGGCAGGCAGTTGATTCTGCTAGCTGCAGTATAATCGGTATATATATATATACCGTATTTATCGGCGTATAACACGCACCGGCGTATAACACGCACCCCAATTTAGGAGGGAATTTTAAGGAAAAAAAAACTTTTAGGAGGGAAGTTGAAGGGAAAAAAACTTACATTTAAATGCCCATCATTGCAGCCTTCCCAGTGAAGGCTCTGATGATGATACTGAGCTAGATGAAGGCAGTAACGTGAGCACGGACAGAGGGGGTGCCCAAGAAGGACAGCAATCTGGCAGTCATGTTCCCCCTGCTGCAGCATACTGCCAGGTTTGCTCCAATGATGAGGAGGGAGGGGATGATGAGGTCACTGACTCAACGTGGGTGTCTGATAGGAGAGAGGAGGAGGAGGCACATCACCAACGAGTCAGGATGCCCTCCAGGGGCCAGCCTAAGGGCAGCACACTGACTGCATCACACCTCAGAGCTCCACACGTGCAGGGCGCTGCTGTCTCTGCGTGTTATTCCAAAAGTTCTTTGGTGTGGGCCTTTTTTGAGACAAGTGCATCGGATCCCACCGCTGCTATTTGCAACATATGTCTCAAGCGTATCTCGCGTGGCCTGCTTGGGCACCACATGCTTGACCAGTCATATGTTGACCTCCCATGCAGTTCGTTGGCAAGCGTACCTAAAAGACCCACACCAAAGAACAAGAGGACCTCTACTTGATCCTCATCAGCTGGGATCTCCAACCCCACTATACCTTCAGTCCTCTCTGAGACCTGCACTGAGAGGAATGAAGGTGTAGAATTAGGTGTGTCACAGCCAAGTACTTGCGGGCAATCTGCTAATTGGTACACTGACGTCAGATTGTTCCAGGCAAGTTTCCCTGCCCCAGCTGCTGCACCGCAGAAAGAAGTTCGCTCCCAGCCATCCACATGCCCAGTGGTTAAATGCTAGCTTGGCAAAATTGCTAGCATTTCAACTGCTACCTTTTCAGTTGGTAGACTCTGCCTCCTTCCGTGAGTTTGTGGAATGTGCGGTTCCTCAGTGGCAGGTTCCCAAAGGCCCCTTTTTCTCACGGAAGGCAATTCCAGCTCTCTACCGGCATGTGGAAGGCTTTGTCTTGGCCTCGCTGGACAGGGCGGTCAACAGTAAGGTGAATATTACCGCTGACTCATGGTCCAGCAGGCATGGACAGCGACGTTACCTAAGTTTCATGGTACATTGGGTGACTCTGCTGGTAGCTGGGAAGGATGCAGGACAAGGTGCAGTAGTGTTGGAGGTTGTTCCACCACCACGCCTCCAAAATGCCACTACTGGTGATTCTGACACACCTCTCTCCTCCACCCCCTCCTCTTCTTCTTCCTCCATGGCCTCTTCCTGTGCTTTGTCCTCGAAACCAGCGGTGCTCTGTAGGCGTTCAAGGGGCTACGCAAGTACACAGGCCAAAAGATGCCATGTGGTGCTTGAGCTGGTGTGCTTGGGAGACAGGAGCCACACTGGGGAAGAGGTTTCACCAGCTCTGCAGGGGCAGGTTCAGAGGTGGTTAACGCCACACCAACTTAAGGCAGGAATGGTGGTTTGCGACAATGGCACCAACCTCCTCTCCACCCTCTGACGGGACAAATGAACCATGTGCCCTGTTTGGCTCTTGTCCTTAACTTGGTGGTGCAGTGGGTCTTGGGCAGTTACCCGGGCTTACAGGATGTCCGGAGGCAGGCCAGGAAAGTCTGTGTGCATTTCTGCTGGTCATATAATGCCAGTGCTCGGCTGGCAGATCTCCAAAAGGAATTTAACCTGTCCAAGAACCGCCTAATCTGTGACATGCCCACCAGGTGGAACTCAACATTGGCCATGCTGCAGTGGCTGCACATGCAGCAGAGGGCCATCAATGAGTATCTGTGCAACTATGGCACCAGGACAGGGTCAGGGGAGCTTGTTTTTTTTCCCCACGCCAATGGGCCATGATCAGGGATGCATGCACTGTCCTGTCACCATTTGAGGAGGCCACGAGGATGGTGAGCAGTGACAGTGCATGCATTAGTGACACTGTCCCCCTTGTCCACCTGTTGGAGCACAGGCTGCGTGGAATAATGGACAGGGCACTTGAGGCAGAACAGAGGCAGGAAGAGGAGGACTTCCTTAGCTCTCAAGGCCCCATTTATCCAGACAGTGTTCCTGTGTGCCCGCCAATCACCCAGGAAGAGGACAAGGAGGAGGAGGAGGATTGTGTCAGCGTGGAGGTGGAGCCTGGCACTCAGCATCAGCAGCAGTCTTTAAGTAATCATTTACAGTCCCAAGAAACCCATGGACTTGTACGTGGCTGGGAGGAGGTGGCTGCGGATCATGTTGTCCTTAGTGACCCAGAGGACTCCGGACCGAATGCCTCAGCAAACCTACGCTGCATGGCCTCCCTGATCCTGCAAAGCCTGCAGAAGTATCCTCGTATTTGTGGTATCAAGGAGATCAATACTGGCTGGCAACCCTCCTTTATCCACATTACAAGGGTAAGGTTGCGGACCTTATCTTGCTGTCACAGGGGGAGCAGAGGATGAAACAACTTTGGGAGGCCTTGCAGAAAGGTCTGTGCATCGCATTCCCAGAGACTGGGAGGTTACAAACTCCTGTTCCTGGACAACGTGTTGCTGAGGCTTCGGTCAGTCAAAGAAGGATCGGTGGAGAAGGTGGCCGTCTGACCGATGCGTTCAGGCAATTTTTTAGTCCGCAGCCCCAAGGTATGATTGGTTCCAGCAACCATTGCCAGCGTCTGTTTTACATGGTCCAGGAATACCTAGGGCCAAGATCTGACTTGGACACCTTTCCCACCGAAAATCCTCTGGGTTACTGGGTCTTGAGGATGGATCACTGGCCAGAGCTTGCACAGTATGCAATTGAGCTACTGGCCTGTCCTGCATCCAGTGTTCTTTCGGAACGCACATTCAGTGCTGCTGGAGGCTTTGTAACCAATCACAGGGTGCGTCTGTCCACCGACTCGGTCGATCAACTGACCTTCATAAATCAGTCTTGGATCACCACCAGCTACCAAGCACCTGATGCTGATGTAACCGAATAATTTTTTTTGAAATGTCAGATCCCTTCAAAGACTGCCTATGCTGATGCTGAGTGACTATCCTGTTATTTTGAGTAATTATCCTCTTCCTCCTCAATGATCATGCTGATAGCTTGTAAGAACATTTTTGGTTCTGGGCGCCGCCACCAGTGCCTAAGGCCCAATTTTTCAGCCCCTGTTCAACAGGGGCATGTAATTACAATTTTTGATGCAATTCTTTGCAGCAGGGCTAGTTCCTGCGCTCCAAGTAGAGTATCTGTGAGGGGTTGCAGTGTTGTGGCACCAGCACCAGTGCCTAAGGCCCAATTTTTCTGCCCCTGTTCAACAGGGACATGTAATTAGAATTCTTGATCTAATGTTTCATAGCAGGGCCCTGTGAGGGCTTACAGTGTTGTGGCAACAACAACACCTAAGGTGCAAATTTCTGCTGAGTATATAGGGCAGGCCCCTACTTTCAAACATCCAACTTACAAACGACTACTTGCAAACGGAAGGAGACAACAGGAAGTGAGATTAAATCTACCCTAGGAAGGGAAATTCTGTCCTGTAAGAGTTAATATGGGAAAAACGTTTCTCCTTTCCACTGATGCTTTATCACCAATCCTTGTTTCACTAAAACCCCCAAATTTTCAAAAAACATTTGTCATTGGGACAAAAAGTTAGGTGAAATCTTCTGAAGAGGAGCACAGACAGCAAAACAAATGTCACAGGGGTGATAACCCTTCCCTATGTTTTCCAAAAAGCTTAAAATAGATTTTTTGGCTGGAGCTAAACACGTTAAAAATGTACCAGTTCAAAATTACAAACAGATTCTACTTAACAACAAACCTACAGTCCCTGTCTTGTTTGCACCGCCTGTATACTGCTGTTCAGAGTATATACGGCCTGGTGGCCACACACCTTTCCTTTTTTTTATTTGGGTGCGGGGTTTCCCTTAATATCCATACAAGACCCAAAGGGCCTGGTAATGGACTGGGGGGTACCCATGCCGTTTGTCTCACTGATTTTCATCCATATTGCCAGGACCCAAGATTACATTAAAGCTGCAAGCAGTTTTAAATGACTTTTATTCCTTTAAATATGTCATTTTGTGCAGGGACTGTTCTAAGCACGGGAAACACGGGCCACTTTACAGGCATACTATAGACACCCCCCAGGTACAATATTTAAAGGAATATTTTACTTTTTTTTTTTTTATACTTTAAGCATCATTAAAGTCATTGTTTCCGAAAAAAAGGCCGTTTTTAAAACTTTTTTGCATTGATATATGTCCCCTGGGGCAAGACCCGGGTCCCCAAACCCTTTTTAGGACAATACCATGCAAATTAGCCTTTAAAATTAGCACTTTTGATTTTGAACGTTCGAGTCCCATAGACATCAATGGGGTTCTAACGTTCGTGCAAATTTTCGGTCCGTTCGCAGGTTCTGGTGCAAACCGAACCGGGGGGTGTTCGGCTCATCCCTAGTCCTGTAGTCTGATGAGACCAAGATAAACATATTTGGTTCAGATGGTGTCAAGTGTGTGTGGCAGCAACCAGGTGAGGAGTACAAAGACAAGTGTGTCTTGCCTACAGTCAAGCACGGTGGTGGGAGTGTCATGGTCTGAGGCTGCATGAGGGCTGCCAACACTGGGGAGCTACAGTTCATTGAGGGAACCATGAATGCCAACATGCACTGTGACATACTGAAGCAGAGCATGTTCCCCTCCCTTCGGAGACTGGGCTGTATGGCAGTATTCCACCATGATAATGACCCCAAACAAACCTCCAAGATGACCATTGCCTTGCTAAAGAAGCTGAGGGTAAAGGTGATGGACTGGCCATGCAGACCTGAACCCTAATGAGTATCTGTGGGGCATCCTCTAACAGAAGGTGGAGGAGTGCAGAATATATAACATCCACCAGCTCCGTGATGTTGTCATGGAGGAGTGGAAGAGGACTCCAGTGGCAACCTGTGAAGATCTGGTGAACTCCATGCCAAGAGGGTTAAGGTAGTGCTGGAAAATAATGGCCACACAAAATATTGATACTTTGGGCTCAATTTGGACACTTTCACTTAGGGATGTACTTACTTTTGTTGCCAGCGGTTTAGACATTATTGGATGCGTGTTGAGTTATTTTGAGGGGACAGCAAATTTACACTATTATACAAACTGTACACTCACTACTTCTCACTACCACTCTACTACTACATTGTAGCAAAGTGTCATTTCTTCAGTGTTGTCACGTAAAAAGATATAATAAAATATTTACAAAGATGTGAGGGGTGTACTCACTTTTGTGAGATACTGTGTGTAATATATATATATATATATATATATATATATATATATATATATACACACACACATATACACACACACACACACACACACACATTACGGTAAGCATGCACTTTATATGGTGGAGGTGCACAAATTATGGTGGTGTTGGAAGTCAGTTCAAGAGTTCACCCATTTTTTGCATCTTATGGACTAATTTTTACATATCTTTTTCACTTTTTGGTGTGAGGAGTCATATATATATATATATATATATATATATATATATATATATATATATATATATATATATATATATATATATATATATATATATATATATATATATATATATATCTTTTTTTTCTCAGACAAAAGGTGGTGGAACTCACCCCCTCCCCTGGCCTTGCATGCCCCTACCCACCCCTAGGACCGCCCCTAGAACTGCCCCTTTAGAGAACAGGGATGCACATGCAAGTAAAATTTGGGGGGCTATAAAAGTAATTGTATGCAATTGAATAAAAAGCAATGCAGTAAAATGTGCAAAAAAATTGGAATACTTACCACTTACCAAAAGCTCAGAGACATTTCCAGAGGATTTCAGTGTTCTTGTCATATGCATCTTCTTTGCTTCTCTCCTTACTTCTGACATCAGTAGCAGCATGACGACCACGAAGAGACATTCCCAAATGTGCAGCACAGAGACATTCCCAAATGTGCGGCAAAGAGACATTCTCAAATGTGTGGAAAAGAGACATTCCCACATGTGCGGCACAGAGACATTCCCACATGTGCGACACAGAGACATTCCCAAATGTGCAGCAAAGAGATTCCCACATGTGCGGCACAGAGACATTCCCAAATGTGCAGCAAAGAGACATTCCCAGTGCATTAGAGACAGCCACAGTCCAGCAAAGAGAGACCATCCACCCAGCAAAGAGACCACCCAGCTTAGTCCAGCAAAGAGGCCATCCAGCCCAGCAAAGCGACCACCCAGCTTAGTCCAGAAAAGAGACTGCCCAGCACAGCAAAGAGACTACCCAGCAAAGAGACAGTCCAGTCCAGCAAAGAGACTACCCAGCAAAGAGACTACTCAGCAAAGAGGCCGCCCAGCCCAACAAAGACCACCCAGATTAGTCCAGCAAAGAGACCGCCCAGCAAAGAGACCGCCCAGCAAAGAGACCGCCCAGCAAAGAGACCGCCCAGCAAAGAGACCGCCCAACTTAGTCCAGCAAAGAGTCTGCCCAGCAAAGTGTGCCCAGGAAAGAGACTGCCCAGCAAACAGTGTCCAGGGAAAGAGACTGCCCAGCAAGCAGTGCCCAGGGAAAGAGAGTGCCCAGCAAAGAGTGCCCAGGGAAAGAGAGTGCCCAACCCAGTCAGGAGACCACACAACACAACCCCATTCAGCATTAATTTTTTTTACAACACACCTGGGGCTAGTGAGGAGTTGTAGGAGGAAGACCGCCTGACAGGCTACTTACCATCACTATCCACATCCGACACATGGCGCCAATCCGATCTCCCGCACAGCACTGAGGAGCGGGGCCGAAACGCGGAGTACAGATCACTCCGCCTTCCACTCTCACAAGCTCCGTTCGATCCCTCGGGGCAGTGCGCAGCAGGAAGAGGCAGGTCAGCCATCAGAAATTTTGGGGCCCCTTACACAGCTTTATGCCTGGGCACCCAACATTCCCCAGGGCCCACCCACTGGCTGTCCTACTGAATCCGCCCACTGACCATCCCACTGAGTCATCATCCGCATCCTTCTCCACAATGTAACTCTCATCCTCATCCCCACCCAGAATCATTTGCCTCCCTCTCCAAGAGAGGGATGGGTGATTCTGTGTGGGGATGAGGATGATGGAGAGGGATGGATGATCTGGGGTGGGAATGAGGGAGAGGGATGGATGATCCGGGGTGGGGATGAGGATGATGGAGGGGGATGGATGATCCGGGGTGGGGATGATGGAGAGGGATGGATGATCTGGGGTGGAGATGAGGATGATGGAGGGATGGATGATCCAGGGTGGGGATGATGGAGAGGTATGGATGATCCGGGGTGGGGATGATGGAGAGGGATGGATGATCCGGGGTGGGGATAATGGAGAGGGATGGATGATCTGGGGTGGGGATGATGGAGAGGGATGGATGATCTGGGGTGGGGATGAGGGAGAGGGATGGATGATCCGGGGTGGGGATGAGGATGATGGAGAGGGATAAATGATCCGGGGTGAGGATGATGAAGAGGGATGGATGATCCGGGGTGGGGATAATGGAGAGGGATGGATGATCTGGGGTGGGGATGATGGAGAGGGATGGATGATCCGGGGTGGGGATGATGTAAAGGGATGGATGATCCGGGGTGGGGATGAGGGAGAGGGATGGATGATCCGGAGTGGGGATGATGGAGAGGGATGGATGATCCAGGGTGGGGATGATGGAGAGGGATGGATGATCCGGGGTGGGGATAATGGAGAGGGATGGATGATCCGGGGTGGGGATGATGGAGAGGGATGGATGATCTGGGGTGGAGATGACGATGATGGAGGGATGGATGATCCGGGGTGGGGATGATGAAGAGGTATGGATGATCCAGGGTGGGGATGATGGAGAGGGATGGATGATCCGGGGTGGGGATGATGGAGAGGGATGGATGATCCGGGGTGGGGATGATGGAGAGGGATGGATGATCCGGGGTGGGGATGATGGAGAGGGATAGATGATCCGGGGTGGGGATGATGGAGAGGGATAGATGATCTGGGGTGGGGATGATGGAGAGGGATAGATGATCTGGGGTGGGGATGATGGAGAGGGATGGATGATCTGGGGTGGGGATGAGGGAGAGGGATGGATGATCCGGGGTGGGGATGATGGAGAGGGATGGATGATCTGGGGTGGGGATGATGGAGAGGGATGGATGATCTGGGGTGGGGATGATGGAGAGGGATGGATGATCCGGGGTGGGGATGATGGAGAGGGATGGATGATCTGTAGTGGGGATGATGGAAAGGGATGGATGATCCGGGGTGGGGATGAGGGAGAGGGATGGATGATCAGGAGTGGGGATGATGGAGAGGGATAGATGATCCGGGGTGGGGATGATGGAGAGGGATGGATGATCCAGGGTGGGGATAATGGAGAGGGATGGATGATCTGGGGTGGGGATAATGGAGAGGGATGGATGATCCGGGGTGGGGATAATGGAGAGGGATGGATGATCCGGGGTGGGGATAATGGAGAGGGATGGATGATCCGGGGTGGGGATGATGGAGAGGGATGGATGATCCAGGGTGGGGATGATGGAGAGGGATGGATGATCCGGGGTGGGGATGAATGAGAGGGATGGATGATCCGGGGTGGGGATGAGGATGATGGAGAGGGATGGATGATCTGGGGTGGGGATGAGGGAGTGGGATGGATGATTCGGGGTGGGGATGAGGGAGAGGGATGGATGATCCAGGGTGGAGATGAGGGACAGGGATGGATGATCCGGGGTGGGGATGATGGAGAGGGATGAATGATCCGGGGTGGGGATGATGGAGAGGGATGGATGATCCGGGGTTGGGATGATGGACAGGGATGGATGATCCGGGGTGGGGATGAGGAGTGGGGATGAATGAGAGGGATGGATGATCCGGGGTGGGGATGAGGATGATGGAGAGGGATGGATGATCTGGGGTGGGGATGATGGAGAGGGATGAATGATCCGGGGTGGGGATGATGGAGAGGGATGGATGATCCGGGGTTGGGATGATGGAGAGGGATGGATGATCCGGGGTGGGGATAATGGAGAGGGATGGATGATCTGGGGTGGAGATGACGATGATGGAGGGATGGATGATCCGGGGTGGGGATGATGAAGAGGTATGGATGATCCAGGGTGGGGATGATGGAGAGGGATGGATGATCCGGGGTGGGGATGATGGAGAGGGATGGATGATCCGGGGTGGGGATGATGGAGAGGGATGGATGATCCGAGGTGGGGATGATGGAGAGGGATAGATGATCCGGGGTGGGGATGATGGAGAGGGATAGATGATCTGGGGTGGGGATGATGGAGAGGGATGAATGATCCGGGGTGGGGATGATGGAGAGGGATGGATGATCCAGGGTGGGGATGATGGAGAGGGATGGATGATCCGGGGTGGGGATAATGGAGAGGGATGGATGATCCGGGGTGGGGATGATGGAGAGGGATGGATGATCTGGGGTGGAGATGACGATGATGGAGGGATGGATGATCCGGGGTGGGGATGATGAAGAGGTATGGATGATCCAGGGTGGGGATGATGGAGAGGGATGGATGATCCGGGGTGGGGATGATGGAGAGGGATGGATGATCCGGGGTGGGGATGATGGAGAGGGATGGATGATCCGGGGTGGGGATGATGGAGAGGGATAGATGATCCGGGGTGGGGATGATGGAGAGGGATAGATGATCTGGGGTGGGGATGATGGAGAGGGATGGATGATCTGGGGTGGGGATGAGGGAGAGGGATGGATGATCCGGGGTGGGGATGATGGAGAGGGATGGATGATCTGGGGTGGGGATGATGGAGAGGGATGGATGATCTGGGGTGGGGATGATGGAGAGGGATGGATGATCTGTAGTGGGGATGATGGAAAGGGATGGATGATCCGGGGTGGGGATGAGGGAGAGGGATGGATGATCAGGAGTGGGGATGATGGAGAGGGATAGATGATCCGGGGTGGGGATGATGGAGAGGGATGGATGATCCAGGGTGGGGATAATGGAGAGGGATGGATGATCTGGGGTGGGGATAATGGAGAGGGATGGATGATCCGGGGTGGGGATAATGGAGAGGGATGGATGATCCGGGGTGGGGATGATGGAGAGGGATGGATGATCCAGGGTGGGGATGATGGAGAGGGATGGATGATCCGGGGTGGGGATGAATGAGAGGGATGGATGATCCGGGGTGGGGATGAGGATGATGGATAGGGATGGATGATCTGGGGTGGGGATGAGGGAGTGGGATGGATGATTCGGGGTGGGGATGAGGGAGAGGGATGGATGATCCAGGGTGGAGATGAGGGACAGGGATGGATGATCCGGGGTGGGGATGATGGAGAGGGATGAATGATCCGGGGTGGGGATGATGGAGAGGGATGGATGATCCGGGGTTGGGATGATGGACAGGGATGGATGATCCGGGGTGGGGATGAGGAGTGGGGATGAATGAGAGGGATGGATGATCCGGGGTGGGGATGAGGATGATGGAGAGGGATGGATGATCTGGGGTGGGGATGATGGAGAGGGATGAATGATCCGGGGTGGGGATGATGGAGAGGGATGGATGATCCGGGGTTGGGATGATGGACAGGGATGGATGATCCGGGGTGGGGATGAGGATGATGGAGAGGGATGGATGATCTGGGGTGGGGATGATGGAGAGGGATGGATGATCCAGGGTGGGGATGAGGGAGAGGGATGGATGATCCAGGGTGGGGATGAGGGAGAGGGATGGATGATCCGGGGTGGGGATGATGGAGAGGGATGGATGATCCGGGGTGGAGATGAGGATGATGGAGAGGGATGGATGATCTGGGGGAGGGGATGAGGATGATGGAGAGGGATGGATGATGGATGATCCTGGGTGGGGGTGGGGATGATGGAGAGGGATGAATGATCTGGGGTGGGGATGATGGAGAGGGATGGATGATCCAGGGTGGGGATGATGGAGAGGGATGGATGATCCGGGGTGGGGATGATGGAGAGGGATGGATGATCCGGGGTGGTGATGAGGATGATGGAGAGGGATGGATGATCCAGGGTGGGGATGATGGAGAGGGATGGATGATCCAGGGTGGGGATGATGGAGAAGGATGGATGATCCAGGGTGGGGATGATGGAGAGGGATGGATGATCCGGGGTGGGGATGATGGAGAGGGATGGATGATCCGGGGTGGGGATGATGGAGAGGGATGGATGATCCGGGGTGGGGATTAAGATGATGGAGAGGGATGGATGATCCGCGGTAGGGATGATGGAGAGGGATGGATGATCCGGGCTGGGGATGATGGAGAGGGATGGATGATCTGGGGTGGGGATTAAGATGATGGAGAGGGATGGATGATCCGCGGTAGGGATGATGGAGAGGGATGGATGATCCGGGCTGGGGATGATGGAGAGGGATGGATGATCTGGGGTGGGGATGAGGATAATGGAGAGGGATGGATGATCCAGGGTGGGGATGAGGATGATGGAGAGGGATGGATGATCTGGGGTGGGGATGATGGAGAGGGATGGATGATCGGGGGGAGGGGATGAGGATGATGGAGAGGGATGGATGATCGGGGGGAGGGGATGAGGATGATGGAGAGGGATGGATGATCCGGGGTGGGAATGAGGATGATGGAGAGGGATGGATGATCCTGGGTGGGGATGAGGATAATGGAGAGGGATGGATGATGGATGATCCGGGGTGGGGATGAGGATGATGGAGAGGAATAAGGATGATTCTGGGTTAAGAAGAGAGTTACACAATGTAACTCATCTTCACCCAAAAACACCCTCTTCCCTCTCCACAATGTAACTCCATTATGTTAGCTTGACAGGGTCAGGTGTATGATGTCCTATCTGGGAGATTAAATACAGACAGTGCACGCCACAAACCAATCTAAATCTACAGCAGCACAATGCAGCACACACATTGACTTTGGTGACTTACCATGTCTGCATGGCATGCACAGCACTGACGAGGCTGGCCACACCCCCTCCCTGAGATCACATTACTAACCTATCACCACTGTCACACTCCGTCTCAGCAGGGGAGCAAAGATCATGGATCATCTGCAGGGCGGGGCAGAGGAGACGCACGGGACTACACACAGCTCAGCTGTACAGAGGTTTATCTGTGTTTCCTCCGCGGGAGGCAGGGCACAGGCTATACAGAGATTAGGAAGTTTGCTTACAAACAATAAGTGGCGGAATGCAGTCCCACTGCGTTCCACCAGAAAAGATGAATAAAATCAACAGAGATGTAAGAAATATTGCAAATACAAAGTAAAAGCCATTATGACCCTGTATGAATCCGGCTTAGAAGGAAACAAAAGTTTCACCTTATAAAATCTCACATTGACACAATTTATGATCGCTGTGTATAATCATGTTGAAAACCAGCACATTTTGGTGAATAGAGTGAATTCCAAAATGTTTGTTCCTCTGTGTTTTCTGTATCATGATATTAAATAAGAAACTCTATATGATCGCTAAATATAAGATTTGGATACCATAAGATACAGGACAGTAAAGTTCATACATGCAGTTAAAAATAAAATGAAAAATACAGACCTACATTGTCTGAATATTGTTTATTGCTCTGTTTCCAATTCTTGTGACTGACTCTGACCTTTTAAAGATAAAATCTACCTTTGTGTTAAAGAGATTCAGGGTGATAGAAATTGGTTCAAACTCCCCGAAGGCTGTTAAATGACATGTTCTAGCAATCACTGACTGTTATCCACAGCGTAATTAGTTTGCAGATGAGAAGTGTGTCTGTAATTCTTTCTTGGTAAGACACATTGAAGAAATACAATATACCTGACCTTCAGGTGTTTAACTCTGTGGAATTATAATAAAAAAAATGCAGCATAGACAATTTAAAAACTTCTAGAATTACCACAAATAAGAGATGGTCAAATAGATGTGAGAATTAGCCTGGATGGTACTAATCTACAACCAGCAAAAACAATTGAATAAAATCTTCCACAATTCAACTTCCAGAAGTTTCTTTTTTTTAATTACTTTTTGTTATTTAGTTTAAAAACAAATCTTTTACTCTCTGCCTTACTTAGAAATACCAACCTTCAAAGTTAGGCATATAGGCTGGTATAATCACTGCTAAGAGACAGCCAGAATGTTGGTTCTCTCCCAAAAGTATACAGCCTATAAGCCCTTCAACAAGAGAATAAGAAAAAAACGCTCTGGGACTTTCAGGGCAGAATGAAGAAAAAAGGTTTGTTATTGCTAAAAGGCAAGTGTCAATTTTTATTTTACAGTTTGAAGTAAAAAGGCAACAGTCCAAAAAATGGTTGTATATAACAAACAATATATGCAGAAAACATGGGGAAAAAGCACAATCTCATTTATATACATCAATACCCTAGTATATCAAGGTATGCCCCAAGGGGCTGCCAGCATGGTACTTGGGAGAAATACTTGAATGGTTCCTTAACTTATTTCAGAAAATTTCCTTCTTCAGGGGTTTTTATGGGTATGAAACATATCTAAAATTGTGATATGTTATAATTACTGTGGGAGTATAAAAAATGTACAATACAGAATATTTAAATAAATACAATTGTCTATTGTATATAGAAGTACACTAACAGTCAATAAATCAGCAAATGAACAGACTTAAATTCTATCCGATAAGGCTGATGTTGGCTACCCCTCAACCAGTGGGCAAAGGGAGGCACTGTGTGGATCCCTGCATGTCCACAGGGACCCTTAATGTAAAGGCAACAGCGCCAGTGCATGGCGGGATGTTCTGTGAATGAAAATTTTAAACACAAAGTTGGGACTGTATAGCAAAAAGGTAGCTCAGGTAAGTACGGGGAAACAGCACATACATAAGGTGGATGGATCAAAGTGCTATAGATCCATCCTTAAAACATAATAAATAACCAACATCAATGGCAAAGAAAAGGAACAATAAGCATACCTTAGAGAGTTCAAGTTGTAGCCTAACAGGGGGATATACCTGTTCCCAGGTGATAGACGTATGTTATCAATTCAGTGGTCAGTTTTTATATGTGCTCATACCCCCCATGGAAACAGGGAGGAGTTGAACTCTCCCATCGAGTGCCACGTGGCAACCCATGCCAACCAGCCCACCAGTGGCTGCCTGGTGGCCAGAATGGAGGAGAACGAATCCCCCCAGTGCAATGATGTGCAGTGCCACCCCGCCTACTAGGGTGGGATAACATCACGCGACACCACGCCGCCAACATGCTTGAGGCAGACCTGTGTCAGGAGAGGCACAAGGAGGGTGCCATGTTCACCCGGAACCGGAAAGGGGGCCGACCCACTGGGACAGGCAAGGCCCCTGCATGTCGGGCAGAACACAGAGCGCATCCACCACAGACACCTAACTGGCTCCCCCTGGTGGAGAAACAGCACCCAACAGCCCAAACCGTTACACAGGACAAAAAACATATATACATGCTGAATTGTAATGAGGGTATATCATATTAATCATCATAAAAAAGGAATACACAGTGAGGAAAAGAACAAACACAGAAACAAAAAAATAAAACAGCACCAGAAATAATATAAAAGGATGGAAATTAGTGATAATGATGAACAAAATAAGTATATGTGAACTGGAGAACAAAACAATAAGCAAAATGGAATATAAAATAGACAAAAACAAAACATGAAGGAATGCGCCTAAAAAAAAGGGAAAATGGACTAGACAAAATGTGATGAAATAACAGGAAAATAATACCTTGCAGCCAAGTTCCAAGTCGATAGACACAAGGACTGAGTCAGTGGTAGACTATACCATCATAGGCAGCTAGGAGGCAGAAGACCTTAAGGGAACATAGACAAAAGGGGGAAAAGTGGGAAGCTAATGATCACATTTGGATCACAGATTAAGTTCACAGTCTCCTAATGTAAATCCATGTAAATAAGGCTTGAAGTTGAAAGCTTCAATGACAAACGGACAAATTAAATAGTCAAATGACATCTCTTAAAACCCACCCAATGTTTTCTGAATCTGAAACCAGATTGAAATCAGACTTGGAAAAATTCAACAAAGACATACCAATCAAAAATGATAAAACATGTTGTAAGAGGGCCTTTCAAGAGGGGAAAGCTTTTAGATGGCATCATGGTCAGAACAGCAAAAAGGGATATTCTAATGTCTCCAGGTCGGTTAGAGATGTTACTGTTCCTGAATTTTCTATATGTTCATCATTCTATGTCCTCTCTTTCCTCTCAGTCTTCCACACAACACAAAGGATCTAAGCGACACAAACATTGCCGTCATGGTGATGGGTCACATGACAACTCTCCCACCATGGACCACCCCCCCCCACATCTAGGTAACTGTAGTGGGTTGCTCCCACAGCAATGCACGTAGTGACATGGTAATCTCATATGCCTGGTGAGAACCCCCCCACAGCTCAAACACACCTAATACAGCATCCACATCTTCACAATCCTCTTCACACACGCATAAAGACACTTTCTTAGGAAAGATGCTTGGCAATATGCCTACATATCAGGGCATCATGAAAATGTATGTCAAAAAGGTACAAAAAACACATCCCAACAAACACCGTTAAACATTATCAACCTGTCCCCACACAAATTATCACCAGATGAGATTAACGTACTATCAAAGGGCCTCACATTTGTTTCACGCCCCGACTCTAGTCTTAACAGATTTGAGGCCACAAAAGACATACATATATTTGTACGTAATCTACTCCTTAAAAGCCTATTTGCCAAGAGACAAACCTCCCATGACCCCTCCTATACTAGGCGGGATCGCACAGCCCTAGACCATCTGATTGCCTTACTTGAAGAAAATGAACCTTATTGACTCACCGGACATTTGAAGCATTGCTTGCAGAAGTTGATGACCAATCCCATATCCAGTAGGCCAATACTGAGACTAACTCCCTTAAGAAGAAGTCAGATTTATACCTTTCACCTAGTTCTAACCATAATGCAGCTACTTTTCTCAAATTAGTTTCCAAATGTAAGGATTTCAAATATGCATCACAGCAAGCTTTCCCCAGGTGAAAAGGGGGCCCTTCAATCCTTGTCCAAAAACCAGAGTATCACCATCAAGCCCTCTGACAAATGGGAAATGAGGTGGTCATGGACAATGACAAATACATACATATGTGCAACAAAATTCTGGTCAACATAGAATGGTACCGCTCAATACCCAAATCATTCTTGGACTCCTTTACTAGGGAGTTGTATCTACTGGTGAACCAGGTTTATTATAATAACATCATCTCTAAAACATTATGGGAGTTTATTCATCCCAGCTTCCCCCCAAGTGGCCACCTTTCATGCACTCCCAAAAGTACACAAGAACCACTCCAATCCCCCCGGGTAGACTCATAATTTCGGGCAAAGGCAGTCTGACTGAAAATCTAAGCTGAATGGTAGACAACCATCTTTGACCTTTTGTAACCAGCCTATCCTTGTATGTATGTGATACCATCCATCTGCTACAGATTTTAGAGGGTACTTAAGTCAATGGTGACACCATTTTAGTCGCCATTGATGTGGAGGCCCTCTACAGCTGCATACCTCAGGACAAAGGCCTCTCTGCGATACACAATGTCCAATCGCAGAGAAAGGTCAAAACGAACATCAACTGAATGAATTCATACTTTTGTCTTTTGGTTTCATCCTTAGACACAATATGTTCTCATTCAATGGCTCCCACTTCCTCCAGGTGCCGGGGGTGGCTACAGGGACCTGTTGTACCCCCACACATACCAACCTGTAACTGGGGGAGTGGAAGCATACCATGCTCGTGGACGAGAACCCTTTTATATATATGGACCACATCTTAGCATGGCACCACTATATCGACAACGTCTTTGTCCTTTGTAAATGCTCCAAAGAACTAATTTTGGAGTTCCTGACATGCATTAATACCAAATGTAAAGAGAAAAAGAATTGCGCTAGGTGCTCAAAAAAGTGAAAAAATAATTAATAAGAAAATAACCGTGAAGGGGGTCCTGCTGCTAGACACTATAACCCCAATACGAGGGCACAAAAAACAGATGTAAAGAGAACAGTGCAGCAAATGGACAAATGTCATGAGTGAAAAATATTGTGAAATTATTGTTAAAAAATCAATATAAAGAATTTAAGCAATCAATGATGAATAACACCTAATAATAATAACTAGTGAGAAAAACATTAAATCAACAAGTCCATAAGTGATGAAAAGGCAAAATATAATAAATGCAAATAAAAAGTTCTGAATTATAATGTGATTAAAGTCCAAACGTTATTCCATGCAGAGTTCTGGATTAGTAATTCACCGCCAGTGCTGCCCACCACCTGGTGATAATGTAATGAAGGCTTACCAGAGAGCCAGCGACCGCCCTTACTCAGGGGGGTCAAAACAGGCTTAGTAGAGGGAGAAGTAGCGATGAACTTCAAGGTATATTTTTTTTCTGTTTTTACTAGTAATGATGGCGATCTGCAGTTTTTAGCGGGACTGCGACATTGCAGGGGACAAATCTGACCCCAAATTACACTTTTTGGGGACCAGTGACATTATTACATTAATCAGTGCTATAAAAATGCACTGATCAATGTAAAAATGACACTGGCAGGGAAGAGGTTCACACCAGGGGGTGATCAAGGGGTTAAGTGTGTTCCCTAGGTGTATTCTAACTAAGGGGGATGGGCTCACTGGGACATGACAGATGACTGTCCCCTGTCAGAACGGGGATTCGACTAGTTTACAAAAGCAGATCCCCATTTTGTCTTTGTATTAAGTGATCACGGGTTGCCAGCAGACATCGAGTCCGCCTGACCCGGGGGCATGCTCCCGCAGTGTACAGCGGGAGTGAAAGTGCGCTGCCGGTGGCGCGCACTCACTTGCAACTGCACCTGCTCGAGCTGCCGTACAGGTACGGCGATTCGCGCAGGAGAGCCGACCTGCCGCAGTATAACTGCGTGAGCTGGTCGGCTAGTGGTCAAAGCCTCCTCTGTTTGCTTCCTTCCATGCATTTTGAGCAGGATGTGTGGGATGTGCAGGCTAAAAAACATGTATTTTATGTAAGCTTCTCTGAGGTTGAAAAAAGGAAAGTATACTAATAAGTAGAGTGGTGTGTCTGCTGCATGGAAACTCCTCCAGACATGAGACTATAGGGAAATAGTGAGAAAAAGAGACTTGTCCAACAGCAGCTATGAATTTGTTAAAATACAGAATCTTCTGAAAGGACAATAAACACTTTAAGCTAAAAAGTCTATCCCCCCTAGTCTAGTCTGTGCGATGCTGTTTTTTTCTGTTACAGCTACATTATAGCATGTAGAAAATGTAATCAATGCAATTAATAGTTTTAGCATTTCATACAAATTTCATACACTTCAATACATTTTATTTGTATGGAATTTTAGGATGTTTCTGTATTTAAAATGTTAATGAAAATTCAACATTTTTTATGAAAATGTGAATATTAACTTAACAATCAAACTCAGTTATGAAAACATTGCTTCAAAAAAACTGTCTGCATTGTAAATATTTAAAAAATTTAATTTTCCCAGGGTAGCTCTGAATATGATTGATTGGTGTAAGACATCACAGATACGTTTAAAGGAATGCACTTTTAAAAATGAAGCCAGCTGTTTCTCTGTTGGTGTGATACGTTCATTAGAAAACATTAGCTCTCAGCTCACGTTACTGGTGCACAACATGTCAGAATATATGCCCAATGAATTAATAACAAACAGCAGCCACTATAGAGTCAATGGCCTAAAGTCACGTAAGCTTGAAATAGTGTAAACAGTTTTAAATCTAACTCTTGTTAATAGATAAATACACAGTTAAAATGAATTCTGCTCAATGAGTCTTGTGATCCAGGCACCCATGCAAAACTGTATAGCTAAGTTAAAGGGGTTGTAAATTTTCATCCTATGCATTAAGGTGAAAAAACTTCTGTCACTGAGCAGCCCCCCCCCCCCCCCCCCCCCGTTTTACTCACCTGAGCCTGTTCGTTCCCAGCCGAGATGCGCTCTACCTCTCTGCACGGGCTGTCTCGGCTGTTGATTGGATAAATCAATAGCAGTGCAGCCATTGGCTCCCGCTGCTGTCAATCAGATCCAATGACACGGGCACTGGGGGGGTGGGGCCGAGCCCGGCATTCTGTGTCTATGTAACCACAGGGAGAGTGCTTCTCCTAGGGGGTTTACCGATGCAGGGAGTAGCCGCAATCGCCATTGGGGGACCCCAGAAGACGATGATCGGGGCCACTCTGTGCAAAACAAACTGCACAGTGGATGCAAGTATGATATGTTTATTTAAAAAAACAAAAAAATAGGGTTTACAACCTCTTTAAGTCTGTGAGCTCTCTGCAGCTAAGCAATATGCAGCACTGATGAATTTACCACCCTACATTTTCTTCTCCTGTTAACAATCTCCCGGTATTAGACAACACTGTGCAGGAAGCCTGATGATTTTTACAGTGCTCTTATTCCCTGTATCAGTCATGACTGAGTATTACAGAAGGCTAATAAAAAGGAGCTATAGGTACTTGTAATAGTTTTATAGAGATATAAACTAAGGCCTTTCACATAGGTGGCTGGGGGGGGGGGGGGACAGGTGTTAACCACTGCTACAGCAGTTTTACTGATACAGGGTGGCAGCTGTACACCAGATCACATATACGAATGGACGGACGGACTCCATGTACGCTGGCACCTGCCGATCATTCGTTACACAGGCAGAATGGCAGTCTGCCTATGTAAACAAGGCAGATTGCTGTTCTGTCAGTAGGGAAGGCATGGATCCTGTGTTCCTGCAAAGCAGAGACATAGATCCATGCCTTTCCCTAGTAAAAGCACCCCCCATACTAGCTAGGCTAGAAAAACTAGTTAGGCACACAGTTAACCCTTTTATCGCACCTGATGTTAAACCCTTCCCAGCCAGTGTCATTACTACAGTGCTAAAAAATATGCACTGATCACTGTATTTGTGTCACTGGTCCCCATAAAGTGTCAAAAGTGTCAATTAGCGTCAGAATATCCGCCGCAATATGGCAGTCCCGCTACAGAGGTGATCAAATACCATCAAAAGAAAACTCTATTTGTGGGAAATAAGGACATTAATTTTGTTTGAGTACAGCGTCACATGAGCGCTATTGTCAGTTAAAGTAAAGCAGTACTGTATTGCAAAAAATGGCCTAGTCAAGAAAGGGAGGGTAAATCTTCCAGAGGTCAAGTGGTTAATGCCCCCAGCTGAACACCTAAAGTTCACAATAAATCTGGAAGGGGCTGTTCACATGCCACAGCTGTAATGTTTTGCATTGTGGACACAGAAAATTTAACACAGTATGTTGAGTTGACAAGAGTCATTGCTTGTCAGACTCAGCTATTCAAGTCAGTGAAGATATGCCTCAAACATGAGCCAAAAGCTTGCTTAGCTAACTCTGAAAAGTGAATGCACCATAGATAGTTGGAACCTAGCCATAGGCCTCATGGACAGGGAGTATGAATTTATGCTGCCAGAAGTTGGCAGAAAAATGCCCCTAAATTAAGTTTTTTTTCCCACTTGCTTTTATGAACGCTTATACGCGTTTATAGGAGTATGGCATTTAAAATCATTTGAGTATAAAATCATTTTGTTGGCTAAAAAATTCATGTATTCTAACCACTAGAATAGATTAACATGCATACATTTGTGTTTATATGTGCTTATATGCATTTATAATGCTTATGCATGTTCACTCGTACATAATACTCATAAGTTCCTCTTCAAATTCAGCTTTGGAGAATTGTCTTTATGCTTCTAAACCCTGCTTTTAAAATACAGATCTAAATGCCCAATATGCATGGCCACATAGGCTAACACTGAACTGTGTTAAAAGACATAAAAACATATGCTGGATGCCTGTAAAGCAGCATTTTGTACTCCTTGTCCATGAAGCCTAAATGTTTTAATAAGTACGTATCTAGATTAAACAATGCATTGTCTATATCTACCTGAAGTTTAGCTTTAGGCTCCATGCACACTGGAGCTCATAAACAGCCATTTTTTGGAGTTTGGGCGTTTTTTTTTTAACAGCCCATAAACTCCACTCTATGTTATCCTATGTGTCCATGCACACATGGACGTTTTTGAACTTTTATCAGCAGTGGAGTTTATGGGCTGTTTTCTGAACGCCATAAAATCGCATTCAGGAGTCGTTTTTCTGACCACAAAAAATGCCAAACGCTCATAAACACTGATAAACATTGACAAACGCTCAAAAATGTGGCTCACCATGGTTTAACGTTTTTGATCCATTGAATAAATAAAAAGGCTAACGTGGAAAAATGCTAAAAGCCGCTAATAAATGCTATTGCAAAAATGTTAAAAATCGTTGAAAGACTCACTGCAAAGCTACTGCAGTTTTTATAATGTTATTTTATGTCCAGTGTTCATGGAGCCTTAGTGAGCATCATTTCATGTAGGCAATAACTACTGTAAGTGCTGCCATTTTGTATCATGTTCTAGAAAGAAAAACGCCTCCTTACTAGAACAAAGAGCATGAGGTGGTAAATAAAATCCTGGTCAGTATTTCATTTAATAGTCCATTTAAGATTCTTTACTCACCTCAATAATGGACATTTTTATCCCCTTCCTTCCCAGGCCATTTTTAAGTTTTCAGAACATCACACTTTGAATGACAATACTCAGTCATGCAACACTGTACCCAAATTAAATTTTTGTTCTTTTTTTAAGACAGATAAAGCCTTCTTTTGGTGGTATTTAATCACCAATGGGTTTTTATTTATTGAAAAAACAGTGCAGCACTGGACAAGTGTCACAAGTGAAAAAGAATAGTGAAAAAATTGATTCAAAAATGACGTGTAAACTAAACAACAATAATAAGCGACAATAAATAATAATAACTGATAAATGAGCATCCAATCCAAAGTCCAACAAATGCAATAAAAAATAAAGCTTTCTAAATATTGTGTAGGTGAAACCCAGAAATTATTCCATATGAAAGTCTTGATCCATAATCCACCGCCAGTGCTGCCCACCACCTGGTGATAAAGTAGTAAAGGCTTACCAGAGAGCCTGCGACCGCCCTTATTCAGGGAGGTCAAAACAGGCTTAGTAGAAAGAGATGTGAGATGGACTTCAAGGGATGTCCCATAGGAGACTCTGTAGGGAATCTCGCCAACTTCCTTCCTGGGCAACTCCACAGCAACAACAGCAACAATCCAGAAGATGTAGTACCAAAGATGCATCTTATGTGGCGATCGATATTTGTTCCCAGAGAGACCAGGCAGAGATGAACCACGTATCCCAAAAAGAAAAAAGGGGGACTCCAGTAGTGCAGATAAATCACAACTGTGTTTATTATATAAAATGCAAATAGATAAAATATATATAAATCATAAAAACCCAGCAGGGACAGCGTATATACTCCTCTGCCGTTTTAAAATGGAATTGCACATGCACGATACGTGCTAGCGTTGTGGCCCTACGGCCGTTTTGTCACAACTGACGTCATCAGGGGTATGCAACTGTGCACGCACATGCGCCTTATAAACCCAAATGATGCGCTGTAAATCGCCACCATTGGCTAGCAGAAAATGGAGCTGACGTTTAATCAATAGCACAAACGCATAGTGATTGGTTAGTAGAGCCTAGAGGTGAAGCACCCATTCTATTGGCTTACAGAGAGTTGCTCTTTTACCTATTAAGGAAATAATCAAGCACTATACATGAATGGATTACAATCCAACCTATGCCATCTAATGGTGATATAGAGTACTGCCCAAAGTGTACAGGTTAGTAAATAAATAACACACCTAGAATACAAAAAAAGAGAAATCACTGCAGATATGAAAATGAAGAGGCCAGTAGGTTAATGACACCCTATCCAAAAAACGGGAAAGGGAGGGAGGGGATACAAAAAGCAAAAAATTTCACAAAAAAGTATCCTAATAAATGTTGGTAAAAAATTTTTAGGACAAAAATTCCTCATATAGTGAAGTGCAGAGGAAATAACAATATAAGATGGAGGGTTACCACAACCAATATCTACCGATAAAAAATATCTGTATAAGGTAAAAGTGTTACCACATCAAATATGGCATACCTCAACCCCAAAAAAAGGGGGTCAGTGAAAAACAGCAAATGATGAACATATTATTCTAATAAATGTTAATAGAAAATTTAGGACAAGAATTCCTCACATAGTAAAGTCCAGAGGAAATGAAAATATAAGGTAGGGGGTTACCACAACCAATATCTAACAATCAAAAAATAACTATATAAGATAAAGGTGTTGCCACATCAAATATGGCATACCTCAACCCCTAAAAAAAGGGGGTCAATGAAAAACAGCAAATGATGAATCATATTAGCCAGAGGGGGGACATCAACTGTTATTAATAAAACAGTTGATGTCCCACTCTGTGTTCAAGCCATTGGGGGCATGGGAGCCAAGCCTATAGATCCAGTTTGTTTCGGATCTAGAGATGGTTCTCCTACCATTACTGCCACGCCAATGGGGAACATACTTCTCTATGCCAATAAAGACGGTACCCTTAGGATCCCTATTGTGCACAAGGTCATAGTGTCTAGAGACACTATGCTTGTCAAAACCTTGCTTTATGTTGGTGATATGCTCACCCAACCTAACTTGCAATTTCCTAATAGTTCGTCCCACATACTCCAACCCACATGGACACCTAAGGAGGTATACAACACATTTTGTGGTACATGTGATGAGTGATTTGATGGAATACGTGATACCTGTACCACTGGATGTAAACTCAGTCAACCTTCTGTCCTATAACGCATTCAGCCTACAAACCTTACATCTCCTGCATGGAGAAAAGCCTTTTAAGTCACCAAAAAAGGTTGGGCGTGTGGGTGGAACTGGAATATTAGGTGCCAATATGTGTCTGAAATTGGTAGCACCCCTAAATAGAACATGGGGCTTATCAGACAATAGGGGTCCAAGGACCCGGTCATTCTTTATGACTAGTCAATGCTTTTTAATGATTCTTTTGATGGCCCAATGCTGACTAGAGTAAAGTTGTAAGGAAGGCTAATCCGAAATCTTCTCTGATGACAGCCTGAGGGGGTTCTGCACATAATAGGTCCTTATGGTCCCTATTCCATACCTCTGTAATTAGGGAATTTAAAATTGCTGCATCGTAACCTTTACTCAAAAATCTGGATTTTAAAGTTGAAGCCTCCTTATAAAATTTGTTTAGATCAGAGCAATTCTGTCTCAGACGCAAGAGTTGACCCTTGGGGACAGCGGACAGCCAAGAGCGGTGATGGCAGGAATCGAGCAGAATGAAACTATTCCTGTCTGTTGGCTTAAAGTAGGTGGAGGTGGTAATCGTATCATTAACAATTGTGATAACCAAATCCAAAAAATGGATCTGAGTGGGGCTGGCTTTGTGAGTGAGTACTATGCCCCTATCATTGTTGTTAAGAAAAGATAGGTAGGTTGTCACAGAATCAGTGTCTCTGTCCCATATAAACAGGACGTCATCTATGAATCTTCTCCACATGACCAATTGGGGTGGTCTATCATGTAAGACCACATCTTCCTGCCACTTGGCCATGAAGAGGTTGGCCATGCTGGGAGCGAATTTGGCTCCCATGGTCACTCCCTTTGTTTGTAGATAATGAGTACCTCCATGCCAAAAATGATTGTGTTCCATCGAGAAGTCCAGTAGCTCCATCACGAAATTACATTGCGTGGTGGAGATACTGGAGTCTCGATAGAGAAAATGTCGCACAGCATCATGTCCTAAAGTGTGAGACCTTGACGTGTAAAGTGATGCGACATCAGCTGTCACCAACATATATGTAGCCTTCCATTCTATTTCACTTAGTAAGTTAAGGATATGTTTAGTGTCCTTAAGGAAGGAGGGGGTGCCCATCACCAGTGGTTGTAGAAAAAAATCAATGTATTTTCCCACACATGAGGCTATAGAATCTATACCACTGATGATGGGCCTTCCCGGTGGATTAATCAGAGTCTTGTGAACTTTTGGCAATATATAAATTACCGGCAGACGGGGGGCTAGAGGGACCAGATGTTCCTTCTCTTTTTTATTTAAAATTCCCAAATTGTATCCCTTATCAATCAGGACGTTCAATTCCCTTTTGAAACTAGGTGTGGGGTCTGATAGTAAAGAGGAATACGTGTCTGTGTCAGAAAGAATCCTTAGCATTTTGTTGGTGTAGGAGTCTTTATCCAAAATAACAATAGCACCGCCTTTGTCGGCAGGGCGTATGATGATATCCTTCCTATTTCACAAGGCCTCCACACCAACCCTGATGTTATGTTGAGGTTGTGCTGATCTCGTGTTCAAGTTAGCCAAGTCATTCAACACTAGATCTCGAAAGATGGAAATGTTCGGTGCTGAATTACCAGGGGGTTTGAAGAGCGAGGCATTAGACAGCCCCGAGTGCTTCACCACAGAAGCTTCCCTACTCAGTTGCCTAGAAGGATTGCTTAAAATGTACCTTGTAATGTTAAGCTTACGCGTGTATTTCTGCACATCTATAAACGTTTGGTATTTGTTAAGATTTCGAGGTGGAACAAACTTCAAACCCTTATTTAGAGTGAAGAGTTCTTCTTTTGATAGTTCTTTGGTGCTCAAATTTATAATGCCATTTACGTCTATAGTCTCCTCCTTTTTGGGGTGAAGCTTCCTCCTCCCTCTGCACCCTCTCTTGTGTCTCCATTTCGCTTGTTTCTTCCCCTGCTGGCCAGCTGAAAATCCTGACTGTGGTGGTTTTCTCCTGTATATTGATTATTAGGGGGACCAGAGGTATTGGGGTTTCCACTCAAGCTTGATGCACTTTCATTAATGCCATCTCGCAAGGGGGAAAATCTATTCCTAGTATTAACGTTGACCTCATAGTGACTGGATCTACCGCCATTATTGCGATGGTCTCGCCCCATCCTGTGGTCACGTGGGTCTCTATAATGATAACCACCATTTTGACCCTGGTGAGTACCTCGGCCATCCTGTTGTCTCCAAACTGGAGGTGAGTGGTGGTATGGTCGAGAGATGGAATTCCTACTACCTCCTCTACCTCTTGATTGGTTAGGGCGTTGTTGAGACCCCCTACCTCTAGAGGGGTGGGGAGAGGTATGGTGCATATAAGATGCCTCAGAGCGATTACCACCCTGTACCTCTTGGGTTATAGGCATGGGCGGAGCGCTTGGGATAGTGGTGGTGGAGGGAGGATCAGTGGGAATGGGGACCTGCCACTTGAATACCACATTATCCCTATGATCCTTGGCATCCCTATTATATTTCCTCCTTTTCTTTTGTGAAATAGAATAGAAGGCTACATATATGTTGGTGACAGCTGATGTCGCATCACTTTACACGTCAATATCTCACACTTTAGGACATGATGCTGTGCGACATTTTCTCTATCGAGACTCCAGTATCTCCACCAGGCAATGTAATTTTGTGATGGAGCTACTGGACTTCTCGATGGAACACAATTTTTGGTATGGAGGTACTCATTATCTACAAAGGGAGTGGCCAAATTCGCTCCCAGCATGGCCAACCTCTTCATGGCCAAGTGGCAGGAAGATGTGGTCTTACGTGATAGACCACCCCAATTGGTCATGCGGAGAAGATTCATAGATGACGTCCTGTTTATATGGGACGGAGACACTGATTCTGTGACAACCTGCCTATCTTTTCTTAACAACAATGATGGGGCATAGTACTCACTCACGAAGCCAGCCCCACTCAGATCCATTTTTTGGATTTGGTTATCACAGTTGTTAATGATACGATTACCACCTCCACCTACTTTAAGCCAACAGACAGGTATAGTTTCATTCTGCTCGATTCCTGCCATCACCGCTCTTGGCTGTCCGCTGTCCCCAAGGGTCAGCTCTTGCGTCTGAGACAGAATTGCTCTGATCTAAACAAATTTTATAAGGAGGCTTCAACTTTAAAATCCAGATTTTTGAATAAAGGTTACGATGCAGCAATTTTAGATTCCCTAATTACAGAGGTGGGGAAAAGGGATCGTAAGGACCTATTATGTGCAGAACCCCCTCAGGCTGTCAGAGAAGATTTCGGATTAGCCTTCCTAACTTACTCTAGTCAGCATTGGGCCATCAAAAGAATCATTAAAAAGCATTGGCCAGTCATAAAGAATGACCGGGTCCTTGGACCCCTATTGTCTGATAAGCCCCGTGTTCTATTTAGGGGTGCTACCAATTTCAGACACATATTGGCACCTAATATTCCAGTTCCACTCACATGCCCAACCTTTTTTGGTGACTTAAAAGGCTTTTCTCCCTGCAGGAGATGTAAGGTTTGTAGGGTGAATGCATTACAGGACAGAAGGTTGACTGAGTTTACATCCAGTGGTACAGGTATCATGTATCCCATCAAATCACTCATCACATGTACCACAAAATGTGGGTTGGAGTATGTGGGACGAACTGTTAGGAAATTGCAAGTTAGGTTGGGTGAGCATATCACCAACATAAAGCAAGGTTTTGACAAGCATAGTGTCTCTAGACACTTTAACCTTGTGCACAATAGGGATCCTAAGGGTACCGTCTTTATTGGCATAGAGAAGTATGTTCCCCATTGGCGTGGCAGTAATGGTAGGAGAACCATCTCTAGATCCGAAACAAACTGGATCTATAGGCTTGGCTCCCATGCCCCCAATGGCTTGAACACAGAGTGGGACATCAACTGTTTTATTAATAACAGTTGATGTCCCCCCTCTGGCTAATATGATTCATCATTTGCTGTTTTTCATTGACCCCCTTTTTTTGGGGGTTGAGGTATGCCATATTTGATGTGGCAACACCTTTATCTTATATAGTTATTTTTTGATTGTTAGATATTGGTTGTGGTAACCCTCTACCTTATATTTTCATTTCCTCTGCACTTTACTATATGAGGAATTCTTGTCCTAAATTTTCTATTAACATTTATTAGAATAATATAATTTATCATTTGCTGTTTTTCACTGACCCCCTTTTTTGGGGTTGAGGTATGCCATATTTGATGTGGTAACACTTTTACCTTATACAGATATTTTTTATCGGTAGATATTGGTTGTGGTAACCCTCCACCTTATATTTTTATTTCCTCTGCACTTCACTATATGAGGAATTTTTGTCCTAAAATTTTTTTACCAAAATTTATTAGGATACTTTTTTGTTTAATTTTTTGTTTTTTGTATCCCCTCCCTCCCTTCCCCATTTATGGATAGGGTGTCATTAACCTACTGGCCTCTTCATTTTCATATCTGCAGTGATTTCTCTTTTTTGTGTTCTAGGTGTATTATTTATTTACTAACCTGTACACTTTGGGCAGTACTCTATTTCGCCACTAGATGGCATAGGTTGGATTGCAATCCATTCATGTATGGTGCTTGGTTATTTCCTTAATAGGTAAAAGAGCAACACTCTGTAAGCCAATAGAATGGGTGCCTCAACTCTAGGCTCTACTAACCAATCACTATGCGTTTGTGCTATTGATTAAACGTCAGCTCCATTTTCTGCTAGCCAATGGTGGCGCTTTACAGCGCATTGTTTGGGTTTATAAGGCGCATGCCCGGTTGCGTACCCCTGATGATGTCAGTTGTGACGAAACAGCCGTACGGTCACAACGCTAGCATGTATCGCGCATGCGCAATTCCATTTTAAAACAGCAGAGGAGTATATATGCTGTCCCTGCTGGGTTTTTATGATTTATATATTTTTTATCTATTTGCATTTTATATAATAAACGCAGTTGTGGTTTATCTGCACTACTGGAGTCCCCCTTTTTTCTTTTTGGGATACGTGGTTCATATCTGCCTGGTCTCTCTGGCAACAAATATTGATCGCCACATAAGAAGCATCTTTGGTACTACATCTTCTGGATTGGCACCCTGTTGTTGCTGTGGAGTTGCCCAGGAAGGAAGTTGGCGAGATTCCCTACAGAGTCTCCTATGGGACATCCCTTGAAGTCCATCTCACATCTCTTTCTACTAAGCCTGTTTTGACTCCCCTGAATAAGGGTGGTCGCAGGCTCTCAGGTAAGCCTTTACTACTTTATCACCAGGTGGTGGACAGCACTGGCGGTGGATTATGGATCAAAATTTTCATATGGAATAATTTCTGGATTTCACCTACACCATATTTAGAACTCTTTATTTTTTATTGCATTTGTTGGACTTTGGATTGGATGCTCATTTATCAGTTATTATTTATTGTCGCTTATTATTGTTGTTTAGTTTACACGTAATTTTTGAATCAATTTTTTCACTATTCTTTTTCACTTGTGACACTTGTCCAGCACTGCACTGTTCTTTCCTTAAATCCATTTCTTGTGCCCTTGTATTGGGGTTATAGAGTCCAGCAGCAGGAACTCCTTCATGGTTCACTTTATTATAATTTAATTTCTCATGCATATAATCTTTTTGAGCACCTAGCGCAATTCTTTTTCTTTCTCCTTTTATTTATTGCTATATAAATGGAAAATTACCTAAAATTTAACATATTTTTCTTGTTATAATATTTTGCAAATAAATAATTTTTCTTCATGAATTTAGGCCAAAATGTAATGCTACATTTCTTTGTTTAAAAAAACTCAAATTAATGTATATTATTTAGTCAGTGTGAAAGTTATAGAATCTACAAATTATGGTATACTGTATATATTTGAAAATTGATCAATCCTGATATACTGATTGCCTGATGTATCAATCCTGATGTACTAAAATCTAATTTCTTGAGACCCTAAAATGCCAGGACAGTACAAATACCCCCAAATGAGCACCTTTTTGAAAGCAGACAATACAAGGTATTTAGTAGGAGGCATGCTGAGGTTTTTGAACTTGTAATTTGTTCATCATATTTTTTTGGAAAATGAAGAAATGAAATAATTTTTCACAAAGTTGTTATTTTAACAAATGATGTCTCATACACAGCATAGTCATACTTATAATTACACCTCAAAGCACATTCTGCTACGCCTCTCGAATATTGGGATACCACATGTGTGAGACTTTTTCACAGCCTAGATGCATAGAGGACTACCTTTTAGTTTTCTAGGAGCATACACTATATTATCAAAAGTATTGAGGCGCTTGCCTTTACACGCACAGGAACTTTAATGGCATTCCAGTCTTAGTTCGTAGGGTTTAATATTGAGTTGGCCCACCCTATGCAGCTATAACAGCTTCAACTCTTCTCAGAAGGCTGTCCACAAGGTTTATGAGTGTTTCTATGGGAATGTTTGACCATTTTTCCAGAAGCTGTTGGACGAGAAGGCATGGCTCGCAGTCTCGGCTCTAATTCTTCTCAAAGGTGTTCTATCGGGTTGAGGTCAGGACTCTGTGCATGTCAGGCAAGTTTCTCTACCCCAAACTCGCTCATCCACATCTTTATGGACCTTGCTTTGTGCACTGGTCTAACTCATTTGATGAAGGGGGGATTATGCTGTGGGGTTGTTTTTCAGGGGTTGTTCCAGTTCCCTTAGTTCCAGTGATGGAAACTCTTAATGCATCCACATACCAAGATATTTTGGACAATTTCATGCTCCCAACTTTGTGGGAACAGTTTGAAGATGGCCCCTTCCTGTCCCAACATGAGTGTGCACCAGTGCACAAAGCAAGGTCCATAAAGACATGGATGAGAGAGTTTGGGGTGAAGGAACTTGACTGACCTGCACAGAGTCCTGACCTTGATCCGATAGAACACCTTTGGGATGAATTAGAGTGGAGACTGCGAGCCAGGCTGTCTCGTCCTACATCAGTGCCTGACCTTTTTTTTGCCTCTAGATAGAGATTGCTGTCTGCTCCCACTGGGCAGATCCACCCTTCTGTTTGTTTCTGAGGACCATTGTCACCAAGATATGAGTTGTCCTCAGAGCAATAAATGAGGATACTAGTTCCTATGACATCTCTTTAAGATGATAATTCTGTTTACGTTAGTGAGATTTGCTTTCATTTTCTGCTGGTTCTCCAGGACAGGACATGAAGAGACATTTCTCCTTCTGGGTGCAGGCAGCAAAAAAATAACTTGATAGGGTTTTTAACCTTTCACAAATCTATGTAATATTAAAAAATGAAATTTAGCATATTTTTTGTTTTATAAAAGAAGTGACTTTGGATAGTAGCAACATATCAAGTCTGTCTACAACCTGATGCTGCTCCAGGGTAGTAGGAGCTCTCCTATGTAGTTTGAATAACTGGTGAACACACACACATACCTCTGTTTACACCCTACAGTAATTATGAGAAACATCTACAGTAGGATAAAAGGAAATTTCACTTAAAATAGTAATCTCACAGTCAAAAAATCAAAGGAAAAGCATAAAGCAGCCCATAAATGATGCAATTGCTCGATTTCCCCATCAACACAGTCAGTGTTGTTGGGGGAATGCCTCCCTCAGCACTATTGTATTCTGCCAGCAAGGGGGCATGGGGAACCTTCCCGAGCCACAAGACACAATGATTACTGCTAGCGGCTATTTCTGACAGGCTGGATCGATGGATAAGCTTGGGTACAATCAGCCAATCCATACATGGATCGAATTTTGGCCAGTCCCTGCTGAACCAGTTAAATTTCCATGTATGGCTGGCTTTATGCCCTGTACACACGGTCAGATTTTCCAAAGGAAAAAGTGCGATCGGATTGTGTTGACGGAAATTCCGATCGTGTGTGGGCTTCATCGGGACTTTTTCCATTGGAATTTCTGACACACAAAGTTTAAGAGCAGGCTATAAAATTTTCCGACAACAAAATCCGATCGGTTAAATTCCGATCATGTGTACACAAATCCGATGCACAAATTGCAACGCATGCTCAGAATAAATTAAGAGATGAAAGCTATTGGCTACTGCCCCGTTTATAGTCCCGACGTGCGTGTTTTATGTCACCGCATTCAGACCGATCGGATTTTCCGACAACTTTGTGTGACCGTGTGTATGCAAAACAAGTTTGAGCCAACATCCGTTGGAAAAAATCCATGAATTTTGTTGTCGGAATGTCCGATCAATGTCAGACCGTGTGTACAGGGCATTAGTGTACATAACCCGAAATTATACAAGTAAACTGGTGGTTCTTATCTGGAATAAACCTTTTTATTTTTTTAGACTTACACAATTAAGAAAATTGATAAGGTGATAGCATAGCATTATTTCCAGGAAAGGTACACTTAAAGTTTTGCAAAACAGTGGTGCAAGTAACCTAATGTATTTCCCCCTATTTGTGGGTCCTCAACTAAATTTTAAGCTGCTCCACCATGATGCTTCATACATTTATATATAAATTTAGTTTTCCATAAATTAAAGCGAACACTGAATATCACTTCTACTGTTATCTGCAATGCCTCATTTGTTCCAATTTTTCTATCTGCTCAGCAAGCCTTGAGATACAATTACTTGATTGCTGTTTGTCAGACAGACAGAGTTTCTGCTTTTATTCAGTACTCTGAGTGTTAACCTCAGTATCAATATTTTTAGTGGAATAACCACGAAGTGCACTTTTCTTGAGAAACTATAATCAAAAATTGATTTGTTTTCAGACTTTTGTAGTCTCAGCAAATCCCTTGTTGTGTACCTCATCATTAGCTCTCCTTTCATGAAAACTTACAAATAACGTTAATGTAAGATGCAGCTAAATAAATCCTCTATGCAACCCCATTGAAATACTGTACATTCTCCAGGTTACATAGGCTACATAGTTACATAGTTACATAGTTGGCGAGTCCATCACGGGTCCAACCTATGTGTGGGATTTTATGTCAGTATTACATTGTATATTCCTGTATGTTGTGGTCGTTCAGGTGCTTATCTAATAGCTTTTTGAAATTATTGATGCGCCCCGCTGAAACCACTGCCTGTGGAAGAGAATTCCACATCCATACCGCTCTTACAGTAAAGAACACTCTATGCAGTTTAAGGTTAAACTGCTTTTCTTCTCATTTTAGTGAATGGACGCGTCTTATTAAATTCCTTTTCGCTGAAAAGTTTTATCGCTATTGTGGGGTCTTTCCTGAGGACTGGTGCTCAGAACTGGACAGCATACTCCAGGTGAGGCTGGCCCAGAGTCTTGTAGAGTGGGAGAATTATCGTTTTATCTCTATAGTTAATCCCCTTTTTAATGCATGCCAATATTCTGTCTGATTTGCTTGCAGCAGCTTGGCATTGCATGCCATTGCTGAGCCTGTCATCTACTAGGACCCCATGTTCCTTTTCCATCCTAGATTCCCCCAGAGGTTCTCCCCCCCGTGAATAAATTGCATTCATATTTTTTCCACTCAAATGCATTATTTTGCATTTTTCTACATTAAACCTCATTTGCCATGTAGTTGCCCACCCCATTAATTTGTTCAGATTTTCTTGCAAGGTTTCCACATCCTGCAGAGAAGTTATTGCCCTGCTTAGCTTAGTATCGTCCGCAAATACAAAGATTGACCTCCAGGTCATTAATAAATAAATTAAATAGGATTGGTCCCAGGATAGGATAGGTATGGCACTGGTTTTTTTTTATGAATTTTGATGCTTTTAATGAAAGAATTTTTCCTGGAGACCAAATGAGTGATAGGAATCTCAACATTTTACAGTTTTCAGTAGAGGAAATTGCAATGGGAAAACTGTCTAAAAGTGGATTTCACTTTGGAGAGAAATTAGTTGTCTCATCTCTTGATTTAGCTTTGCAGAAATAAAATTTAAAAAATTCCCAAATGAAACTCAGACAGCAAAAAAAACTCACTAGGGCTCCATCCCTTGTATACTCTATCCAAAAAAAAGTTGTGGCAGTGCCAGGAATAGAGAAAAAAGTGGTTCTACAACATTTGTCTAATACTTTCCATATTATCCATCCATTTTTTTTGGCACACATAATAAAATGCACAAGGGGGAGTTGGTGGTATGTGTATCTCTGATTAGATAAGGCACCTCATCCCAGCAAGGTATTAGATTGAAGTGGAAGGCTAGGTAATGGGATTATTGCGGTGCCAAGAATACAACAGTACAAATGATAAAATTAAATTACAAAAGGTTTAAAAATACAATTCATACAAGGTATAAAGTACAAAATTGATCTTAGGCAGATGAATACAACTAATGGATGGAAAAAAAATCGAATTATCCCTACTAGTTTCGCCAAAACATTGGCTTCCTCAGGGGATATGATAGGTTGTAATTCTACAAAGAGAATCTTATATTAGTATAACAAGATATAAAAATAAATAACATAAATAACGTTGTGCATGCTATTACAACGAATGCAGAGAGATTGGACAAATACAGTCTCCCCTGACCAAATAATCCCAACCAAGATGAGGTAACATCAATCAAGAATTGTCACAACATACCCACAGAGCCCCACAGAGCCCCACAGGGCCAGGTGGACAACGTGTAATGTGAGGGTCGTCCTTCACTGCCTTAGTGTGGCTGCAGGGGGCTTGATAAAAAGAACCTTGAAAACAGCTGTGGAAATACATACGTATAAGGCTAAAGAGCTCAACTATCTATAATAAGAAAAGGACGAGACAGTCATGAGTACTTACCAAAAACAAGGTATACTAATGAGTGACCGGGACGCTGAGAAGATCAATAATAATTGATTGATTTAAACAAATAGCTTGTTATGTAGGTTGGCTGCACTAGATAAAAATTAGAAAGAAAATGAAAGGGGATTACTAATAATAGAGAATGTTTTATGTTATGCAGCAAGAGTTCTAGGATAAGCCGCAATTAAAAGGTAATCAGAAGCAGCGTGTTAGCTTCAGGTTAAAACACTAACTGGAGTAAATGCATAAGGTATCCACATCTGATACAGTGTATAAGCCTATTGGACATAAACAGAGGGCCTCCAGTGAGCAAACATAGTAATAAGTAATTATTGTGATCAGTTGTCACCACATTATGCCTTTAGTGTGGTCACCCAAAGGGCAAGTTTACCTGAGTAGTAACTTCAGCTTGTACAGCGACGCGGTAAGTCTGCAACTACGGACAAATTACTAACCTATTTAAAGCCCCCCACCTTATTGGCAAGTAGATACGGCCAATCAGGAGCAGACAAATAGCGGCCCGTGTGCCTGCGCACTTGCCACCGCAGTGTGCCTACAATCCCCATACATGCCTATTGTCCTCTGAAAGCATCGGAGGATGGCAGTCAATCCGACGCAATCATTTAGGGGCGTGGCTTGGATCTGGGCCAGCCCATGGGACGGAGACGGCCCAAAGCCCAAGGTGGAGAATGGTACTTTGGCTGAAGGAGGGGGCGGAGGGTTGGGGGCAGAGACAGGCCAAAAGGCGGGCTGGCTATCATGGAGAGCCAACCCTTGGGTGTCCATACAGCCATGGGCTGTGATAAAGAACCATCTGAAAACATCGGGGAAGCCGAAGGCCGTGTGGGGAACGAGGCATGAGGAGAGAAATCAATGAGATGACAGGAATAGGAGGAAATGGGAGGGGGAGAACTGAATAAGGAAATGCGAGGCGTGCTCCTGAAGCCAGTCGCCAAGTAACATAATGCACAACATCATAAAATAATCATAATGCAGTTGAATGCAAAGACAATTATAAATGGTACAAGGAAACAAAATTAAGGAATGAACAAATCATATATATATGAATATATGTAATTATATTCAACTGATATACTAATAAACAAAATAAAGAGTGGAAGGAAAAAAGTATCAGTAAAAGGGAAAAAAAATAGAAGGAGAAATACCAAAATAAGGAAAATAGAAAAAATAATAAATATATAGTAATAAAGATAAAAGGGAAAAGGCGCCAGCACGTGTGTTGGGCCTAAGAAGTTGAAAAGGCCAGCGACATGGCAGAAAAGCGGAGAGAGATGGAAAATGGGGGGGAGGGACCAGACACAAGAAACAGGTCAAGGCCACAGAGGAGCCTAATAAAGACCAATTGAATAGTTAGAATAATAATAATAAATTGATTTGGTAACATTACCTATTACTAAGGTTTGAAACTTATATACTCATTCAGACAAGGATATTTGTTAGCATCTACTGTAGGCAGTGTATCCATCTGGTTTCTAATCGTAAAAGGGCAATATCAATACTGCCACCTCGAACATGTGCGGGCACATGCTCAAGTGCCGCAAATCGCACATTAGGATCGCAATTGTGTTAAATGACAATGTGTCTATTTAGGGCCGTGGTGGCCAGTCATTTATAAAGTGGCATAATATGATCCCCAATGCGTTTAAAAAAAGGACGTTTTGTCTTACCGACGTGAAAACATCCACAAACGCGCAGGGCCAAATAGACCACTCCAATAGTACTACAAGTGATTCGATGTTTTATAGACTGAATTTGGCCATTGGGGAGGATTACTGTTTTAGAGTTGCTAATAAAAGGGGCAGATGTCACAACGCCCACAAGAAAAAGTACCAGTATTAGCGATGTTAACGGGTTGTTTTAGTGTGTGATGGCTCGTAACAAGTCGGTCCCTCATAGAAGGGGCCCATCGGTAGGTGATCTCAGGATAGGCCTTGACATGCTTGCCAATGGCGGAGTCCGCCGTCAACCAGGGCGAAATTTTTTTGAGAATGGCTCTAGTTTACATGTGTTGTTTGGAAAACTGGGCTATAATTCGAACTGATCGATTAGATTTAGAAGGTTGTTTAGCGTGGATAAGATCCCGCCTGTTCAACTTAACCACTCTACTAAAGGCCCGTTTAAGTAGGGATCGACTATAGCCTCTTTGGTGAAGTTTATGGGATAAATCTCTAGATGCCTCATAGAAATCTTGATCAAGGGTACAATTTCTCCTGAGTCGGAGAAATTGACTGTAAGAAATACTATCTAAAAGAGATTGCGGATGTGCACTGGTAACGTGTAGTAGGGTATTACCCGCAGAAGGCTTGTGGTACAGGAACGTATGGAGAGTTCCGTCAGTGTCAACATGAATCTGCAGGTCCAAGAAACTAATCTTTGACTGACTGCATTCCATGGTAAAAGTAAGGTTGTAATCGTTAATGGCCAGAAGGTTAATCAGCTGTGTGAGTTCATCCCAGGTTCCAGACCAGAATACCAAAATGTCATCAATGTACCTGTGCCAGGCAATGACATGTTTCAGTAACTCCGACAAATGGTCATTTGAAAAAAAGATTCCTCTCTCACCCCCCCAGGTACAGGTTGGCGTATGAGGGCACACATTTGGTCCCCATAGCCACACTCTGCACCTGGAGGTAGTGAGAGGAACCAAACATGAATACATTTCTAGTTAATATAAACTCCAACAACTGAAGAACAAACTGACTGTATGAACTGGAAGATGGTCCACGTTCGCTCAATTGTTCACGAATAACGTCCAGACCTTTTGTATGTGGAATGCAGTAATATAAACTTTCCACATCCAAGGATAACAACCAAGTGTGAGGGGGAAGTAATTTGCCATCTATAATTCTGAGTAAATCAATGGTATCTTGAACATAGGAGAATAAGGACGTGACATGTGGATTTAAGTATTTGTCTACTAAGGCACTAGCGTTCTCGGTTAGACTGGAACAACCCGATACAAATCGGTAGTCCAGGGGGATGCTGTAAAGACTTATGCACTTTAGTAAGAGAGTAGAAAGTAGGTGTCTTCGGGTCCTTTACGTTTAAATAGTTCCAAGTGTTTAAATCAATGGTGCCTAGTTGGTATGCTTTAAAAATTAGACTCATGTAGTACTCATGAGTGAAATTCTGAAACAAAGTTTTGGAAATGGGCCAGTACCAATGTCGATTGTCAAGGATGTCCAGGCACATGCGTTCATAAGCCTGGACATCCATGAGAAGGACATTGCCAAGGAGACTTGGCCAGATATAGGGAAAGGAGTGGAAGAGTGCACTTTGTTAGAGTGAGTACGAACCACCGAAGATTGTCAAGCAGGGGTGGGTCTAAAGGTGCGATGAAGAGAGTCCGTTGAAACCAAAATACGATCACCTTTTCTTTTTTTAGGCAATCTATCCTGAGATAGTTTGCAATAAGTGGTTGAGTTGCTAGGTGAGAAAGAAGAAACAGAAGTATTATTAGGTGCATCAGGTGCAGCAGTGTCAGTTTTGAGTCCAACAGGATTAGAAGATTTAGAATTTGGTTTGTTAGAGGATGTTTGACTCCATTTATACGCATAGCCGTTGTCATGGGCTGATTTGTCGCGGAGGAACTTGTTTTCCTTAGTGTTGATAACACCAAGGGTATATTCCTCCAGATGCACCCGCAGTTCAGATTCTCGCTTGGTAAATCTGGTGGAAGTCACAAGGAGAACAAGCTCTTGATACCAATTATTAATCTGCAGGTCTAACTGTGCAAGTTCCATCCGGCGCATGCGCAATAGCGCCAATAGCGTTGCACTGGCTCCCTGTGACAGCACTTGGCACCAAGATGTGCTATTTAAAGGGGACTGTTCCATTGCTGCCTTGCTGTCCAGGCTACAGCGTTCCTGAAGACCCCTACTGCCTTGTTACTCTGTATTTGCTATCTGATACCTGTTGGACTGTTCCTGACTACCCTGTTTGCTGCCTGCCCTGATCTCGGCTCTGGACTTTGACTATTCTCCTGGATTTACCTTCTGTACCTGAACTGCCCACCTGTGTTTGACCCAGCCTGCCTGTACCCTGCTGTCTCCATCCTGCCGCTGGACTACAAGACACCTCCCTGCTGTCTACATCCTGCTGCTGGACTACAAGACACCTCCCTGCTGTCTACATCCTGCTGCTGTACTACAAGTCACCTCCCTGCTGTCTGCATCCCGCTGTCGGACTGCAGGACACCTTCTTGCTGACTACCAGATCCAGCCCTCCGCTCCAGCCTTCCAGTCAGGCACTTGTGCCCCTTCGCACTCCCGAGCTCCTGTCATCACTACCAGGGGTTCCCGAGTCTGAGGTATACGAGAGGCCGTTCCCTGCATTCCGGGCTCTACCTACCAGGTACGTGACAGTACCGGACAGCCATGTCCGAGCCTACGCAGGGGACGTCGCCTATGGAGGACTTATGCCGTCATTTAGCTGGACTCACGCAAGCTGTCAAAGACTTACAAGACAGTTATAAGCAACTAGAAGAACGTGTCCAAGTTCTCTCCACCTCAGCTCTGGGTCCACCTACTGCTCCCTCAGTGGTCATGTTACCTCCTGAACCCAAAATACCCACACCAGAAAGGTTCTCCGGGGATCGCAGCAAGTTTAGGGCATTCCGTAATGCCGTGAACTTTTTTTCGCATTACAGCCCAGAACTTTTTCCTTAGAAACCACTAAAGTGGGGCTTGTCATTTCCCTCCTACTGGGCGAATCCCAGGCATGGGCCCATCATCTTCTGGAGCAGAAGAATAACTGCCTCGACCACCAGGATACCTTCTTCCAAGCCATGGCTCTCCTATATGAAGATCCGCAACAGGCAGCTACCACGGAAGCAGCACTGTTCTCACTTCAGCAGGGCTGTAGGGCGGCGGAGGACTATGCATCCGAATTCAGATGCTGGAGTTCCGACACAAACTGGAACAACACCGCCTTACGCTACCAGTTTCGCATGGGACTTTCTGAACTATTAAAAGATGAACTAGCCCGGGTGGGCATTCCGGCCGCACTTGAAGACCTCATCAACCTGTCGATCCAAATTGACAGACGCCTAAGGGAACGCAGGACAGAATGTGCAGCTGGTCCCTCCTCGCCCAGTTTGGATGTTGCCACATGTGCCAAATCCTCCTGCACACACCCCTATGCAACTTGGCCTGATTCGTCCTTCACTCACCCCTGAAGAACGACAACGCTGTCGGGCTAACAACCTCTGCCTGTATTGCGGGGAATCTGGACATTACCTGAGGACTTGTCCTGCAAAGACCTGTAAGCACACTACCTTCTCTTCTACCTCTTTGTCTGCTGTGTTTAACAATACCACTCACCTGGCTGTTCCCATTTCTCTGCAACTTCCAGGAAGGAACATCCGGGCAACCGCTATAATTGACTCCGGAGCCTGTAGCGGATTTATGGACTTATCTTTTGCTCACAAGTTCCAGATCCCTCTACGACCCAGAGCACAGGGACTGTCTGTACGCCTGGCCGATGGATCGGCTATTAAATCTGGGCCTGTAACACAAGAGACAGTTCCTTTAGACACCATCATTTCCGGCAACCACCGGGAACTACTCCGTCTTGACATCATTGAGTCACCCCTGTTTCCCATCATACTGGGCATGCCCTGGCTCAAAGCTCACAACCCACGAATTGACTGGTCCACTGGAAAAATCAGTTTTCCCTCTCCCTACTGCCGTCAGCATTGTCTACAGGGATCTACTACCATTCCATCTTCCCTGCTTTGTCTGGAGACCGATGCTGAAACCTGCCAAACCGTTTCAGAAGCGTACCGTGATTTCCTGGATGTGTTCAGTCGGAAGGGGGCAGAGACATTTCCCCCACACAGACCCTATGACTGCCCAATTGAACTTCTTCCCGGTGCAGAGGTCCCCTTTGGGCGAATTTTTCCCTTAACTGAACTGGAGCTTGGTACGCTTAAAAACTACATTGATGAGAATCTGGAAAAGGGGTTCATATGGCCTTCCACCTCTCTGGCGGGAGCAGGAATCTTCTTAGTGGAGAAAAAAAGACCATTCTCTACGCCCTTGCGTAGATTACCGGGACCTTAATAAAATTACAATCAAAAACCGGTACCCCTTACCCTTGGTACCCAAACTGTTTCAGAGGCTGGGAAGTGCCACTATATTTACCAAACTTGATCTTCAGGGAGCATACAACTTAGTCCGGATCCGGAGCGGGGACGAATGGAAGACTGCCTTCCGCACCCGCTTCGGACACTTTGAATACCTGGTGATGCCCTTTGGGTTATGTAATGCTCCTGCCACTTTCCAGCACTTCGTGAATGACATCTTTAGAGACTACCTTGATCTGTTCATCATAGTGTATCTGGATGACATCCTGATCTTCTCCTTCTCCCTGTCTATCCACCAAGAGCATGTCAAGAAAGTTCTAGCCCGGCTCCGCCAACATGGCCTGTATGCCAAACCCGAGAAGTGCGAATTTGAACGCCAAAGCATTTCGTTTCTGGGTCTGATCATCTCCATAGATGGTATCAAAATGGATCCACAGAAGGTCTCTGCCATCTTGGATTGGCAGAGACAAGAAGGGAGTACAGCGCTTTGCGGGATTTGCAAATTTCTATCGTAAATTCATCAAGGGATTTTCATCCATCATCACTCCCATCACAAGACTGACTCGGCAAGGCACCCGGTTCCAATGGTCTCCTGAGGCTCAAGCTGCTTTTACTTCCTTGAAAGATCAATTTGTGTCTGCCTCCGTCCTGAAACACCCCGATCCAGCTTTACCCTACATATTGGAGGTAGATGCTTCTGAGATAGCAGTAGGAGCGGTACTTTCGCAGAGACAGGGCTCCAAGGCTTTATTGCACGCAGTGGCGTTCTTCTCCCACAGGTTAACCGAAGCCGAAAGGAATTATGATGTTGGGGACAGGGAGCTACTAGCAATCAAGGCAGCACTTGAGGAATGGTGCTATCTTCTGGAGGGAGCAGCCCACCCTATTCTGGTGTACACCGACCACAAGAACCTGGAGTACCTGAAGGTTGCCAAAAGATTGAAACCACGCCAGGCCAGATGGGCACTTTTCTTCACCAGGTTCACTTTCCACATCACTTACAGACCGGGATCAAAAAATACCAAACCTGATGTGCTGTCCCGGATGTTCAGTGAGCCTGAAGCTCCTTCTTCCCCAGATACCATTCTTGCTCCTAGGAACTTTCTGATGCTTCATGGAGATCTGCTGTCCCAAATCAGACAGGCATCTTCAACAACTCCCCTTCCAGCAGATGTCCCTCTACAGTCCAGAGACAAATTACTATGGTACAAGGATAAAATCTTTGTGCCCCAACAAACACGGGTTGCTGTTCTCAAATCCTGCCATGATCACAAGTTAGCTGGCCACTTCGGGATACACAAGACCTCCGAACTGCTCCAACGCACATTCTGGTGGCCTCAGCTGGGGGAGGATTGTAAACACTATGTGGAATCATGCATTACCTGCATCCAAAACAAGGGCAGCAAGACTAAGACTTGGGGGTTGCTAAGACCTCTTCCTGTTCCAGAAAGACCATGGAGGATGATCTCCATGGATTTTATCGTTGAATTACCACCATCTGAGGGCTACACCACTATTTTTGTAGTGGTTGACAGACTTTCCAAGATGGCCCACTTCTTGCCCATGAAGGGTACCCCCTCTGCTTCAGAGACTGCGGGGATCTTTATCAAAGAAATTGTAAGGCTCCTTGGTATACCTGCGAATATTGTGTTTGATCGAGGGGTGCAATTTACCTCCAAGTTTTGGAGAGCTCTATGTGTATCCCTGGAGATTGACCTCTCCTTCTCTTCTGCTTACCATCCTCAGACTAATGGTCAGACTGAACGAACTAACCAGACCTTGGAACAATACTTACGGTGCTATTCCTGTTTTTCCCAAGATGACTGGGTTCCCCTATTACCTCTGGCTGAGTTCGCCTACAATAATTCTGTTCGCTCTGCAACTAATCAGTCTCCATTTTTTGCGAACTATGGTTTTCATCCCTTGTTTTTGTCCAACAACGTTCCTTCCGGAGTGTTCGGTGCCAGCTGTCCAGGAAACCTTGAGTTTTTTCAGTGCTAACAACAGGCTACTCCAAGAGACCATGTCAAAGACTCAGGAACGAAACATGGCGACATTTGATAAGAAGAGGAGAGGGGAGCTTAATCTGAAGATAGGAGATCATGTCTGGCTGTCTACCCTGAATCTGAAGTTGGCATGCCCTTCCAAGAAACTGGGCCCTAAGTTTGTGGGTCCCTTCCCAGTGGTAAGGAAGATCAACGATGTAGCCTATGAATTAAAATTACCGGAGTCATTTCGTATTCATCCAGTCTTTCATGTGGCCCTCCTTAAACCTTCAGTTCTGGATTCCTTCCTTAACCGAAACACTTGTCCTCCTGAACCTGTACTCATCGACGGTGAGGAGGAATTTGAAGTGGAATCAATCACATTGCCGGAAAAGATGCAACCAAATTCAATATCTGGTCATATCTGAACCAGAGACTAACATCCACGCCAAAAGACAAATTCTAGCCTTTAAGAGAGCTCATCCTAGTAAAATGGCCCAGTTGGGCATCCTGAGGCTGCCCATTGGAGGGGGGCAATGTCAGGAAAAGCCTTTTCACAAAGTTTCTGCAATTTGAGGTGTAAAAGAGTGCCTGTGCACAGAAGCGCCATCCGGCGCATGCGCAATAACGCCAGTAGTGGCGCACAGGCTCCCTGTGACAGCACTTGGCGCCAAGATGTGCTATTTAAAGGGGACTGTTCCATTGCTGCCTTGCTGTCCGGACTACAGCTTTCCTGAAGACCCCTACTGCCTTGTTACCCTGTATTTGCTATCTGATACCTGTTGGACTGTTCCTGACTACCCTGTTTGCTGCCTGCCCTGATCTCAGCTCTGGACTTTGACTATTCTCCTGGATTTACCTTCTGTACCTGATCTGCCCGCCTGTGTTTGACCCGGCCTGCCTGTACCCTGCTGTCTCCATCCTGCCGCTGGACTACAAGACACCTCCCTGCTGTCTACATCCTGCTGCTGGACAACAAGACACCTCCCCGCTGTCTCCATCCTGCTGCTGGACTACAAGACACCTCCCCGCTGTCTCCATCCTGCTGCTGGACTACAAGACACCTCCCCGCTGTCTCCATCCTGCTGCTGGACTACAAGACACCTCCCCGCTGTCTACATCCTGCTGCTGGACTACATGACACCTCCCTGCTGTCTACATCCTGTTGCTGGACTACAAGTCACCTCCCTGCTGTCTGCATCCCGCTGTCGGACTACAGGACACCTTCTTACTACCAGATCCAGCCCTCCGCTCCAACCTTCCAGTCAGGCACTTGTGCCCCTTCGCACTCCCGAGCTCCTGTCATCACTACCAGGGGTTCCCGAGTCGGAGGTATACGAGAGGCCATTCCCTGCATTCCGGGCTCTACCTACCAGGTACGTGACAGTTATGTTCCCAAGATTGTTTTAGGGAATCATTAACCTTGTTGATGTTAGGAAAAATTTGGATTCCTAAACCCCATGGAACAATTGAGCTTTCAGAGTATTTTTCGAAATACGACTTATGCCAATAAATGCGTACCTTCTTTTCAAGGAGGCGTTGCAACCTCATGAAGTCACGATCCAAATCTACATCAGAAATATTAGCCTCTGTCTGGGATGACTGAATCTTTGTCATAAGGCCATCCCAGGCCTGACCACAAAAACCTGCCATGACAGTCATTGCCTAAAAAACACAGGCGCAAGGGCCCAAAATTCCTTTATACTTCAAAAAAGGATCAATATATATATCAAACACATACAGAGAAAATTTTACCAATACCTAAACAGAAAGGTAAATACAAAAGAAAAAACAGTGTATACCAGAGAGACACAGTTTGAAAAACCTGGATATATTAGAATCAACAACATAAATGTCAAAGTTTATCTAAAAGGACACACACAAACACCTTGTAAGGTGTGATCGCACACTGCTGTTTAAAGAAAAAGGGGGAGTTGGTGGTATGTGTGTCTCTGATTAGATAAGGCACCTCATCCCAGCAAGGTATTAGATTGAAGTGGAAGGCTATAGTCGATCCCTACTTAAACAGACCTTTAGTAGAGTGGTTAAGTTGAACAAGCGGGATCTTATCCACTCTAAACAACCTTCTAAATCTAATCGATCAGTTCGAATTATAACCCAGTTTTCCAAACAACACATGCAAACTAGAGCCGTTCTCAAAAATTTTGGCCCTTGTTGACGGCGGACTCCGCCATTTGCAAGCATGTTAAGGCCTATCCTGAGATCACTTACCGACAGGCCCCTTCTATGAGGGATCGACTGGTTACGAGCCATCACACACTAAAACAACCCGTTAACGTCACTAATACTGGTACTTTTTCTTGTGGGCGTTGTGTTATCTGCCCCTTTATTAGTAATTCTAAAACAGTAATCCTCCCCAATGGCCAAATTCAGTCTATAAAACATCGAATCACTTGTAGTACTATTGGAGTGGTCTATTTGGCCCTGTGCGTTTGTGGATGTTTTTAAGTCAGTAAGACGAAACGTCCTTTTTTTAAACGCATTAGGGATCATATTATGCCACTTTATAAACGACTGGCCACCACGGCCCTAAATAGACACATTGTCATTCAACACAATTGCGATCCTACCGTGCGATTTGCTGCGCTTGAGCATGTGCCCGCACATGTTCGAGGTGGCAGTATTGATATTGCCCTTTTACGATTAGAAACCAGATGGATACACTGCCTAGATGCTACCAAATATCCTTGTCTGAATGAGTATATAAGTTTCAAACCTTTCCTATAATAGTAATGTTAACAAATCGATTTATTATAAGTTTTAAAAATCCCCTTCTTCCCTATCTGGCCAACGCAAAGTTTCTCTAATGGTTGGAGGTTGTCCAATGTTCTGATAGGTTGGGGGAGCGCTTCAACGAAATTTTTTAACTGAAAATATCTCCACCTATTGAGGATCATAAGATCGCTTTTATTTTTTAACTCCTGAAATGAGCATAGTTTGCCTTTAATCATAACATCCTTTAGCTGAGCTCCTTCTTGCAAGATCCATCTCCCACTAAGAATCTCCATTCCTGGTGCAAAAAATTCAGTGTCCCTCAAAGGGATCAGAGGGGAGTTATACTCCCATTTCTCCCTTTTATACAACTTGTCCCTTGTTTTAAGAGTGTGTCTAGTGATTACATGTGCCCCAGAACTAAATTTCCTAAAGCGTGGAGGTATCCAAATTACTTTACTTAACTCTACTTTACTAATCGTGTTTTCCATTTTCACCCACCGCTTTTCTTTGTTTCCTTTTGCCCAATCTATAATTCTTAATAGAGTGATTGCTTCGTGATAACATCTTATGTCAGGTGCACCCCAACCCCCATTCTCTTTGTCTCTAACAAGTGTACTATAACTTATACGTGATTTTTTTCCCCCTCCAAATAAATTTTATAAAAAGTGAGTGCAATTTTTTAAGATATTCTTGTGGTAATGGAATGGGGAGCATTTGCATTTTAAATAAGATCTTTGGCAATATTACCATCTTAATGATGTTAATTCTACCCCCCCAGGACAGTTGTCCTCTTGTAATTCTACCCAACTCTCCCTTGACCTCATTAAGGAGAGGGACGAAATTAACCTGAAACAATGACTCTCTATTCGCTGTTATCTTTATCCCAAGGTAGTTTATCTCCTTTTTTGTACCACGCAAATGGGAACTCTTTGTGGACCGTACGATCTTTTTTATCCATCTTATTGATATCTAATATTTCAGATTTGGCTGGATTGATCTTAAAATTTGAAATTTCCCCATATTCTTTCAAGGTTTTAAGCAGATTAGGGAGAGTTATTCTCAGTCTAGTGATATAAAGAAGAATATCGTCTGCAAAGGCAGCCAATTTGTGTTCTTCTTCCCCATCAAATACTCCTGATATGTCCGGGTTCTGCCTTATCCTTTCCAGCAAGGGCTCAAGCGTTAACACAAACAAAAGGGGGGACAGTGGGCATCCTTGTCTCGTTCCGTTTGTCATTACGAACGGCTCAGATAGAGTTCCGTTAACCTTAACCCTTGCTGAAGGACATGTGTACAGCGCCCTTATCCGTCTGGTCATAATAGGCCCAAATCCTATCTCCTTCAGCATACAAAACATGAAGCCCCAGTCTACCCTGTCAAAAGCTTTCTCAGCGTCTATTGACAGGAGTAGCCCTGGGGCTCCACTCTCCCTCATTTTTTGGGTTACCATAAGGGTTCTGATCCCATTATCCCATCCCTCCCTACCTGGGGTGAATCCCACCTGATCTGGGTGTACCATATTATTCAGGATGTTCTTCACTCTCCCCGTGAGAATTTTCGCGAACAGTTTCGTATCTACATTGAGGAGCACTATGGCACACATTTGGTGGCAGTGTAGAAAAATAAGGGAATTCTGGGATAAGATAAGGGAAATTATAGGTGAGATAACCCAAATAGCTATCCCGGACGACCCATGGGCATGTTTATTTCACGGATTTAGAATGCCAACCGAATCATACCTAGGAACACTTGTACCACAAATGTTGAATGCAGCAAAAAATCTTGTTGTAAGACACTGGCAGGAGAAAAGTGGCCCAACTATACAAGAATGGTACGATAAAACAAATGAAATTCAGACTTTAGAATACCTGAGATACATTGACGAAGCGGAAGTGGAGGAGTATGAGGAAAAATGGAAGGGGTGGCAAAAATTTAAAAGCTCAATAAGGGCTGTAGAGGTCTTGGGAAATCAATAGACCCAGCTAATGAAGCTTTCGGGGAGTAGCCAGAGATGGGTATTGAGCAGCAGGAGTGGTGTCCACCGGGAGGGATTGATACAGTTAGTTTGGAGGTATACGGATGAAGGAAGAATAGGACTTTGAGGAGGTGGGGCGGGCTGGGGGGTGGGGAAGGGAAGGGGGGTTTAAGTTTCGACTCTACTGATAAAGTCGCTGAGGGAAGGTGCAATGCCGTAAGCATGCAGATTAGATAAAAGACACTTGTAATTAAAAAAAAAAAAAAAAATCTGCAACAGATGCCACCATGATGTGAGTAACGAGTCGGGAAAGTATTGAACAGCAGAGCTGAAACTTTTACCCCCGTAAATGGACACTGATGTGGCAAAAAAAAAAAAAAAAAAAATCGATTTTTTATTATTATTATTCTAACTATTCAATTGGTCTTTATTAGGCTCCTCTGTGGTCTGACCTGGTTCTTGTGTCTGGTCCCCCCCCCCCCCCCCATTTTCCATCTCTCTCCGCTTTTCTGCCATGTCGCTGGCCTTTTCAACCTCTTAGGGCCAACACACGTGCTGGCGCCTTTTCCCTTTTATCTTTATTACTATATATTTATTATTTCTTCTATTTTCCTTATTTTGGTATTACCCCTTCTATTCTTTTTCCCTTTACTCATACTTTTTTCCTTCCACTCTGTATTTTGTTTATTAGTATATCAGTTGGAGATTTATATATATATCTCTATCTATATATATCTCTATCTATATATCTCTACCTCCAAATATATGATTTGTTCATTCCTTAATTTTGTTTCCTTGTACCATTTATAATTGTCTTTGCATTCAACTGTATTATGATTATTTTATAACGCTGTGCATTATGTTACTTGGCGACTGTACAGCTGATTGAATTGCCTGGCTTCAGGAGCACGCCTTGCATTTCCTTATTCTGTTCTCCCCCTCCCATTTCCTCCTATTCCTGTCATCTCATTGATTTCTCTCCTCATGCCTCGTTCCCCACGTGGCCTTCGGCTTCCCATATGTTTTGGGTTGGTTCCTTATCACAGCCCGTGGCTGTATGGACACCTAAGGGCTGGCTCTCTACGAGAGCTAGCTCGCCTTTTGGCCTGTCTCCACCCCCAACCCTCCGCCCCCTCCTTCAGCCACAGTACCATTCTCCACCTTGGGTTTTGGGCCATCTCCGTCCCACGGGCTGGCCCAGATCCAAGCCACGCCCCTGACTGCCGTCCTATGACGCTTTCAGAGGACGCTAGGCATTATTGGAATTGTAGGCACACTGCGGTGGTAAGTGCGCAGGTGCACGGGCCGCTCTTTGTCCGCTCCTGATTGGCCGAATCTACTTGCCAATCAGGTGGGGGGGCTTTAAATAGGTTAGTAATTTGTCCGTAGTTGCAGACTTACCGTGACGCTGTACAAGCTGAAGTTACTACACAGGTAAACTTGCCCTTTGGGTGACCACACTAATGGCATAATGTGGTGACAACTGATCACAATAATTACTTATTACTAGGTTTGCTCACTGGAGGCCCTCTGTTTATGTCCAATAGGCTTATGCACTGTATCAGATGTGGATACCTTATGCACTTACTCCAGTTAGTGTTTTAATCTGAAGCTAACACGCTGCTTCTGATTACCTTTTCATTGCGGTTTGGCTTGTCCAGTTTCCTCTGCAGGTAGGATCTCTTTAACCAAGCTTATCCTAGTACCCTTGCTGCATAACATAAAACATTCTCTATTATTAGTAATCCACATTAATTTTCTTTCTAATTTTTATCTAGTGCAGCCAACCTACATAACAAGCTATTTGTTTAAATCGATCAATTATTATTGATCTTCTCAGCGTCCCGGTCACTCATTAGTATACCTTGTTTTTGGTAAGTACTCTTGACTGTCTCGTCCTCCTTTTCTTATTATAGATAGTTGAGCTCTTTAGCCTTATACGTATGTATTTCCACAGCTGTTTTCAAGGTTCTTTTTATCAAGCCCCCTGCAGCCACACTAAGGCAGTGAAGGACGACCCTCACATTACACGTTGTCCACCTGGCCCTGTGGGGCTCTGTGGGTATGTTGTGACAATCCTTAATTGATGTTACCTCCATCTTGGTTGGGATTATTTGGTCAGGGGAGACTGTATTTGTCTAATCTCTCTGCATTCATTGTAATAGCATGCACAACGTTATTTATATTATTTATTTTTATATCTTGTCATACTAATATAAGATTCTCTCTTTGTAGAATTACAACCTATCATATTCCCTGAGGACGCCAATGTTGTGGCGAAACTAGTAGGGATAATTTTTTCCATCCATTGGTTGTATTCATCTGCCTATGCTCCATTTTGTACTTATACCTTGTATGAATTGTATTTTTAAAACTTTTGTAATAAATTTAATTCTATCATTTGTACTGTTGTATTCTTGGCACCGCAATAATCCCATTACCTAGCCTTCCACAATAAAATGCACATTTTAGATTTTAGGCCTTAAGATTGCTTAAAAGACCCCAAAAATGGTATACTGTATTTTCTAAAAGAAGAGACCCTGGTAGAATAAAATGTTTTTTATAGTAGAAATAAAATTTGTAGAAATAAAATTATTTTTATAGTAGAAATAAAATTATTTTTACAATGTGTAACAGGAACAAGAAAAGGAGGGGAGAGAAACCATGCCATAAATAAGAAGGTGTACATCTTACATGAAAACAGATAGAATGTAACATCATAATGGTTACTATCACATAAAGTATGAGACAATATTACCATAGTGTACGAGAGAGCATGCTGGTGTTTTAAGAGGGACACTTCTCAAGGGAGAAGTGATGTTCATGGAGAGGGGAGACAAGGAATAGGTAACCGAGGGGAAATAGAAAGCAGAGAACTTTTACGTGCGACATAATGTGAATTATTATTAATCAAAATGAATATATTGGGATTGGCGGCTCTGTCTGGTCTAGGAACAATGTGAGCACATTTTACATGGGGAAGGCAGGTTATCCGCACTTAGATAAATCTTTAAAAGGAAGTCAAAGGGGGAGTGGGGTGCTTCTGGCATCAGACAAGCAGGGGAGCCAGAGTTTGGTTAATTTGCCCATTGTTAAATGCGTTTTAGCAAAACGAAATTCCATGTGGCAGAGGTCACTAATTGATGAGATAACAGAGAGTGGTGGGGGAGTAGGAATTTTCCAAGAGCGTGATATGGTTAAGCGGACTGCTATCAAAACATGTGTAACAATAGCATGAAATTTAGATGGCCAGGAAGATAGGCCTAGACCAAAGAGAGCTACCTGAGGATTAAGCACACATGAAACATTATTGAGGACATGTAGAAGGGTAGAGATATTCCTCCAAAAGAGGGCAATGTGGTAGCACTCCCACCAGCTATGGAAGATGGTGCCATCAATTTTGCAGTTCCTCCAGCATTTCGGGGAATGGGATGGATATATTCAGGCTAACCTGTGAGGCATATAATATCACTAATATATTTTCTTTACTGTTTCTCAGTGCGAGACATTCCTGGAAAAAAGAGAAGGAGTGCGCAGAGCTTGATACCAGGAGTTGAGGGACACGTCACTTTGAAGGGTGGTTTTCCCAAAAGTCCACAGGTGAGTGTTTTGTATTCGGGTCAGGGCAACATAGCAGATTATAAATATAGGAGTCGTGACCATGCGTATGATCACCAATCCACAATATTCTTAAAATGTGTAAATATACAATTTAAGCACAAAATGTAAAAAATATTAATAGAGTGACAGTCCATCAAATGTACATTGCTTATTGTGAAATAATGACAAAATTAGACAAAAGTCCATGTGCATAAAGTGAATATATATCACCCATGTGATAGAAAAAAGTCCATGTGAACTATGATTCCTGCCAAGAATAGACAAGAGTGCTTGATCCACCACCGTAGGTAAACAATGGCCACTTACCAGAAACTCATGATCCCCCCGCTACAGAGGATCAGAGAGAGCTGTTTAGAAGGATAATAATCTGGATTACAGCCATAAAGCCAGAAGCCTTGGAGTATGATGGCACATCAGAGACCTTGATACCGTAGTGAAGGAATTCCAACTGACCGGTAATAGGGCACCAACCCGCAGCAGAGTGGATATGATCATTAAAAGTAGAAAGGCTCCAATAGTGTAAAACCGTAAAACTTTTATTAAAATATAAATGAAAAACAATGCACTCACATGCTGATAGTATAAAGTAAGGGCCTGAAAATGTCTGGAGCGCCGGCCGGAAGCTCACAGACAACCCGTCCTACTGGTAGGATGGGTTGTCTGTGAGCTTCCAGCCAGCGCTCCAGACATTTTTTTTAATACACTTCACTTAAGTGCAGTTTCCCCCCCCCCTTTTTTCCATATAAATATAGGAGATCTCTTTAGTGCTGGTAGTGGACGAGGTGTAGAATGAGAGACTGTCTTTCGTTATTGTATTAGTGGTTAGGGACACGGAGGAAATAATGTGATGGACTTGCAGATAAATATAAAAATCCTTGCTAGGTATATGGGTAGTTAATATTTTTTATGTCACATAATATTAATGCATTTTTTTTCAAACCTGTGTTTTTCATTGAAAAATACACAAGTTCATTTTACTGCACACAAACAAAATATATGAACCAATATTTTGGTGCAATATAGAAGATGAGGTTGTGGGGGGCGTGGTTTGCCTTGGAAGAAGGAGGACGCTTAACCCTCGAACTCTAGCTGACAGTGACCACAATCAAGCTCCATCAGAGGCTCCAGACGAGCGTGCATGCCTTCTAAAATGGGGACCTCATTCCGCAATATCTTGGCTGACAGATCCCCCGCAATATCTTAGCTGACAGATCGCTTTCTCCCTGCGATCTTATCGAGCGGATAAGCCAGAAAATTCTAGTGATATTCGGGACACAGGCCAGCAACATGGAGGCGTCATCTCGGGCCCACTCGCTTCCCTCAGGCCCTACAGTAGCCAGCTCTACCTCAGCAATTGTGCCTCCTTCCTCCACCGAGGGCATCCAGCACCCATAGCAGCAGCTCAGCCTGAGTGACCTCTGAAGCATAGCGGCGGACATTAAGGACATCTGCCACGATCACTGATCTCCGCCATGACAGCCATGCTCTAGCTGACAGAGTACAGGAGGTTGAACGCTCCACAGCACACCAGAACACAGCTATCCAGAGATACCACCACACAGTGGATACACACACCCTCCAACTCCGGGACGTACAGTGCCATATGAAGGACTTGGACAACCGCGGCAGAAGACACAATCTACGGGTAAGAGACCTCCCCGAATCAGTTTAACCAGAGAAACTACTACCTGCAGTGTCAGGCCTGTTTATTAACCTTGACAGGCCTCCTACAACCTCAATTGAGGTGGAGTGCATCCACCGGGCTCTTAGACCTCGAGTCAGGGAGACAGACCCACCGCATGTAGTGTGCTGTCTGACAGACTTTAAACTAAAAAAGTAGATCATCCGCAAAGCTCGCAACAGGATCCAGCTCTCTCATGGAGGAAGCGAGATTCACTTCTTCACACATTCTACAAATTCTCTGAACCCGATGGATCCACTATCAGTGGAAATTCCCCTTCTGCCTTGCTGCTACATACCAGGGCCGAACAGCTTTATTAAAGGTTCCAGAAGATGTGGAATTTCGCACGGTCGGCATGAAACCTCTGCCTTCCAGAGAAGAACCAATGGAAGCACAAGATCAGTGCTACCACCGGCAACAGTCACCAACGGAAGAAAGATACCTCACTGCTATGAGGGACCAACATCAACATCTGAGCCCCACTAAATCTCCACAATCTCGAAGTGCACGGCATGATAAGTAAACCAATGTCAGCACCACATCTACCATCTGGATAAGTATTCACATACTTGTTACCTTTCCCCCCGTCTTGTTATGTGGCTATGATGCTTTTTGCTGTGGGATATCACAACAATCCCTCCCTTCCCCTTCACAGATCTGTCAACCGCTGTGAAGCTGGTGTGCAACAGTTAAGCCATCACCCTCTGGGCATACTTACCCGCCCCGCCTCCCTTCCCCCAGCTGTGGAACACTCACTCACTAATAGGAGCACTACCTCAACATTGTTTACAGGTTGGGTCTGCAACGCTCACCCCTGGGAGTCTATGCTTTTTTCCCTTTCCTCTCTACTCACACGAACAGCAACTGCATTCTGTGCTACATATCCCTTACCAAGAAGTGCTATTTAGGAGGAACTTCCTTTCATCCTCCCCCTGAAACTCAGCCTGAGTAATGTGCCTCTCTAAACAGTGTGCTGCCATACTTTACCTTGCAGTCAGCAGATATAAAGACTACTTCCCTGATGTCTGAATGCCTGCATAGCCTTCCCAGCTCCACTTCATTAGAGACATTGTTAACCCTATTGACTCTTTTTGTGCTCCTAATGTAGATGGACTCTCTGTTTTCTAAAGAAACATTAATTGTTTTTTCCCCCTTCTATACCTGTAGCTAGGATAACTCACAGGATCCGTTCTCCACCAACTGAACTACGGGATGTCTGATTGAGACCTCTGTAAGGTAAATGACACATTAAACCTGCTGTGATCTACACATCCTAATAACTCCTGTTGTAGGTCTACTATAGGGCACCATTTAGTACACCTATATTTTTCCACACACCACATCCTGTGAGTCATCTTGCACCCCACTTGTGGATGTTACATAAATACTATTGTTCCAATAGAGATTGATTCCTCTCCAGGCCATTAGCTGCAAAGCCGTTAGCAGGTCCCAGATATAAACTGCCTTGCGATACACTGCTCTTCATTATAGGTCTGACAGCCTAAAAGGGATTATCTACGTACACACACTAAGCAGATCATTGGTGTATATATATATGTACTGATCTGATTCTGATCCTCTCCATCACTCAGAAATATCATGCAATCTATATATTTGTTCTATCTGGAACACAAAGCTTAGCTATTCCTATTCTACTTCCCAGTATTTCATCTTTTGTTTTGTGATCCCTGTCAGACTGTCAGCTAAACTTGAAACTCCATGAATGGAGAGCAATGTCTCTCAGCTTGGTAAACTGGGTAAATTAGTTTATCAGACCAAGATTACTTTGAATTGATGATCACTGTATTATGTCAATGTGCTATGATGTTTCAGATTAGGGCTAAAAGTGCCTCATATCCTCTTGCCTAACGAGAGCTATGTATGCCGGACCTCCAAAGGTCCCATGTACATAGAACGATTTATGATCATTTCTCTCCCCTCTCTCTCGCTAAAGACCGTTCAGCTAGCAACACCAACATCTTGATCTTCCTGTCCTTGGGGTAGTCCTCCGCAAACAACCTGAACATGGCTCCTCCATTGTCTGTGGGTGATAAACTTCTCAAAATAATCTTTAATTATGCATGCGGCCTCAACATACCTGAAAAGTGATCCCAACTGCTTCTCACAATGTGCATGTCATATTTATCCAAGAGACACATTTCTGTAGCGATTCCATTCCCAAACTTACAAATCGCTACTATCCCACTGTCATGGCCTAGATACATAAAAACTTTCATAATTCATGTAACCCTCAGCTAAGGAGTTGTCATTCCAGGGGAGCGCCCCCCCCCCCAAAGAAAACGCTGATTAAATTATCCTCTCCATTTGCAGAGTTGAGGTCAAGATACAAATCTTATGTTGAAACAGAGTAACCTGAACAATGGTGCCACTTGACAATTGTCAAATTTGTGTTTTGAGATGCAGATAGCAAAGCCTTTGATTAAAGGAAAGCCAGAGTAAATAACCCCATTGTTTCAAAGGGTGAGATTGTCTCCCTAGTAAGAACCTAATGTTGACTCAGCTTTTCCCCATACAATGGCAGAGATGCCCGGTTAATTATACACCAGAATTACATCAGTCACAAGTATATGGCCATTCTAGAATGAGTATCATAATGTGCCTAATATGCCTAAAAGGAGTCATTACATTTTGGTTATATGGGTAGGGCACTCATTTATTGAAAATCATACCATCTATGCTGATCTCTAACGGAACCCATTGTTTAGACTATAGGAATTGTTTGTACAGCTAAACCCTTCTCTAAATATTCATTGAGTCTGTCCAAATTTCATTTCAAACACTTTAGGAAAACATTTAAATCCTGTCTACTCAGTGGTATTTTAAAATACATGTGATTATAAGTCATTCAAATTCTATATTAGATTCCCGGTTGTAGATTCAATAATGATTTTAGTGTCTACTAACCCAATGAGTATTCTCTCATAAGGTAAAAATATAATATTTTGAGGTAGAACAAATTAGAAGTAAGAATTGTGCTAAGATACCAATCACTGTTATGAAAGACATTTAAATCGTACAGGGGGCTGCACATACAGGGGGTTCTTCCAAAGAAGTGGGGTTCTTTAAATAAGTGGCACTTCTGCTCTTGCACCATCCATCTGAACATTTTCTTCTCTCTTCACAGGTAATCTGCGTTTATAGTCCCATGTCCTACAAACTGAAAATTGACTGACCGCCTATATACATTTTTGGTAATCTGCGTTTATATTCCCATGTCCTGCAAACTGAAAATTGACTGACTGCTTATATACATTTTTGGTAATCTGCGTTTATATTCCCATGTCCTGCAAACTGAAAACTGACTGACCGCTTATATACATTTTTGGTAAATCTGTTTGTCACCGCTGTCTCAACTACATCTGTAGCCATGCTCACATTATTTCAATGTTTATTTAGCCATTAAGTCTTATCTAAATTATTATTATTAATTATCCCTTATCTTTACAATTTTGGCCTTTTAGTGGCATTGCAGTTTGATTGTGGTGTGAAAGTTATGCCCTGCTTGCTGTGTTCCTAATATGCCCTCCTAATTGATTAATTTCCAGATTCCATCCACACCCAACACAGTATATAACAAGGCCTTCTTTACGGGGGAACATACAGGGGGCTGCACATACAGTTGGTTCTTCCAAAGAAGTGGGGTTCTTTAAATAAGTGGCACTTCTGCTCTTGCACTTCAGCGATTTGCACAAAGCAAACTACAAAAGACTGCAGGTGACCTCATTTTCATATTATCTCACCTTCTCTGAAACATACACTCTTTACCTCTCCTCCTCTTCACAATTGCTGCCTCTCTCCTCAAGCTCTCTTTTCTACATCCCTCTGCTCCACCACACAATCTGTACATATCACCCTCACTTCTCCCCTCCCCCTATTACTGCACTCATCACCTCTTTCTAACTCTAAGCCCACTTACTAACAAACCCCCCAGGATACTGAAGCATGTCCCCTCATACAAATCATATTCTCATATTACCTCCCTTACTCTTCTGCTTCTCCTAATCGCTGGAGATATTTCCCCAAACCCTGGGCCTCCCTTATTTAACTGTGCCCAACACACCCATCACCATCACCCTACACCCTCTGGCAGTAATCGCAATCTACACAATTTAGTCTCCATTCCTCTTCTTCCCAACACCAGCCTCCCTCTCTCCTGCGCCCTCTGGAACGCCCGCTCTGTTGGCAACAAACTCACTGCTGTTCATGACCTCTTTGTCACTAATTCCTTTAATCTACTTGCTCTCACCGAAACCTGGCTCCACAAATATGACACCCCTTCTCCTGCTTCCCTATCCCAGGGTGGCCTTCACTGGACTCACTCCCTTAGGCCTAATGGACGCAAGGGAGGTGGAGTGGGATTCCTCCTATCCCGCCAGAGCACCTTCCAGGTTATTCACCCTCCTCCCTCATTTTCCCTCTCATCATTTGAAGCCCACTGTATACGTCTATTCTCTCCTACTTCCCTAAGAATTGCTGTGATCTACCGGCCCCCTGGACCATTATCAACTTTCCTTGATGAGTTTTTTGCCTGGCTACCCTACTTTCTCTCTTCAGAAATTCCCACAATCCTTCTCGGTGATTTCAACATCCCTGCTAATACAAACACTCCTGCTACTTCTAAACGTCTTAGTCTAACCTCTTCATTTGACCTGAAGCAATGGGTACAGGCTTCTACTCACTCTGATGGCAACACCCTTGACCTTGTATTCTACCTATGCACTCCATGCAACTTCTCAAACAATCCTTTTCCTCTCTCCGACCACCACCTTATTAGTTTCTCTCTCCCCCTGTCTTCCACCACCTTTCCCTCCAATCGCCTAACCATCACCTGTAGAAACTTTCGCAACTTCAACTCCTCTCTCCTCTATTCTGCTACTGACCACCTCTATGACAAAATCTCTCCCCTGTCCTGCCCCAACCAAGCCACGGCCATCTACAATAAATCTCTGTCCTCCACCCTGGACAAGCTCGCTCCCCTCACTACACGCAGAATCAGGCCTCGACCCCTACAACCCTGGCAAACAGATGACACTAAAATTCTCAAAAAACGTAGTCGCGCTCTTGAGCGTCTGTGGCACAAGACTAAATCTCTCAAAGACTTCAACCAATACAAATCTGCCCTCCAAAAATACTATTCTTTCCTCCACACTGCCAAGCAAACCTATTTTACAACTCTTATTAACACCTTTTCATCCAATCCCCATAAACTCTTCTCTACCTTCAACTCTCTACTTTGTCCTCCACCGCCTCCACCCACTGACTTACTCACTGCCCAGGAAATCGCTAATCACTTCAAAAACAAGATTGATACAATCCGTGATGAAATCTCCATTCTACAGGTATCTCCCCCAGCTAAGACACCATGTCAACAGGTACAACTGACACTCCCGCTATTCAAATCTGCTACTACAGATGAAGTTGCTAAACTCCTTTCTATCGCCCACCTAACCACCTGTCCCCTGGACCCTATTCCATCTCAAATGTTACGGTCGCCCTCTGACTCCATCCTACACTCTCTAACCCACATCTTCAATCTCTCCCTCACCTCTGGCATCTTCCCCGATGCTCTAAAACATGCACTGGTCACCCCCATACTCAAAAAGCCATCCTTGGACTCTACCAATCTTAACCTATCTCCTTGATCCCCTTTTCCTCTAAACTCCTTGAACGCCTGGTTTACAACCAACTGAGTGACCACCTCATTAAAAACAACCTTCTTGATCCCCTTCAATCTGGATTTCGCCCTCAACACTCCACAGAAACTGCTCTTTTAAAACTCACAAATGACCTACTAACTGCAAAAACCAACGGACACTATTCTGTACTCCTACTTCTGGATCTTTCAGCTGCCTTTGACACGGTTGACCACCCCCTCCTCCTCAAAAAACTTTACTCCCTCGGTCTTCGTGACTGTGCTCTTCAGTGGCTCTCATCCTACCTATCCCAACGCACCTTTAGTGTCACTTACAATTCAACTTCCTCCACTCCTCTTCCCTTCTCTGTCGGGGTCCCCCAAGGTTCTGTTCTTGGACCTCTTTTATTTTCAATCTACACCTCCTTCCTGGGTCAGCTGATAGCCTCTCACGGCTTTCAATATCATTTCTATGCTGATGACACACAAATCTATCTCTCCACCCCTCAACTCACTCCATCAGTCTCCTCACGCATCACTAACTTACTAACCGACATATCTGTATGGATGTCACACCACTTCCTCAAACTCAACTTGTCCAAAACCGAGCTTATAATATTTCCTCCCCCATGTGCCTCTTCCCCTGACTTCTCTGTCAAGAGCAATGGCAAAACCATCCACCCATCCCCACATGTCAGGGTGCTAGGTGTTATCCTGGATTCTGAACTCTCCTTTCAGCCCCACATCCAATCACTTTCCAAAGCTTGCCACCTCAACCTCCGCAACATCTCTAAACTACGTCCCTTTCTAACCAATGAAACCACAAAGCTCCTGATTCACTCCCTGGTTATCTCTCGCCTTGACTACTGCAACTCACTCCTCATTGGCTTACCTTTAAACAGACTATCCCCCCTTGAGTCCATCATGAATGCTGCTGCCAGACTCATCCACCTTACAAACCGCTCAGTGTCTGCTACCCCTCTCTGCCAATCCCGCCATTGGCTACCACTCGCCCAACAAATTAAATTCAAAATACTAACAATAAGTTACAAAGCCATCCACAACTCTGCCCCCAGCTACATTACTAACCTAGTCTCAAAATACCAACCTAATCGCCATCTCCGTTCCTCCCAAGACCTCCTGCTCTCTAGCTCCCTCATCACCTCCTCCCATATCCGCCTCCAGGACTTCTCCCGAGCCTCGCCCATCCTCTGGAATTCCCTACCCCAATCTTTCAGACTGTCTCCAAATGTATCCACTTTTAGGCGATCCCTGAAAACTTTCCTCTTCAGAGAAGCATATCCTGCCTCCATCTAACAACTGCACTATTTTCTCCATTAGCTCATCCCCCACAGCTATTACCCTTATGTATAACTTGACCCTTCCTCCTAGATTGTAAGCTCTAACGAGCAGGGCCCTCTGATTCCTCCTGTATTGAATTGTATTGTACTTGTACTGTCTGCCCTAATGTTGTAAAGCGCTGCGTAAACTATCTGCGCTATATAAATCCTGTATTATAATAATAATAATAATAATAATTAAAAAAAAATTGTGACTACATCTACATAAAAATACACATATAGCATGTGTTGTTCCAAGATAAATGAGTATTCATAGGATATACAAGAATTATACATTTATCCATATAGATAATCATTTTATGTGATATTGATTAATCAGACTTATACTGAATGTATTGTATGTTGTGCTGGTTACCAGAGTCCCTGAATAATATAGATATATATTCATCAGCACCAATATACAGATACCCATTATGAAAAGAGAACATATTATTTAACAGATCGTTCAGAACACATTTTTCTGCCCTCAGACATACCTAGTGGTTGAAGGTGATATTACCTAAACTCACCAAGTAAATCATTAGATTTTTCCAACCAATGGAAAATAAGCCATGCCTTCTGGGCTGAGCTTATTATAATTTTATGAGCCTATTGTCCCAGATGGTATAAAGTATGTGTGGTGCAATAGAGAGAGGACCACAGACCCTCACGTCGGATACACTCCCTAGACGAACAAGAAACCTGCTGATAATTGACCACTCCCCATCTCGCTGGACTTTGCTACTGGAACTAATCGAATGTACTTGTAATTTGTCAGATATTTTCCCCTTTTAAACTGTGGTAAGATACAGACCATACAGATATTAATTAACCTTTTCTTCCCAAAATTGTAGGAATTGTATTTTACAGTTTATGTTTTAACCTTATCATGAACAGTCTAGCAATAAGTAGCAGCGCTAATTCCCTGAAAAACGTACACCCAAATTGATAAATAAAGTGACATATATGATTAGATATATGTGAATACACAACAGCTGTTAAACAAAATAGGTTAAATACACATGAGAACCAACTCTAAAAGGAGCATCATTAAGTCCATTAAGATATAGATGAACAATTGTATGATCCAGTGATAGTATCTCCCAGGTGATGTTCGCTGCGTAAAGAAATGAATCCTCCACCGCACCACTGTGATAACACCAATAAATATATATGCTTACCAGAAGGCAAGCTAAAATAAGCTTGTGACCTTAACCCGGTCGGGGCCTTTAAAAAGGAAGGAATGAATGGAGGCGATGATTCATTCATTCCTTCCTTTTTAAAGGCCCCGACCGGGTTAAGGTCACAAGCTTATTTTAGCTTGCCTTCTGGTAAGCATATATATTTATTGGTGTTATCACAGTGGTGCGGTGGAGGATTCATTTGTTTACGCAGCGAACATCACCTGGGAGATACTATCACTGGATCATACAATTGTTCATCTATATCTTAATGGACTTAATGATGCTCCTTTTAGAGTTGGTTCTCATGTGTATTTAACCTATTTTGTTTAACAGCTGTTGTGTATTCACATATATCTAATCATATATGTCACTTTATTTATCAATTTGGGTGTACGTTTTTCAGGGAATTAGCGCTGCTACTTATTGCTAGTTGGTTTGTTAGGTGTGTATCTCACTTGTAGCGGCAGCTGTTTGGACCAATTTTTAATAACAGTATTTTTCCAATATTTATCATTATTCACTCTATAACTCATCACAGCGCGGTATTTACTGTTTATTTATCATGAACAGTGTGTAGGGCAGTTTTAGAATTAATAATTTTCCCACATTAATTGTCCAGGCTGTGTGTTGAAGCTGTGCCTGGGTGACATTAGGTACAGACCAGTATACAACAAATTTGGCTACTGTGGTCCCAGGGAAACTATTTATCGCCCCATTCAATCTATTAGATCTGTTAAATTAATATTTCTTACAAATTGATAACTCTTTTGACTCCGTGAGACAAAATTTGTATTCCTTCCTGCCAGGGAAATTTAGAGGATTGTTTCCCCGAGTGACAAGAGATATTGTGTTTTTGAACATAAGGTGCGATTACCACAAATATTTTTTTAACAAAGTCAATTGGGCTACCCTTGAGTTATTTGTAAAATATTAAGGAAAACGTTTTATTGCTGCGTTGATGTTTGTGATAGGGTGTATGAATTATTAATCACCAGAAATCCCGATTCTGTATGAAATTGTGTAAATATACTTGTAAATTAATAAAATCAAATTATTTACTTATTCATTTTATTGGGAGATATTTATACATTGGTAAATATTCCCCATAGATTAATGAACTCAGGATATTATTGTGGTATGTTACTGATTGTCTGAACAAAGTTCACAATTTTACCGTAAGATTGGAGGCACTGAGCAAAACACTGAGATCTTAATTTAAATACCCCATATGTATTAATAAGATTCCATACCACACACACACACAACATAAAATTGGAGGCACTGCTGAGATATTTTGTAAGAGGGAATCTTATCACTTTACAGAACATAATGGTGATTGTATTTGCATATACGTTGAAGGATATCTGTTGTATAGTAACACGGCAGAAAAGTGATAATGAATCAAAGTCATCTAGAAACAGCCGGGATGATAATACCACCCCAGCTGTAGCTACCTACAGCTTTTCCTGAGGCTACTAGGCCTCAGGAAAACTTAAGTGGAGTCTTTGACTATGGTGTAACTGAATACATTTGTAAGAGATTAGACCTAGGAGGCAATTTAAAAAGTTTATCAAAGAGGAGAAAGAACAGGCCCAGAGGTTAAGTGATCATTTCTTTATTGAAGATGGTCGGGTTTACCAACTGATTATGGCTTTTGCTAGAGCAAAAGACACAAAAAAAATCTAGACTGGCTCATTATGGAGTCTTGGCCGATCTTGTGGTTTTTGTGTAATGAAGTTGCCAAACAAATGCCAGCCTTAAAGAAAGAATTGCTGGAAACCCACACCACCTTAAATAACAAAAAGGAGAAGATAGAATCCCTGTCAATCGAAATCCAACAGGCTGAGAGTAGACTCAAACAATCTAGAGAAGGTCAGGAACAGTTACTGGGCCAGATCCAAAATGCTCAGGCCTTATATGAAGAATCCCGTCACCTATTTAAAAAACTGCAAGAGAAATATCAAAAATGTTAACAGGAAATAGAACATTACAAACAAGAGAGAAAAGGCCCCATTGAAGCAAACTCTGCTGCTAGAGATAAAGAGAGTGAAGTAGAAATTGAGAGACTCAAATCCGAGCAGAGAGCAATGGAGGAATGGATAGAAAAATTAATGTCCCAGTTAGACTATGAATCCATGAGCCGAAGTCGCTTAGAGGAACTGGAAATGGAAAGACAGAAATATTCATATTTCCAGGGGACACAGGTAAGTCACAATGAGACAGGGTCAGAATACAGATCACCCCCTAAGCCTCAAAAATACTCCCCAGAGTGTACAGAGGAGGAAGTAAAAAGAGCTTCAAATGGGCAGAAAAGGAAGCCTAGGACCACAGTTAAAAGGTATGACACCCCCAAAATGATAAAATTCTTAAAGGAAACTGTTCCCATTTTTCCAAGAAGGGATCCCCAACCATCACTGACCATCTAGGAACATACGAATGTACCTTAAAAATCTTAGGCATTCAGGATGATTTTACCAAAATTGAGTTACTACCATGGATATTTGAAGAAAAGTACAGACAATTCTTTGATTCACTACAAACCTTGTATGGTCAGTCATGGAGGGAGATTAAACATAGGTCTCAAATGGAGTTTGGACCCTACAAAACTGTCACCACTGCCAAACCCGTGGCCTACAATTTGAAATGTGGCCCTAATCAGTGTCCCACAGAATTTCTGGCCGTTTACTTTCTGGCTGAAAAGGACCTCAATCCGGACCAGCCAGACTTCAAGACTCTATTTTATGAAGCATTATCTTCCCATATAAAATTGGGGCTGGCAAGGGGTTTTAAAAAAGGACGCTCCTTGGATTGGTTAATTAGAGAGAGTGATCACCTATACTCAATACAGCAATCTAGCGAAGGTGGGGTAAAAAAAAAAAAAAAAAAAAAAAAAAAAAAAAGAGAAGCCAAACCCAACCCTAAAACCATAGCAGCCACTACTGTGACCCCTCAACCTCTTGGTCTGCAAACAGAGAGAAAATCATATGCTGAGGCAGTCCGAGATGGGAAACCCACAGGACCTCCCAGAGTTTCATCCCAGCCACAGCAGATGGAGGATAAACAGAGGTTGCAAGGTTACGGTAATGAGGGTAAAAGGGGCCCCAGGCACAGGAATAGCCAGAAGGGATATCCGCAGGGGTCCCAGAACAACCAACATTCAAATTTGAATCAAGAGGGGGCGTGGCCGAGCGTGAATCATGATGGCCGCAGAGTGAAGGAGCTCTGAGGACAAGGTACACCAAAGTTACACTTACAGCATCCTGAGATGTGTCACAAACACCGAAGCTACAGCGTTCGGCTCTTGCTACCGCCGCCAATATGACTAAGCGTCTGAACACTTGCTCGGGGCCGCAGAAGCTGACGGATTTCTACCCATCCTACACCTCCCGGCCATCAAAATGGTGGTGGCTCCCACTACAGTACACTGGCCCCTAGTCACACTGATACAGTGCAGCTAATACTGCAGCCTGGCAGCATGGGATCTGTCTCCCCACAACTGTTACAAGGGAAGTCAACACCTCCAGACAGCCCCACCACATGCAGCCCTACTAAGAGCAAATTTGAATCAAGGTCCTAATTTTGATAGGTAACCCTACTTTACAGGAACCCTAACTTTGACAGAAACCCTAATTTTAACAGAGACCCCAACTTCCAAGGGTACCCACGCTTTAACAGAGACCCCAACTTCCAAGGGTACCCATGCTTAAACAGAAAACCCAACTTCCATGGGCACCCCAGTTTCTACAGTAACCCCAGCTTTAACCGAGACCCCAACTTCATAAGAGACCCTAATTTTAATTAAAATCCCGATAATCGCAGGTCACCTCCCAATCAGGAACACATCAGTAACCCCAGGGTTGGTGTAGCTCCCCTAATTCCCCAAAATCAAGGGGAATCACAGGAACCCCCGAGAGAAAGGTCACAGCATCAAGAGCAGAGGAGTGGAGAGGAGTCTGATGCATCTCTGCAGTCCCATCCTGAACGCAACTGGGTCAGGAGAAATAGGGCAAATTGCCAAAGTGCCATGGGCTGGCGAATTGAACACGTAGAGACACAAATTAATCGAATGTGCAAACAAATGACACACCTGATTAACTGCCAATCTGCTAACCTGTCTTTTTTAGGGTCCACTCTTGTGACCAACCCAGGGTCACAGAATACGTAAAACCCAAGACAGAAAACCCAAGACAGTCCTCCAGCAGGGGACAACCCTGGATGCGATGACAGGAGACACACACCATACCCCTGACATGCCCCTAAACAGGGGGGGATCAGTGTTGGATTGTTAATTCTGCTCCTGTTTTTCAGTATCCTTCTAACCCCTGTAATGTAGCTGAGCCTCTGGGAGTCATTGTAAATGACCAGTCGGATGGGATGCCTTCTTTTCCGTGTGCTTTCATCTCGAATAGGCCCCGCAGGCCATCCCGCAGGAATCATAAGCGCAAAGACGCTGTGACATGCGGTGAGATAAAAACCAACAGTAAATTATTGGAAAGCCCACAGATCCTCAACCACGCTAAATTTCATGTGTGAGTTGACTGAATCTGATGCAAGATATTTCGCTACAGTAAAAAGGTACACAAGGATCACCCCATTTCAGGTTTAATTGACACAGGATCCCAAGCCACCATTCTGTCACAGGAACAATTTAATGGAGTAATAAATTCAATGCCCAACAAACCAAAACTTAGGAGCTTTAATTGCTCACTAATCGGGGTGGGGGGAGAGCCACTGTAAGTCATGGGTACTGCCTGGCTTAAACTCAAATTAGGTAATAATGAAATTAGGCACCCTATTAGTATTGCAAATCTCCCACACCATCACATGATAATTGGAATGGATCTCCTTAAGAGGCTCAACACAATTGTTGACAGTGTGAATCAAGTAATGTGGTCACAAGTCAACTGCCCGATTAAATATGAAAGACTTAAAACTTCCCATTCCCGGGACAATGTCACCTGGTGGAAGAAAGGCCTAGTTCCTTAGAAATCCACTTCAGGAATAGTCAGTTCCCCAGTGGTACGGTAATCCAACCTGACAATCATGGCCTGGGAGTAGGAGATAATGACCATATTTTTAACATTCCCCGTGATAAAATAAAAGAGATCTCCCTCCAGGATGACATGCTGACCATATCCTTCCATCAGGAAAATAAAACTAAGAAAGGAGGAAATCACGCCCAGTTCCTGACAGAAGTGGAAAAGGTTATCAACGACCTATTTATCCCTATCCAGATAAATGGTCTTAATAGGTCAAAATATGCCAAAATTGATTTAAAGCAAGAGCATAGCTTTGTGAGCCATGGCCTTGTTAGCCACCTTTCAGAAATGGAAATGATCCATTTCTCCACTCCTCAGCGACATTAGATGTCAGATGCCTTTAATGACTCTGAGGACCATAACTCAGTTGCTAGATGCCTTTTAAATATCACTATAGGTATAAGACAACCACCCACGTGTTTATAGTGCTGGATAATCCCCAATCCCAAATTTAACTTGGCAACGACTTACTGCATCGATTTGCCACCCAAATTGACCTGATAAATGACTGCTTATGGAGTCGACAAAAGGGGGGACCCCGAGGAATACCAGGATATGACCTCAGCTCTGAAATTCTAGCAACAGATGCCTTATGCTGTTAAAATTTGGGTAGCTCAAGAAATTATCATCCCCAGGGACATAAAAAATTTCCTACTCCCTATAAATGTAAAAAAGGGACAAAAAATTAAGGGGGCAGAATCATTAGTATGCCTGTCCCAGAAAATACAGGAGGAGGGAATAAAAATTACTCACATACCTTTGATCAGTACACATCAGTCTATAATATCCATCTACATCCACACCACAACCTCTCGAATCAGGACCTTAACCTAACCAAGGGCACCCTTATCAGTCTTGCGGTAGAGACAGGGTATTATACGTTTGGAGTCCCCAACCAAGTGATTGGATTCATACCAGATGAACATTTATCTGAGGAGAAATTCATTGAACAATCGTTCAATTCTTTACCCGAGGGTATGTTCACCATAGAGTCCATTTACCCTTTTGATTCTAAGGATGGTACCTGTAGAATTGAAGAGACGTCTCTCATTTTTGATCAACCAATCAAAGAACAAGAGTACCCCAAGGGACCTGACTGGGAGAGAAGTACACATCGCATACCCAATGACCTGACCACCAGGCTTGAAGAGGCCTATGAGTTAGGGCAACCTGAAAGCTTTCCTGGATTCAAAGAGATAGTTGAGGAGATCATAGCCCTAGCCGATGCATGCACCAATGATCTTGAGCGACAATTGCTCTGCGAACTTCTCTTTGAATTCCAGGAAATCTTTGTTCAGGATTATCACGATTGTGGGAGTACTGAACGCCACATCGCCAGAATCCAGACTGACCCCCCAGGCCCCACCAGTATTTGTAAAGCAGTATAGACTTCGCTAGCCTATGAGTCTCTCACCGAGATAATTAGGAAGTTACACGAACGGGGTATAATTAGGTCCATTCATAGCTCATACAGTCACCCCATCCTGGGGATTTTCACAGGATGTGGCGCTTGTGCGCTGATCTCCGACAACTCAACAAGCATGTCTACATGTCAGGATGGCCCGTACCTTACATAGACCAGTGCCTTGCCCAACTCCAAGGGTCCCAGGTATTCTCAGCCCTCGACTGTGCCCAGGGGTACTGGACCATAAAAGTCAGTGAAGAAGATCAGTATAAACTAGCCTTCAGTTTTGGGAATCAACAGTACTGCTGGGTGCGTATGCCTTTCGGCTATATTAATGCTGGCCATGAATTTGCTGTCTTCATGCACAATGCTATGCCAGATGCCTTAGAGTGAGGAACATTGGCATACAGTGGGGATGGAAAGTATTCAAACCCCATTACATTTTTCACTCTTTGTTATATTGCAGCCATTTGCTAAAATCATTTAAGTTCATTTTTTTTCCTCGTTATTGTACACACAGCACCCCATATTGACAGAAAAACAGAATTGTTGACATTTTTGCAGATTTGTTAAAAAAGAAAAACTGAAATATCACATGGTCCTAAGTATTCAGACACTCATATTTAACTCAGGTGCAGTCCATTTCTTCTGATCATCCTTGAGATGGTTCTATACCTTCATTGAGTCCAGCTGTGTTTGATTATACTGATTGGACTTGCTTAGGAAAGCCACACACCTGTCTATATAAGACCTTACAGTTCACAGTGCATGTCAGAGCAAATGAGAGTCATGAGGTCAAAGTAACTGCCTGAAGAGCTCAGAAACAGAATTGTGGCAAGGCACAGATCTGGCCAAGGTTACAAAAAAATTTCTGCTGCACTTAAGGTTCCTAAGAGTGGCCTCCATAATCCTTAAATGGAAGACGTTTGGGATGACCAGAACCCTTCCTAGAGCTGGCCGTCTGGCCAAACTGAGCTATCGGGGGAGAAGAGCCTTGGTGAGAGAGGTAAAGAAGAACCCAAAGATCACTGTGGCTGAGCTCCAGAGATGCAGTCAGGAGTTGGGAGAAAGTTGTAGAAAGTCAACCATCACTGCAACCCTCCACCAGTCGGGGCTTTATGGCAGAGTGGTCCGACAGAAGCCTCTCCTCAGCGCGAGACACATGAAAGCCCGCATGGAGTTTGCTAAAAAACACACAAAGGACTCCAAGATGGTGAGAAATAAGATTCTCTGGTCTGATGAGATAGAACTTTTTGGCCTTAATTCTAAGCAGTATGTGTGGAGAAAACCAGGCACTGCTCATCACCTGTCCAATACAGTCCCAACAGTGAAGCATGGTGGTGGCAGCATCATGCTGTGGGGGTGTTTTTCAGCTGCAGGGACAGGATGACTGGTTGCAATCGAGGGAAAGATGAATGCGGCCAAGTACAGGGATATTCTGGACGAAAACCTTCCCCAGAGTGCTCAGGACCTCAGACTGGGCCGAAGGTTTACCTTCCAACAAGACAATGACCCTAAGCACACAGCTAAAATAACGAAGGAGTGGCTTCACAACAACTCCGTGACTTTTCTTGAATGGCCCAGCCAGAGCCCTGACTTAAACCCAATTGAGCATCTCTGGAGAGACCTAAAAATGGCTGTCCACCAATGTTTACCATCCAACCTGACAGAACTGGAGAGGATCTGCAGGAGGAATGGCAGAGGATCCCCAAATCCAGGTGTGAAAAACTTGTTGCATCTTTCCCAAAAAGACTCATGACTGCATTAGATCAAAAGGGTGCTTCTACTAAATACTGAGCAAAGGGTATGATATTTCAGTTTTTCTTTTTTAATAAATCTGCAAAAATGTCAACAATTCTTTGTTTTTCTGTCAGTATGGGGTGCTGTGTACATTAATGAGGAAAAAATGAACAAATTATTTTAGCAAATGGCTGCAATATAACAAAGAATGAAAAATTTAAGAGGGTCTGAATACTTTCCGCCCCCACTGTAAGTCGATGACATCCTCATCAAAAGTACCTATTATGCCCAAGCACCTTACAGAACTCCGACATATCTTGGGCTAGTTAAGGACAGCCGGAGTGAAAGTTATCCATTCAGAAAGCACAGTGGTGTGGCACCCGGGTAAATTTCTTAGGCCATGAAGTTACCTCGGAAGGTTTAAATCCCCAGAAGAAAAAGGTTGAGGCAGTACTCGACTATAAGGTCCCTACTAATCTTAAAGAATTAAGATCGTTTCTAGGAATGATTAACTATCCGCGTAAATTCATTGACAATAACGTCGAGATTAGCAAACCATTACTTCACCTGCTGTAGAAAGACACTGAATGGTCATGGGACAAGGAACAAGCAAACGCTGTGAAGCAACTGAAGGTACGAGTCACCCAGGCCCCCTGCCTTGCGTATCCAGACAGGGTACACGCAGGTGAGTATGAGTTCCATTCTTTATCAAAAACAAGAGAATGTCAGTAAGATTATCGCCTATGGCAGTAAAACATTGTCCTTAGTAGAGATTAAGTTTTCTGACTGCGAAAAAGCTTTATTGTCCACTGTCTGGGCATTACAGAATTTCTGCAGTTATATTCATGGTGAAAGAATTATTATCAGGACCGCACACCAGCCTTTACAGTATTTACAGAGTAAACGCATCAGGGATGGAAATGTGTCTAATAGCCACATCACTACTTGGACTTTGTCCTTGCAAGGGTGGCCCCTGGAAATTTGATACAAACAGAACAAGAAAAGTCCAGTGGCCCAGGGCCTTGCTAAGCTGCATGATTGTTCCGCCCCCAGTCCCTGCACGGGGACCATGAACACTGACTTTTTAGAAGAACAACTGCTGTCTCCCTACAAAGTTAATGATGATGAATACTGTGAACAGTTGCCGTGTGTATATGTAGATGGCTGTGCCTATCATCATAAGGACAATGAATAGCTCCAACTAGTGGCTCGTATCAGGATTATTTGGTCCAAGATGTAGCCCCAATCTCTGTGGGATACAAGCTTGGGCCAAGAAGCAGCCAAGTTGCTGAATTCGCTGCAATCCTAAAAGCCGTTGAGATGGCCATAAATTACCACCTTAAAGAATGTGCCATCATCACCGATTCAAATTATGTCAGGAATAGGGATGAGCCGAACACCCCCCGGTTCAGTTCGCAGCAGAACATGCGAACAGGCAAAAAATTTGTTCAAACACGTGAACACCATTAAAGTCTATGGGACACGAACGTGAAAAATCAAAAGTGCTAATTTTAATGGTTAATATGCAAGTTATTTTCATAAAAAGTGTTTGGGGACCTGGGTCCTACCCCAGGGGACATGTATCAATGCATTTTATTTATTTTATATTTTTTTAATAAAAGGACTTGTCTCAAGCTGTGTCTTGTCTTTTGTACCATTTTGACACTTTTTTTGTGAAATGGTAGGGATACATTTTTACCCCGTTACTATTTCACATAGGGGGGAGGCCAGGATCTGGGGGTCCCCTTGTTAAAAGGGGGCTTCCAGATTTTGATAAGCCCCCTGCCCGCAGACCCTCACAACCACCGGGCAAGAGTTGTGGGGATGAGGCCCTTGTCCCCATCAACATGGGGACAAGGTGCTTTGGGGGGGCTACCCCAAAGCACCCTCCCCATGTTGAGGGCATATGGCCTGGTACGGTTCAGGAGGGGGGACGCTCTCTCACTCCCCTCTTTTCTTGCGGCCTGCCAGGTTGTGTGCTCAGATAAGGGTCTGGTATGGATTTTTGGGGGGACCCCACGCCATTTTTTTGGCGCGGGGTTCCCCTTAAATTCCATACCAGACCTGAAGGGCCTGGTATGGAATTTGGGGGCACCCCCACAATTTTAAAAATTTGGTTTGGGGTTCCCCTTAATATTCATACCAGACCCAAAGGGCCTGGTAATGGACTGGGGGGATCCTATGACATTTTTTTCAATTACTTTTATCTGTATTGCCGAGACCCGACAATTCTCTATAGCCGCTATTACTTTTAAATGACTTTTTTTCCTTTAGAGATGTCATTTTGTGCAGGGACTGTTTTAAACACGGGACAAATGCGCCACTTTACAGGCATACTATAGACACCCCCAGGTACGAAATTTAAAGGAATATTTCACTTTTATTCTTTCACTTTAAGCATTATTAAAATCACTGCTCTCGAAAAAAACGACCGTTTTTAAAACTTTTTTTTTGCATTCGTACATGTCCCCTGGGGCAGGACCCAGGTCCCCAAACACTTTTTATGACAATAACTTGCATATCAAGCTTTAAAACTAGCACTTTTGCTTTCTTCCATAGACTTTTAAAGGGTGTTCTGTGGCTTTCAAATTTGCCGCGAGCTTACGTTCGACTTACATCGGGCTCATCCCTAGTCAGGAATAATTTTGTTGCATATCTTCCCCAATGGAAAAGGAACATCATGGTAAAAAGTAACCATAAACCTGTCAAACATGGCAAGTTGTTTTGTCAAATCGACCAATTGGTAAGTGAATACGAGATCACTCTGTATTTTAAGAAAACCAAGGGCCACTCCAAAGTCCAAGGTGAAGTAAAGGAAGGGAATGATCAGGCTGATTTCCTAGCCAAAGAAGGGGCCCTAACAGGTGAGTTGCTAGGTATAGATCATCACTTAGGTTCAGTACAGTTAGAAGCTGCCACTAGACAACAAGTTAGGATGACTGATGATTCAAATGTATTGCAATGGTGTCATGAAAACCCCAGCGAAGATGTAATCACAGCCCAAAAAGAAGACCCAATAATTGGCTTATTTTATAACCATTTAGAACGCCCGGACCAGAGTTCCCTTCAAGTCAAGAGAATTATACTGGTAAAGAAGACGTACACATATTAATGAAATCCAAATCCCAGTTTATGCCGCATCAGAAGGGGGTACCCAACAATGGGTAGTCCCACTTAAATTCAGAGGCTTAATGCTACAGCATGCCCATGACGCCCCCACGTTCGGGCACCGCGGAGAAAAGATCACCTGTGAGATCCTCCGGGATTATGCCTACTGGCCTCATATGCTGCATGATGTGAAGGCATACTGCCAAAGCTGCTTGATATGTCCTCAATTTCAACCAGCTTCACCCACCCATAGGGCACCCCTTCAGAAAAGGGGGATCTGCATGCCTTGGTTAGACCTTAAAATGGATTTCATTGGACCTGTAACTAAATCTTCATGAGGGAATCGATATATGTTAACCATGACATATTTACCAACCAAATATAGTGAGTGTATTCCAGCACCAAATAACAGCTCTGACACATGTGCGATCTATTGATCAATCATATCTTTTCACACTTCTGCCTTCCCCAGAGAAACTGATAGGGGTACACATTTCACTAGTGAAGTAATGACTAAACTATGGAAAATATTGGATGTAAAATTTGTCAAGGAAACAGGCAAGGACTGGGATGTAAAGCTTCCCTTAGTCCTGATGGCCTTAAGGGCAACCCCGAATATGGTCACAAAAATGTCACCCTTTGAACTCATGACTGGAAGGTTCTGCCCCAACACCTCTTGTACCGCACCACTGACCATAATTTGGTCAATGCCACTACAACTCACCAATACATAGAAGATTTATGGAAACACTTACAAAATGCATTCTCCTTCACCCAGAAAAATATTGAAAGAGCCGCAACTAGCGCTAAGACATACTATGATCTTAAGACCACCAAGAAGGAGTTTGAAATTGGGGACAAGGTATATCTCTATTTTGCAAAGAACCAGGTAAAGGAATGGAAATTCCTGTCATGCTGGAAAGGTCCATTTAACATTGTTGACAGGATCTCCCCCGTGGCATATAAATTGCATATCCAACGGAATGGTGAAATCACTGAGAGATGGGTGCACATCAATTACGTGCTTGCCATCCCAAGTCCCAATTACAGTTGTTGGAGGACTAACCCTCCTACCCCTCCTTGGCGATCCAAAGGTCATGATTGGCAACTGTCAGACTTACACGTACCTGACTGACGAACCCGGTATAGCAGGGGAGGCCTCCCGTACGTATCTGGTTCCCAGCCCCTGGTAGTGTAAACAGAAGGCACAGGAGCGCAGAGTGGTAAGAGAGCCTGGCAGGTGACTTGCGGAGGTAAAGCCCAGGATCCTGATGCGTATGGTCTGGAAGTCCTAGAAAGTAAGGGTCTAGGCAGCTGGTGCAGAGCAGGAGCAAAGTGGGCAGGTCCGGTCACAGGCAGAGTTGGCAACAAACGGTCAGCGAGGTACAGAGGAGCAGGCAGGCTCAAAGTCCGGGTCACAGGCAGGGTTGGCAGCAGGCGGGCAGCGTGGTACAAAGGAATAGGCAGAGTCGTAGTCAAGGAAAGCCGTGGTCAGGTGCAGGCGGATAACAAGTGAAGTCCAAAGGCAGGCCGGGGTCACTTACGCGATCAAACTGGCAAACAGGAAGCAAACAGGAAACAGGAAGTCAGGAACTGGGAGCTGCAGATCGGACAGCATTGAGCAGAAGAGTCCAGCAGACTAAATAGGGCGGCTGGCACCAAGCGCCGTGTGCGCGCCCACACCGACACACCCAGGCGCGTGCCCGCGCATGCGCCCGCACAGCGGCGCGAACGGGCGAGTGCCGGCGCGTGCCAGCATGGACCGGCGCGAACCAGAGCGCCCAATAGCCAATCTATTCGGAGAACTCCTCTGACAGCGACCTCTAAATTCAAGGTCAATTAAAAAGGTTACCTCACCAGAATATCAATATCTTTCTATATCTATGTGATACTCAAACTGTCTATTCCCTTGCAGTATGCGTAAGCCTAATGAGGTCCCTGCTGCCGTCCAAACCAGTGATCGGAAGTGGTAATGACCGGGAACCAAAAGGAGGGGTCCTTTCTAAGTCAGGCCAGTCTCATCGCCAGTCCAGGTCCTTCCTCTGAAATCTTCATTCCCCAAAATGTACCTGGAGTCATCTGAAATGACTGACAGAAAGGTCCCCGGACCCCTACAAAGTTGCCACCTATGTGTAGAGGCCACAATAATCATCGCCATGCTATGGAGTGAATTCCAGGTACATTTCCCTTACATACCTGGAATGCAAAGGGGGATTTTGTCATGGTCAAGATACATAAAAATTTTCATAATTCATGTAACCCTCAGCTAAGGAATAATCATTCCAGGAGACCGTCCCCCCCAACAGAAAAGGCTGATTAAATTATCCTCCCCAGTGGAGAGTTGAGGTCAAGATACAAACCTTATGTTGAAACAGAGTAACCTGAACAATGGTGCCACTTTACATGAAACCAGTTGACAATTGTCAAATGTGTGTTTTGAGATCCAGATAGCAAAGCCTTTGAGTAAAGAAAAGCCAGGGTAAATAACCCCATTGTTTCAAAGGGTGAGATCATCTTCCTAGCAAGAACCCAATGTTGACTTAGCTTTTCCCCAGACAATGGCAGAGATGCCCGGTTAATTATACACCAGAATGACACCAGTCACAAGTATATGGACATTCTAGAATGAATATCATAATGTGCCTAATATGCCTAAAAGGAATTATTACATTTTGGTTATATGAGTAGGGCAATCGTTTATTGAAAATCATACCATCTATGCTGATATCTAACGGAACCCATTGTTTAGACTTCAGGAATTATTTTTACAGCTAAACCCTTATCTAAATTTTCATTGAGTCTGTCCAAAGTTCATTTCAAACACTTTAGGAAAATATTTAAATCCTGTTTACTCAGTGGTATTTTAAAATATATGTGATTATAAGTCATTCAAATTCTATATTAGATTCTAGATACAATTATAATTTTAGTGTCTACTGACCCAATGAGTATTCTGTCATAAGGTAAAAATAAAATATTTTGATGTAGAACAAATTAGAAGTAAGAATTGTGTTAAGATACCAATCATTGTTATGAAAGACATATAAATCGTGACTACATCTGCATAAAAATACACATATAGCATGTGTTGTTCCAAGATAAATAAGTATTCATAGGATATACAAGAATTATATGTTTATCCATATAATCATTTTATGTGATATTGATTAATCAAAATTATACTGACTGTATTGTATATTGTACAGGTTACCAGAGTCCCTGAATAATATAGATATTTATTCATCAGCACCAATATACAAACAGATACCCATTATGAAAAGAGAATATATTTTTTAACAGATAGTTCAGAACACATTTTTCTGCCCTCAGACATGCCTAGTGGTTGAAGGTGATATTACCTGAACTCACCAAGTAAATCATTAGATTTTTCCAACCAATGGAAAATAAGCCACACCTTCTGGGCTGAGCTTATTATAATTTTATGAGCTTATTGTCCCAGATGGTATAAAGTATGTGAGGTGCCATAGAGAGGACCAGACCAACATTACGGATACGCTGCCTGGACGAACAAGCAACCTGCTGATAATTGACCACTCATCTCGCTGGACTTGCTACTGGAACTAATCGAATGTACTTGTAATTTGTCGGATATCTTCCCCTTTTAAACTGTGGTAAGATACAGTCCATATAGATATTAATTAATCTTTTCCTCTCAAAATTGTAGGGATTATATTTTACAGTTTATGGTTTAACCTTATCATGTACAGTGTGTAGGACAGCTTTATAATTAATCATTTTCCCACATTAATTGTCTAGGCTGTGTGTTGAAGCCGTGCCTGGGTGAAATTAGGTATAGACCTGTATTACAACAAATTTGGCTACTGTGGTCCCAGGGAAATTATTTATCGCTCTATTCAATCTAGTAGCTTTGTTAAATTAATATTTCCTTCAAACTGATAATATCTATTTGTTGACTCCGCGAGACATACTTTGTATTCCTTCCGGCCGGAGAAATTCATAGGATTGTTTCCCCAAGCGACAAGAGATATTGTGTTTTTGAACGTAAGGCATGATTACCGCAAATATTTTTTTAACATTTTCATTTGGGCTACCCTTGAGTTATTTGTAAAATATTAAGGAAAAAGGGTTTTATTGGCGTGTTGATATTTTTTGATAGGGTGTATGAAATATTAATCACCAGAAATCCTGGTTCTGTATGAAAATGTGTAATTATACTTGTAAATTTATAAAAGCAAATTATTTACTTATTCATTTTATTGGGAGATATTTATACATTGGTAAGAATTCCCCAAAGATTAACATACTCAGAAAATTATTGTGGTATGTTACTGATTGTCTGAACAAAGTTCACAATTTTACCGTAAGGTTAGAGGCACTGAGCAAAACACTGAGACCTTATTTTAAATTCCCCTTATATATTATTAAGATTCTATACCACACTCACAACACCACTATATACCAGGCAACTAACCAGACGTCTAAATCCAAAGGAGTTTCTATACTCCTGGCTCAACATTGCCTCTTCCAACTTTCAGACCCACTCTGACAAAGTGGGCAGATACCTCTTTCTAAAAAGGGACATGCCATGGTAAAATGATTACCTTGGCTAATATCTATGCACCAAATAGTCAACAGGTCCCCTTTTTCAGAGCAATATCCCATATCCTTGCCACCTTTCAGGAAGGTATCTTGATTTTCAGAGGCAACTTCAACGTCTCTTTGATTCCCCTCCAAGATACATCCAATGGCACATACACCCATCCTTATGCAGCCCTCCGACCAATTAAATCACAACTACGTGACTTATTACTGCACGATTCCTGGTGGACGCTGAACCCTAGTGCTAGAGACTTCACTTTTTTCTCAGATCTGCACCAAAGGTACTCCAGACTTGACTACCTGTTTATCTCTCAGAGAGACCTACCTATGCTCCACCAAGCGACCATAGACCTGATGTTCCTATCAGACCATAATCCTATTTCAACCTCCCTCAATCTCAACATCTCAGGCATCCCCACCCACCCCCCCGCTGTGACAGCTAGACCCCACCCTACTCACAGACCCCACTATTTTTGCGGATATCAAACTACATCTCAAACAGTACTTCTAGGAAAATGACTCATCTGACACCTCCCCAGTGATTACATGGGAAGCCCACAAATGTGTAATTAAAGGCATCTTTATCGCTGCAGTGGCCAAACACATGAACAAGGCAGATGCGCTTGACAGAATTAACCTCTCGCATCCATGAATTGGAATGCGCACACAAACGGTCGCAGGCTGCTAACACCCTGCAAGATCTTTTACAAGCTAGATCAGACCTCTAAGAAGAATTAGGTAAAGAGATCAAACGCAACTTTATCCTGTCTAGGAAATTGTTCTATGAATGTGGGAACAAAATCGGGCAAGCTCCTAGCTAGGGCACTTCAAACCAGAAGAGCGGCCTTAACAATCCACCCCCTAACTGATCCTTCAGGCTGTAAAATCAAGTCTACTACTGACATTGCAAAACAATTTACTCACTATTATTCACAACTATATAATCTGTCCACTTCTGACCCAACTAAAAGACAATGCATCAAGGACTCAGTTAAAGCGTTTGTTAACCAAAAAAAAATAAGATTCTGTTCCTTTAAAGCATGTTATACAGCACAGTGCTTGGGCTGTGTCATTTGGCCCCCTGTATACCCTAAAAAACCTGGCTGATCCTGCCTGGCTATACCCTCCCCCTGCAAACAGCCCACGATAATCATGGCTGCTGAGCCCCTGATACCGTGGTCTGTTTGTGTGATTCTGTTAGCTGCAGCTCCCCTGTCTGCAGCTCTCCCTGTGTCTGTCCTCTGTCCTCCTCCCCCTCCCTGCTTGTACCAGCACCCCCACCCCCACTCGTGTTCCTCTCTATCTGCTAAAAAAATTTCTTATCACCTCTGTACTGTACTAACATGTGTCTGTTTAATGTAAAAAAAATAGCTGATCTGTACCTTGCGACTCCAGGTGCTCTGCTGATTGACAGCTCTCTGTCTCTTCTGTCCCCCTCCTCCCCGCTGATGTCAGCGGGATGGCTCGGCCCTGCCTACTGCAGCTCTGAGCCAGAGAGAGAAGGAGGAGAGGAATCAGGTGTGTGCCTGGAGCACAGCTTATATCAGTACAGATGAGTAGATTTTTTTACAGAACAAAGGCACAGGGACACATCTTATTGAGGTACAGGAGATAAAATCATTTCATAGAAGTGGGTTAACAACCACTTTAAAATAAAGATTTCCTGCAGAATTATAGCCCCAAGCCCATATCAAGAGAAAAAGCACGGGCCCTAGAATGCCCCTTATCAGAAGAGGAAGCTAAATTAGCCCTCAAGCAAATGAAACCTGGTAATAGTCCAGGTCCAGATGGACTATCAGTGGGTTATTATATAACGTACACGGACATTCTCTTCCCCCACTACTTACATGCCTTTTAACTCCTTCTCATCCCAAACGGTACCACCGGGAGATCTCTTAGAAGCTCACATAACCATGATCCCTAAGCCAGGAAAGGACACCTCAGTCACCAATTACAGACCAATCTCACTACTAAATATAGACCTGAAACTGCATGCCAAAATACTTGCCAACCGTTTACTACCCCTATTACCACAACTGGTTTCCCTTGATCAAGTAGGCTTTGTCCCTGGCAGAGAAGCAAGGGACAATACCATTAGGGCAATTAACGTACACCATTGGCTGACTACCAATCGCCAACCAGGCTTCCTCCTCTCCCTAGATACTGAGAAGGCATTCGATAGAGTGGCCTGGGACTATATGGCGGAAGCACTCAAAGCAATTGGTCTTTTGAACACATGCTACACCTCATTCTTACATTATACTCCACACCCACAGTGAAGGTTCGCGTAAATGGCCACCTATCGAATGCCCTCTCAATCACAAATGGTACACGTCAGGATGCCTCCTTTCTCCTCTAATTTTTGTCCTCACTATGGAGCCCCTACTCCGGCCTCTCAGAGCCAACCCGGATATCAGAGGCATCCTTATTGCAAATGAAACCCAAAAGTTGTCTGCCTTTGCCAATGATATCCTCTTATTCCTCTATGAATCCCTTATCATGATCCCTAACCTACTTAAAGACTTTACCCTATTCAAACTCCTGACTAATTTACGGATCAACTTCTCAAAATCTGATGCGTTGAACGTCTAATTGCCACAGGATGTCCTTAATGTCAGTCCAAATTCCCATTTAAATGGAGTTACGATCCGATCACATACCTAGGTACCCAATTACCTTCTAAACTTATGGATTTATACTCTAAAATCTTTCACCCGTTATTACAAAAAATACACTGTGACCTAAAGTCATGGTCCACTGGTCTGTTCTCCTGGTTTGGTAGAGCAGCAATCGTGAAAATGAATATCCTACCGAGAGTACTATACTTACTACAAACCATACCGACAAAAAACTTCCAAATACATTTTTCACTTCATTCCGGAGAGCCTGTACAGCCTTTTTATGGGGCACTTCTCGTCCCAGATTGAGTTATCACAGACTAACGATTCCCTAACTAAAAGGGGGCATAGGCCTCCCAGATATTTTACAATACCACCAAGCTTGTCAAATGGCTAGGATTATTGATTGGAATGTTCATTTCAAGGTCAAAGCATGGGTACAATTGGAACATGTGGGGACGCCCTCTCCCTTACACCAAGTTCCCTGGATTACTAGCAGGCATAGCCAGTCATGTAAAAATAACCCTCTCATTAACACTATGCTAGTAATTTTCAGAGAAGCCTGCCGTAAATATACAATCTCATCTATCCCAGGTCCCCTGACACCAATTCGTCAAAATCCGGACTTCCCACCAGGTATGTCCGCCTCCTTTCTCCTAGATGTCTGGCCATTTCCCGCTATCCGCGCAGAACAATTTTGTCATGGAGGCCACCTTCTCGCTCAGCAATCACTTTCTTCTCAGATGATAAATAAGTCATTCCCATTCGGGTCTTACACCCAAATTCAACACTTTCTTGACAGATCTCAACCCAGAACCGACTGGTCCTGACAGCTTACACCATTCGAGTCAATATGTTTAAGACAAGAACCCCAAAGACACCTAATCTCCGACAAATATGCTATGCTCTTTGTCGATCATGACCCTAAATCTAATGCAGCAAGCCACAGGTGGGAACAAGAACTATCCTTAGATCTCTCCAAACCTGAGTGGGAAAATATCTACGCATATATTCACAAGGGGACAGTAAATGTCCACACGCTAGAAAACAGATTCAAAATGTTTTCCAAATGGTATACGACTCCCCTTTAGCTACATAAGATCCCACCTACAATCTCCCCCCAGTGCTGGCATTGTGGTGAAGAGTTGGGATTGCTTGTGGTCCTGCCCTCAAATCCAACCATTCCGGACAGAAGTTCACCGTCTCACAAATCAAAGTTTTGTGTACTCACCTGCACAATTTCTGCTGCACCACTCCACAATGCCAAAAAAGACATACCTACGCTCTTTAGCCATGCATCTTGTGAATGTGGCCAGGATATGCATCCCAGCCCGATGGCGTTTATGGGATCCCCCGACCATTGCAGACTGGTTTCAATGAATCACAAAAATCGCAGAGATGGAGGAACTTGTCCATCAAGCGAAAGATACACTCTCTAAATTCTTGGACACATGGTCCTGTTGGATATATTTCATCAGGACAGATGACTACAAGAGGCACCTAGCATAGCTGTCCACTCACATCTTGGATGAGAGAGAAGATGGGAATTAGTGTCCCCTTTTCTTACCCTTACCTTCAAAGGTCACTTACGACACCCATACCCCATATCAACCAGTATTTCCTCACTAGTACCTCCGTCTTTTTTTATCCTTACATCTTCCCTCCTACGTGTTCAATCTTAACCTACAAAGGAGCCATGAGTGTCTTACCTTAGGCCCAAAGACCCCCATTTACCAAAAGTCTGATATGTATGCTACACTATGGACCTTGGAACAAGGGACTTCTCTTCATATTTCACTTTACATTATTTTGTTTTGGTTTGCTTGTTATACTCAGCCTGTTCAATGACTTGCAACAGGATTACCAGATGTATGACACTAGTACCATTGTGTGTGTCATACTACACTTTATGAATACATTAGCGGGATTCTGTTCATGGTTTATTGTTATTACAGCGGCTGCATCCACAACTATGTCTTTTGCTGTATACCTTCTCTTAAAACTCAATAAAAATTGATTGGAGAAAATGAGGTCTCTGCGAGTAAATAGATTACCAAACTTTTCAAGCCTTAAAACTGAGTACCTGTGAAACGGTGTCAAAGTACAGTACCTAAAATTGTCCATAGACAATGCTTTACAGATTGGCAGTTTAAAGTTAACCATGAAAGATGGCCTAACAAGTATTACTCTCACTTTAGCATGTGCAGCAAAAATTACATGTCTGGAGAAATTGTCATTTTTGTACTTAGATACACCCGACATAATGCAAATTTGTTTTGAGAGCTTTTATATAACTTTATTTTTTTTTCCTTTTTTTCACTTTACATTTTTGAAGTGACAGGTTTGTGTATTCTGTTATTGGTGTCTTCCCTGGCCACAGTGACTGGAAAATGACAGCACGAAAACCAAAAGTGATAAAATGATTGTCATTTCAGGTTCATTCACTGAACAGATGTAAGCATTTGCATTCTGCTTACTTGTTATGGGTCAGTCTTATAGAAAATATTGAAACCAAAGACAGCCAGTCAATTAGCATTTTCAAAAGAAGGCAAATCGGGAAGTCTTTATAATCTGTTAATAAGTTGTCTTTAAAGAATTTATTATGGCTTTTCAATGAGCACATATTTTGAATTAGTACTGCAGGGTTTATCTCAACGTAATTTTTAAATTACTTTCAAATTATTGCAAGCGACCTGTTCCTTTTTTATTAAACAGGGGTTTGTAGATTCCAAATATCACAAAGGATGTTTAAATTCATAGTGGTGCTTTTTCACTTATATGACAAAAAGTATCTTCACCCCAACCCAGTAGACACACCAGGGATATCAGCCTCAATAGCTCAGGTTCCTGTACACCTTCTGAGCATAAATTCAAAAAGAGAGCTGGAGTCCAATAACAATCCTTCACAATACTTTAGCTGGTAAAAGATAAGCAAACTCTTGTCAGATTGCTCTAGCAACTAATAGTTGAATTAGATGCGGCTGTGTTGCTGACTCCTCGTGCATGTGGATGTGCTTTAAGAAGGGAGGACAGTATACAACAGATTAGCTATGACAAAGGCTCTGGTTGAAATGCATCATTGTTCTGCTGGATTTCTTTGGCTGTCCCAGATCACTTATCTTTTACCAAATAAAATGCTGTGAATGATTGTTATCATACTCCAGCTATCTTCACATTAGTGTTTTTTACTACAAACTTTTTTATGGAGACAAGGGATCATAGTTACAAAACATTTTAGTTAACCAAATTAAACATATGGATTGCAGGACAGTATTATCTAGAGCCACAAAATACAGAGGTCCTAAGTAGTGAGCAGGGAGTTTGAAAACTGAAAAAATAAAAAATTATGAGGTATTACTTTCCATTTATAAAATTGTGAATTTATACGATTTCGATTAGATTCTCCGTAGTGCATACAAAGTCCACTTTTATAATCTAATTTAAACAAAATCTGTTATGAAATGCAATACCCATCTCAGTAGCCTGTGATGGAAGCTGTCATTATCTGAGTTTAGTTTTTTTCAGGTAGTTAACCAACTTTCAAGATACTGCACTGCAACCACTATGCAGCCTGTGAGTTAGATAGTGGCAACTTCAAACAAAAGCTTCTGGTATAGGTATTCTCTTTAAAAGGTAACTGCTGCAACTATGTTGCTTTTTTTCCTCTTTCATTTTTCCAGAGGTCAGAAAAAGCCATTATTCTCATAGCTAGTCATTAACACATACGCCCAAGTGTCCAGATGTCTAGGTGTTTACTGGCAATGCTACATTGACAAATACTACAATTATATAGACATTAATATTACATCACTTTAAATTCCAAGCACAACCCTACCTCAGTGAAGAGGAGTAATCTCTTACCTAATCCTATGTGCATGCTCACAGAATGTTATCTAGCTTTTGAAGTCATCTCATCCATCACAGAAATTGATCAACACTGCAAAGCATAGGACATTGGTTAGCTTGCAAGTTCAGACTCCATAAGCTAATTAAGGGATAAACTAGCACATCACCATTACTTAGCTATTAAATATTCCCCATATCATAAAAAAACAACAAGAATAAAGCCACAACAACAGATGGGACAAAAGTGGATGTTTTGAATTATATCATGACAAACACTTGCTGCAGGGGTTGTAAATTAGTTTGTTATATTAGCTGAAATGGGCACACAGTGCAAAAAGCAAGCCTAATTTCTTTGAAGTAGTTGTATAATGAACATTTTAGTGCCATTGTTAGATCAAAATTTTAAATACATACTTTCCAAACATTTATTTTATACATTTATTTTATTTTAAGTCTTACTCTGTGAACCTACAAGTTCTTGTTATGAAAGCAGGTCCATTCTTTATCTTGTACTTTTTTCTTTGATTAAGTAGGGGTGCAGCATTGAGATTTTTAATGCATTTTCTTTACAATAAGCTATTAAATTTTGGCTTTATATTTAGGATCCTTCTAGAGATTAAAGGTGTAATAGAGGCTTTTCAAACAGCAGGAAAATTTGTTTTTTGTATGTCAGACACACCAAAGTTTTTAAAAGCATTGTTATCATCTGCTATGGTTGGCATCATTCAGGGATCAATCATTTTATCTTGCTCCAGCTATCCAGAGGATTTGTAGGATTATAATATATCTTTGGCAGAGGTTCAGTTGCTGGAGCAGATGCTTTTTTTCACCACTGAATTGATCATAATAAAGCATCACACACTAAGAGACACACAGTCCTCGCTGATGATGGATTAGTACAGTTGCAAAGAAAAAATGGTTGCGTATTTTTGAAAAATGTAGTATATTGATGCACTGCAGATTTATCAATCAGAATATATATTACATGTCCTGCAGATGATGGTATTCTTAATGTAATAGGACAGGAACTAGACATGTTAATGGCTGCTTTTAGTAGGGTATATTGAGTGCCACACTAAATTGTCACTCGGTATTCTAGAGGTAATCAAACTATGAACGATAAATAAAAAGTAGTGAAACACTATCTTTAAAATGCAAAAATCATGGGGCCCTCTGAAGTGGATAGTAGAGTCTAAATCTTAGTGGCCAGCAGCAGGACAAATTTACATAGCAATTAGGCTCAACTTTATTGTCACGGAGCGTCCCACACTCCGCTTGAGTGTTTCCGTCAGGATACCACTTCCTCCAAGTCTGGACTCAGATATCCGATATTTCAACCGCTCATAAGCACAAAACAAGGCGACACTTGTTTCACTGCTAACATGGACTATATTTTTATTAGAACCAGAATACAGTCTTATATACAGTAGAAGATGAGGTTCCCCCCTCCTGCTCATATTACTCTAACAATACACCTGTAACCTAATTAACATGAGCTAGTTTACTAAATCATTTACCCAGACTAGATGACTCAGAGACATGACCTGTAGGACACAGACTTGTGGGCACTGAGAACAGTAGTATAAAAACACAATAGCAGGAGCTAATTACAATTAACAATACAAACAACAATCTCCCCCCCTCCTCAGCCTAGTCATCAAAAACTATAGTAGGAGTAGACTGTTTGTCTCCTAGCCAGTCCTGGAGGCTAATGTGATCAGCTCACACTATTAACAGGTTGAGTTCAGAATCAAACAAACCAAAAATAGTCTCTACATACATCCTGGGAGATATTGTGGACAAATATTACTGTCCCATTTTAAGTAGTGCAAGATATATTTTCTCACTCACCCTGTGCCAGGATAGCACAGGGTGACTTAGAGATAAGAGGTGTTTGGGTAGCAGAAACAAGGGCATCCCCTACTTTCCAAGGGATTCTGAGTTCCACGGGCCCTCCCGTCACAGTTATCAGGGACAAAGAGAACACATAGTGGTTTTACTACAAGAATCTACAATAATTTTACTTGTACTGGGCATGCAAAATGAGCTTGTTTGTGCTAAGATGCCGTAAATGCATCTATATCAATAAATGCAACAGCTTCAACATTCTCATCCTATGTACTAGGAGCTGTGGGTAATAACAGTGGCAAACAATCAACAATAATATTGTTCAAACACAATTTGTATTATACGGTGCAGTTAAAATTTAGTAGTCTTGCTAACCATCTGGCTATACACCCTCCTCCTTGCCATAGCCTCTAGTGGTAAGCAATGTAGTTAAAGGACTACAGTCGGTCTTCTGGGTAAACTTTCCATCCAGCAGGTATGTTCTTCATAATTTTTGTTGCCCAAACACATGCTAGGGTTACATTTTCTACGGTAGAATACTGTTACTTGCTTTCTTTCTTGATGCCAAAGTGACAGTTTTCTGGTCTGCAAGGCATTGTGTAAGGACCTCACCAAGGCCATAATGTGAAGCATTTGTAGTAACAATAGTTGGTAGAGAAGGATCAAATAATGGTAGTACTGAACATACATTACCATGTAGTTATGCTCTCAATGGCTCCACAACTGAGGCATAATTAGGAGTACATTTGAATTACCATGAAGTTAGAGACACAAGTTCTGAAAGTCAGATAGGGGCTTGTATTACAGCTTTTTCATGCTCAGGATAATGTAATCTCTCTTGTGATATAATGTGACCTAAAAACGACAACTTTGGATGCTGGTAGCATAGGGGCAACTGTAGCTGTTGTAAGAAGACCACTAACTGTAGATTTCGTGCATAAAAAAGATCCCTGCATACTACAGCAGTCCTTTTCTTTACAATATAGAATTCAGTTTGCACACTAGTTGATTGAAGTTTGACAGTCACTAACAGGCAATCAAGCCCAAGAGTAGGGTCTTTAAAATAATTGACCAGTTTCAAAGTAGGTACAGTAAGTTGTTTAATTGCAAAGGGCTTCTGGTGCCAGTTTAGATTCAGCAGATCCTGTATCCAGCATCAGGATAATGTAGTAGCCCTTGTCAGCAAAAGTAGTAGTAATAGTTACAGTTCATGCAAGCTTTTCTGGAATGGAAGAATCATATTTATCTACTTTAATATGGTAGCCTCCTGGCAATAACTGAATTAACCTGACTAGAAGTAGAAGTATGGCAGATGTTTTCAAAGTGTCCAATTTTCTTTTATTTAAGGCACCATGCATCTTTTAAAGGGCATGCAGCATGATTTGCAATGTGTTGTGTTGAACCACACCTAAAGAAGTGCTTGTTTGGTGTATGTGCAGCTCTATATTGCAGTTTAAACAAATCTCTTGTTGTAGCCTTGTATTGTGCCTGAATATGTGCCTCATGAGAAGCAGATTTTAAATTGACAGTGTGTGATGCCAGTAGCCCCCTGACAGGGTGTTTTCCTCAACCACAGTTTCACTTTGGCTTGAAATTGTGATAACCTCTGCTATAGTTAAATTACGTTCATTGGGCAATCTTTCTCTAATGTGGACTAAGTTTGTTTTTCCACTAGTTTGTCTTTAATAATTTCATCAGATAGCACACAAAACTCACAGGTAACAACCAACTCTTTCAAAGGCACTATTAATGCTGTCAACATTTCGAATATGTATATCATTCCACAGCCATGTTTACTTTAGTCAAAAAAGTTATTTAAAGCATATGTTTACATTTAGTAACATGTTACATGCTGCACCCATATCTAGGGTGTAACATGTCACTAACTAAGCAGACCCCGCACCCCCCTTTGATCCTTATTGTGACAGTAAGCCAGGGACCTCCTCCCCACACCCACTGTCATCATTTTTTTTAAAGAATGTGGCCGTGCGGGGCTCCACTCACCCAGCCTCATAATTTATTCACAGAGTGCTGTAAATAGAACTACAACTTCAACTATTTGGTAGCTGCCTGCCCATACAAGGTATGGGAAGACAGCTACACTGGCAGTCAGCAGGAGCAAGAGATTGCACCGGTGATTGCATCTGCTGATCACAGGTGCAATGCATTACAAGCTCCAATAAAAAAAAGTGCAAATTTTTTACCTGCAAAAAAGATGTGCATTTATTTTTTTTTATAAAGATGAACATATCCTTTAATGCAGCAAGAGTGTAGGGAAAACCTTGTTCAAGCCCATGCTTAAAGGAATGCACATGTATGCAGAATGGCCCATAGAACTGTGCACAGAATTAGGACCCTGCACACATCAACACAAGCACATGCAAATGCACGTTCGCATGAGAATTGGCATGCTGCATGTGTTCATGTGCATGTGTATGTATGTTTGCTGGACTTTGATGCCTAGGGCCTATTTAAAGCCATACCATACTCTGGATTATTGCTGAGTGGTTGTCAGCTCTTTCTTCCTGTGACCTGATCCTTCTGTATACAGACCCAGATGTTGCTAACTCCAGCTTGTGACCCTGACCTTGCCCTCTGCCTGCTATCAGTACCTCCTCCACTGACTTTGGCCTGGTTTTGATTCTGCTCTTGGTTTCTGATTCTGTACCCCTGCTGTTCCTTTGACCACGCATTCGAAATCCTGCATCTGCTAGCTAGTCTTCAGTTTCACATCAGTGACCAGATCTCCTGACCCTTTGGGGCCGCGTGTGCATGACGTCACTTCGCTGCCCTGACATTGTGCATGAGCGGTCTTGATGGGGACGTGCGCGCGCGGCTCAGGAAGCCAGCACAGGCGCGTTCTGGGTTCCCCGCCCTCCCTCCCAGGCACAGCTGAAGCAATTTAGCGTGACCTGGGACTGGAGGGGGGAAATTACATTTTAGGCGCCCTTGGAGTCATGGCCGACATCCACCATTCGGTTTGGATAACAGGACGTGTCTCCATGTGACTGCTGCCTATTTGCAAGGTATAACACATTATTATTATATTCCTCCTTCTCTGTCTCATTTGACTGTGTGGGCTTTGCTCTCTCTCTCTTTGGTGGGCATGCACTGCACTATATATATATATATATATATATATATATATATATCTCAATCAAACAATATAGTTATTGATAGTACTACCTGCCCAATATCATCTACCTATACAATAATAAATGTGGATCTTCAGGCTTATATAAGATTGATTTACAACAAGTTTCATCATATGGACTAACTAACCTGTAATATGTTAATACAGTTCTCTGGCAATGGTATACATAACCCAAGCCAGGCATCTATGTAAATGCACATCGATTGGTTCATTATAGGTACTTGGATTATATTTTACCTGGTCCATACATATGATTAATCGATATTTCCACATTTGCATATTTTGTAGTATTATTCAAACACAGTCATGCGATCGATCAATAAAATATAAATTTAAAAAAAAAATACACCAAAATTTATGGAAACCTAGATATCTAAGATATTGGTTTATATACCTAGATGACTAATGCACTGATATGCATTTATTACTCCTTTAGTACATACCATCCTTATATATTCAAATCATCTCTGCATCATCAGCCTGTCTATCTGGTACAGGTAGGATGTATTTCTTATACATATTAATAGTTCTAGGACTTATTTTAAGTCAATTAAGTTTCAATCATGCTCATCCTGTGCCATATACCTTATTATTTCTAACTACAGAGTGAGGCCTACTTCTTGGCTTCAGCGTTCCTAGCTGTTCTTTGGCCTCTGGGGGAGCTTGGCATTTTTCAGTTCTAGTTGCATCATTTCTATGCAATCATTTAAGCATATCAACAAGAGCAGCTATCTTGAGCAGAAGGCTTTGGAGACACAGTTCTTTCTATGTTTGTTTTTAATAGATCTATGGAATGTTTTCATTGGTGACACCACTACAATATATGTGAGTCTGTTTAAATTATATTTAATGCAAAGATATTATATCATACTATTGACTGTTATATGATAACATTCATGATTTTTTGAAACCACTATATTGTAGATACACGATTGATCTTCTCATAACACCCCTGAAGAAAGTTATTCAATACTCTGAAATGCGTCGAATGCACCTAGAGAATTCCAAAGTGAAATCTATGTGGTGATTTTGTACAGCTATTGTAATCATTCTAATATATTTTATATTTTGTGTATTATGTTTATTAAATTATATACTTTTTTCTACAATTCATCATGTCAGTGCCTTTAAAGTCCATTTAGGTTATTCTTTTTCCCTTTAAGCTCATAGTTGCAGCTTATGCTGCTGTGAATTGCTTTGGAAAGCTTGGGTCTGTGGGAATACCTGTAAGCTGGGTTAAACCTCGGTCATCTTCCCAGCTGCTGGCCACGCTCCCTAAAATCGTTGCCAGACCCCTCATCTCTTTCCTCATTTCTTTATTTACTTCATTTGCATTTTAAAACAAGGAACTCAATTAATAATATCACACTAGTTTACCTTAGAAAGTTAGCTCACAGTGATTTTTAGACAGTCAATACTATTTTGACCTAAAAGAATAGACAATTCAAGGCTCATAAATTTTCTGTAATACAACTTTTCCCAACATACAACTTTCATACATATTTTGTAACCTGTAACATGTAAAATTCAGAGAAAAATAATCAACTTTAATTTTCTTTGGAGCAGAAAACCTCTGTACTTTTTATACAGCGTGAAATTCAAATCCTTTAATTGTCCAAATCTTTAAAGTCTATGTAATGGTATAAATTTTGTAGTAAATTATTATGACTGTGTTAAATCCACAGTTTGAACTTTTGTAAAAATACTCATTGTTATTAGCCTGATACAGTAATTTTGACTATAATGATAAACATTTATGGTGTTCTGTTGTAAAAGCTTTTCCTCAATCTGTTCTTACAACAGGAGATTTTGGCTGTATATTGCCACATAAAATTGCCAGAAAGGAAATATTACATGGCCTTTTGTTCATCCATCCATTATAACAAATTGTTCTTTCATAAGTATAAAATATGCTGAAATAAAACTAAAGCTAAAACGAAAAGATGCAAAACTATGGAAAAATTATTGATTTGCTCTGTACAGTGCATAAATTGTACTTAATTTATATTTAGTTTTGTATAGGCCAGTGAATGGTTAGAACCTCTGTCATAATTGTATTTTTGTATAAGGGATTAAACTGAGTAGGTATCATATTTTAAGTATAAGAAAAGGAAAAACAAAAACAATGATTTTATTCAATTATCATCATAAAAAACACCCACTAAAGGTGTATGCAAAAACACAAGTGATAAAAGTTGCAGACTGATGGACCTCTTTAAAATTATACATAGGGAAGTTACTTGAAAATCTGATATTATGAACAAATCAAAATATTGTATGTTCCTTAATTATGCTTAAAAATATTTTGCCACAATGACAATTGCAAATAAAGGTGCGCAACCATATCTAAAAAAAAAAAATTCCACCCGTCTATGTTTTTATGATAAATGAATAAAGTGATTATTTTATTTTTCTTTGATTGGAATAAGAAACTCTACTCAATATGGTCCCCTATACCTTTTAGTTTGCAGGGAGTTTCCAGTACAAATTTCAGCTTTTTTGGTTTGTTCAGTTGCTAAAAAGGAATAGTAGGGGTTGAATGTGTTTTTAATATCTTTATATGTATATATATATGTATGTATGTATGTATGTATGTATGTATGTATGTATGTATGTATGTATATATATATATATATATATATATATATATATATATATATATATATATATATATATATATATATATACACACATCAGGTGGGTTACCCTCTTCTCTTGATATCCTTGTTCAATCAAGGCACCGTCAGGGTGGACTCCCAAACTTCCACCATAAAGGATAGGAAAAACACGTGGAACGATGCTTTGATGCAAAAAGTGTCCTTTTACTGAAAATTATTCCATTACATGATTCAAAATACAAGCAAGCCACTGTACAGTTCCAAGCGCAAGTCGCTCTTCGTCAGGCTTTTCTGGCTGTGTGTGAAAAGCCAAACCACACTATGTTCTCTTATCACCACCCAGTCCAGTCCACACCTGTGTTCACTTAACTAATTATCCTACACAAACCACCTATACATATTCAAGCATTTAACCCTACTGCATAAATCTAATTCCAGTAAACCATCCTAAATTTCCTAATCAAGAAATATTTACAGCAAATTCATCCTATTATGTATCATATATCATCAGCATATCATTCTGAACTGACTAAATTCTTTCACTTAATTAATTAAATCTTTCCAATTATTTATCACCAATGTACATATGTTAATATTCTTGATCATGTCTCAGATTTCTTCATAGACTCCAGCTGATATTCTGCTATCTAGTATTCCCAACGGGAGCTCTTTGTGATCGATCTAAAGAAAATACAATACATTCAAAATATGATCGTAACTTCTTTTCAATCTCATACCAAAAACTTCTACACAAATAAGTATAAATCATAGTCCTTGTTCATACCATTAGGATGCAAGGACTGTAATTTATTAATCCACCAAACTTCACGTCTTTTTAATTTCAAAATCCTATCACCCCCTCTTTTGTCATGAGGAATCTCTTCTAGCACCATAAATCGTAAATCGGTGTCTTTGTGTCCCATTTCTGAAAAATGACGCGATACAGGAAGACCTGATTGAGGATGTCTAATTGTACTATGATGTTGTGCGATATGATCTTTAATTTTTTGGGTAGTTTCCCCCACATAGAGGAGATTACAGGGGCATGTGAGAATGTAAATCACATATGATGACTGACAGGTGTAAAAGCCATTGATTATTATCTTATTATTAGTTCTAGGATGACAGAAATTGTTGCCCTTAATCATTAGGTTACATTGGATGCAATTAAGACAGGGGTAACAGCCCTTCCTTTTACTACCGAGAAAAATCATTCTTTTCTCCTCCTGCCTATCAGATTTAAATTCAGATCGTACCAAAAGATCGCGCAAGGTTTTATTGTGCCGATACGCTTTCATGGGAGTTAATTGAAACTCCTCTATCTGAGGATATGATCGTTTCAGTATCGTCCAATGTTTTCTCAATACATTAAAGATCCTATCACTATAGCTATTGAATTGAAAGACAAATGGAATCCTAGGTTTGTCAGATGAATATCTCTTCTTATTGGAGATCTTAATAGGGTTCAAAATTTTATTTAATTCCTGTCTAATTAGACCTTCTGGATAGCCCCGCTCCTTAAATTTACAGCACATTTCGTCTAGTCTCTGATCTCTTATTGTGGTATCACTCACAGTCCGCATCACTCTAAGAAGTTGGCTTCTAATGATAGAATTAAAGACGTGGGGGGGATGGTAACTGTCATATCTTAATAACTGGTTCCTATCTGTGGGTTTAGTGTATATGTCAGTTTCAATCCGTCCTTGTTTTGTGTATACCCGTATATCAAGAAAGGGGACTGAATCCCCGCCAATGTGGATTTTGAACTGAATATTTGGTGAAATACTGTTAATCATCTCATCAAAGGTTCTAAGTGATTCAATGCTGCCCCGCCATATGGCAAAAATGTCATCTATATAGCGCCACCAAGTGGCGCAATGTTCCCGAAAAATATCATTGACAAAAACATATTTCTGCTCAAAATCATGCATAAATGAACAAGCATATGGCGGGGCAACATTGGAACCCATAGCAACCCCCGTCAGTTGCACATAGTAACGATCCCTGAAAAGAAAATAGTTATTATATAAGATCAACTTAAATAACTTTTCAAAAAAGGCAATCTAAACTTCTGAGTACTCGTGACAGTTCTTAATTAGGCTCAATGCTGCTTCGATGCAAGCCACATGAGGAATTGATGTGTATAGACTTGTTACATCCCAAGTGACAAGGATACATTCATCTTGAATTTGTGGTAGGTCCCTAATTTTGGTCAGAAAGTCACCAGAGTCCTTGATGTAGGATGGGGTAGTCTTCACCAAAGGTGATAGCACTCTATCCAATAATTTAGCCGTGGGTACAAAAATCGAATCTCTCCCCGATACAATCGGGCGTCCCGGTGGGGAATGTTTGTCCTTATGGATCTTGGGGAGTATGTACAAGACCGGGATACGGGTATGTGTTGGTAACAAAAATTCATACAGGTCATGTGAAATTAACCCTTCTTTAAATGCTGGTTTTACAATACTCTCCAAGATCTTTCTAATACTCCATGTGGGATCCGATTGTAGAGGTTTATACACTGTGTCATCATCCAATTGTCGCTTGATCTCATTCTCATACGCCTGAGGGTCCATAATGACTACCGAACCCCCTTTATCAGCAGGTTTACAAATAATATCATTCCGTTTGGTTAATTCCCGCAACGTTATTCTTTCATGAGGGGACAAGTTGTTGGGTACATGGTCTTTAAAGTCCACTTGTTGTATTAAACGTTTCACATCTCGAGTGACCTCCTGTACAAACATCTCAACAGGTACATAAGTAGTGGGGGGAACAGATTTAGATTTCATCACCAGTCCCAGACTTTTATTACTCAACTTCCCTTCAGGTACGTCATTATGGACAAATGGTTTGTGAAGAAAATGGACCTTCCATCTAATATTACGGAATAGGCGATACAGATCTTGATCTAACTGGAATGGATCTAGATGGCTCTTAGGGCAATAAGATAAACCACGGTTAAAAAGTCCTACCTCATCCGATGACAGGACCCGCCTGGAGATATTATGTACTAGGTCTCCCTTGATCGGCCACGGTTGCCTCGTGTATTGCGATATCTGTCGTGACTCCCTTCTCTGTTGTAACGGGACCTGGTTTGCATCCGAGTGGTGGACAATTCTCTCCGATCTGTTTGTAAAAAATTAGATGAGGAATCAGTGTCTGTATTGGCTGAAGAATTGTCGGACATTTCTCTCCTGTGGCTTCCATAATCACTACGACCTCGTCGGTTGTATGGACGTGGCCATCGATATACCTGGTTCCTCTCATAATCCTCAATGTCCCGATCAAATTTGTTGCATTTTCTGGTCTCCAGTTCGCAACGATATCTGTTAATACTTTCATCAGCCAACTCTTTACACTTGTTAAACTCCTCCAAAGTCATTGCTGTACGCAATTCTGATTCAATCTTGGTAAGTTGTTCCGACAATGAAGCCAATTCCTTGTGTATGAATGAAATGGTCAAAGTCATTAGGTCAAATGAGCATTTGTTAAGAATCTGCATGAATGTGCTCTTGAACTCATCGTTATCACTGAATAGAGTAGGGGCCAATCGCACCCTCAAACCTCTAGGAATCCGTTGCACTCAATGGTATTCAGCTAAAGTTAGCCCGTGCAATTCCAGAGATGTGTGTTTCCTTCTTAATTTTTCCCATGTACGAGAATTGTAAACAGGGGTGTTACCCGTCAGGAAATTTCTGGACCCTGAGATTTGAGACATGATATGTGTGGTCTCTTCCTGGGTATATGAAAATGTAGCTCCATTGGTATCCATCTCGACTGAAGGCAACTTACTCACTGGGAGTGAAATATATAAACATCAGGTGAGTTACCCTCTTCTCTTGATATCCTTGTTCAATCAAGGCACCATCAGGGTGGACTCCCAAACTTCCACCATAAAGGATAGGAAAAACACGTGGAACGATGCTTTGATGCAAAAAGTGTCCTTTTACTGAAAATTATTCCATTACATGATTCAAAATACAAGCAAGCCACTGTACAGTTCCGAGCGCAAGTCGCTCTTCGTCAGGCTTTTCTGGCTGTGTGTGAAAAGCCAAACCACACTATGTTCTCTTATCACCACCCAGTCCAGTCCACACCTGTGTTCACTTAACTAATTATCCTACACAAACCACCTATACATATTCAAGCATTTAACCCTACTGCATAAATCTAATTCCAGTAAACCATCCTAAATTTCCTAATCAAGAAATATTTACAGCAAATTCATCCTATTATGTATCATGGACTGGACTGGGTGGTGATAAGAGAACATAGTGTGGTTTGGCTTTTCACACACAGCCAGAAAAGCCTGACGAAGAGCGACTTGCGCTCGGAACTGTACAGTGGCTTGCTTGTATTTTGAATCATGTAATGGAATAATTTTCAGTAAAAGGACACTTTTTGCATCAAAGCACATCAAAGCATCATTCCACGTGTTTTTCCTTTCCTTTCCTTATATATATATATATATTTTTTTTTTTTTTTTTTATTACTGTCTGGGTCCTGTATCTGGAGAGATACACTATTTTCCTTGGTAATTTTTATCATTGGGACCAAAATAAAGGGAACATCCATAATTTTGAGTTCCATCACTAAAACCTGGTGACAACTGTCTAAAAGGAATTTTTTGTGCACACATGTAGTGTATTTATTTTTTGTACACAAGGAATACACTGCAATACAAATTAAGCTTTAAGGCAAAACCAAGTTCATTGGTCTGGAAGACCTTTGATCAATCGCTCTTAGGTTTTAGCTGTCCATTACTGTAAGTCCATCAAATTTCACAATGTCTTTTGGAGAAAATAAAAATCCGAAACTGAATAAATATAAATGTGCCATTACTTTAATAGAGTCAACATTTACATAAGTAGAGAGTTACAATATACAGGTAGAAATGTAAATTTATGATTACACTTCAGAAGCAGTCCATCTAAAGAACTCTAGAAATCATGCATGTGCTGTATGGCAACCCCCACATTTCCAAGAGCATCACACACCTCCTAAGCCAGGGGAGCATAATTTGTTATTAAGGGTTTAAATTCCACTGTAATTTAAACTTTTTTTTTATTTTGCTGGTCAATTCCAAACTAAACCATAACTGACATGCTTTAGTTCTGGTAAAACTGTGGAAATTGATTTACACCATTTACAGCAATATTCAAATATACTTGAGGTGAATAACAGTTTAATTTTAGGTTATAATGAACTTAACAGTTAGTAGCAGATTTACTGTATCTTTTTCATCTCAAAAAGTTTTAGAATTTTGTGATTTTATTTTTTACAATGTTCTTATTTTTCCTCACTGCACATTCTGTTTTTTCCCATTTGAATTTTTTTTTGCAATTTTATGATTTTGTATTTCTGTCATTTTAATCACAATAACTCTGCCCTTCACATGCCCTTTCAATATCAAGTAACAATGCAAGTAATTTTGTTTGACAAATCACATATGATTTTGTTATTTCTGTACTAATGAGCAGGAATTCCCCTTTTACAGCCAGACAAATCCACATAGTATGAAAATAGGTAGGTATATTTGCCTAACGGCTAAATGCTGGGGAAAATAATTGAGAGGAATAAACTTAAAATATGAATAAGATGAGTAGAAAAGTTTTTGCAATTGTCCATTCTGCAAACCTAAGCGAGAAATAGGTATTTACTGTAAGCTCTCTCTACATTAACAAGAAAAAAAAAAATATACAAAGTTGTTTGATTAGTAAGGCTAAACATAGGCAAACATGTGAACACTATTTTAAACCATGTGATATGTATACTTGCCCGTCAGCAGTTCTGGCAACCAACTAGTTTACTGGCTGTCAAAATAATGCTAATTAAAGTCATTCTGGGAGACAAGTGTGCAAATATGTATTATGCTTTTTTCAGCTAATTGCTATTCAGAAAGAACTGACAGATAGCTCACAGTACAAAAGTAGTGATTCACACTTACAATAGCATGCTGCATAAATGGTTATTGAAAAGGACTCATTAGTGATACACAATGATAAATATACACTTAGGTGTGCCTATACATTATTGTAATGTAACATAATTATACAGTATATTTAGAGACAGTTGTAACATCTGCAACTACTTTTCCAGTTTATAATGTTTCTCATTCCAAAAAAAACAAAAAAAAACAAAAACATCTAATATATTGTAGTTTATCACTAGTCAGATGAGGTGGCTGTATTTATTTGCTTTTCCAGTCCTTATTCCTCTTATTTTTAACTTATTTTTTTGCAGTCCTTCAAAAAACACTCTCTCTGTCCTAGGATGGCTGTGGGGGTAGCCATGGCTGTCACCCAGGCTACCAATATACCTGCTTCTGTATATTGCCATTACATGGAGGATGGGGAGATAAGATTACAGAAGAAACATAACATTGCTTTTACTTTCAAGTTTAGCTCATGTGAATTGACAAGGACACTGTATTTCTGGCAAAATCAACAGGAGTTTGCTGTACATGCTGAAAATATTTTATACTTGGTGCTAGAACTGGAAGCAGCAATTACAGTTTTTGCTAGCAATACAATTTTCTAGTCAAATTAGATGTTTCTTCATATATAAATACGGTCTACGAGCACTACTGTATTTAAATACTGAAGCATCATTCCAATGAACAAAAGTTACCCTGAAGCCCTGAATAATGTTATATACAGTGCCTTGAAAAAGTATTTATAACCCTTGAAATTTTCCACATTTTGTCATGTTACAACCGAAAACCTAAATGTATTTTATTGGGATTTTATGTGATAGACCAACACAAAGTGGCACATAATTATGAAGTGGAAGGAAAATGATAAATGGTTTTCAAAATTGTTTACAAATAAATATGTGAAAAGTGTGGTGTGCATTTGTATTCAGCCCCCTTTACTCTGATACCCCCAACTAAAATCTAGTGGAACCAATTGCCTTCAGAAGTCACCTAATTAGTAAATAGAGTCCACCTGTGTGTAATTTAATCTCAGTATAAATACAGCTGTTCTGTGAAGCCCTCAGGGGGTTATTAGAGAACCTTAGTAAACAAACAGCATCATGAAGGCCAAGGAACACACCAGACAGGTCAGGGATAAAATTGTGGCAAAGTTTAAAGTAATAAATAAATAAATATGTGAAACATGTGACGTGCATTTGTATTCAGCCCCCCTGAGTCAATTCTTTGTAGAACCTCCTTTCACTGATATTACAGCTACAATTCTTTGGGTATGTCTCTACCAGCTTTGCACATCTAGAGAGAGTGACATTTTTGCCCATTCTTCTTTGCAAAATAGCTCAAGCTCTGTCAGATTGGATGGAGAGCGTCTGAACAGCAATTTTCAAGTCTTGCCACAGATTCTCAATTGGATTTAGGTCTGGACTTTGAGTGAGCCATTCTAACACATGAATATGCTTTGATCTAAACCATTCCATTGTAGCTCTGACAGGTCGTTGTCCTGCTGGATGGTGAACCTCCATCCGCAGACTCTAACAGGTTTTATTCAAAGATTGCCCCGTGTTTGGCTTCATCCATCTTCCCATCAACTCTGACCAGCTTCCCTGGCCCTACTGAAGAAAATAATCCCTACAACATGATGCTGCCACCACCATGTTTCACAGTGGGGATGGCGTGCTCAGTGTGATGTGCAGTGTTCGTTTGCCCACTCACATAGCATTTTGCTTTTAGGCCAAAAAGTTCAATGTTGGTCTCATCTGACCAGAGCACCTTCTTCCACGTGTTTGCTGTGTCCCCCACATGGCTTCTCACAAACTGCAAATGCGACTTCATATGGCTTTGTTTCAACAATGGCTTTCTTCTTGCCACTCCTCCATAAAGGCCAGATTTGTGGAGTGCACAACTAATAGTTGTCCTGTGCACAGATTCTCCCACCTGAGCTGTGGCTCTCTGCAGCTCCTCCAGAGTTACCATGGGCCCCTTGGCTGCTTCTGATTAATGCTCTCCTTGCCCAGCCTGTCAGTTTAGGTGGACGGCCATGTCTTGGTAGGTTTGCAGTTGTGCCATACTCTTTCCATTTTCGGATGCTAGATTGAACAATGCTCCGTGAGATGTTCTAAGCTTGGGGTATTTTTTTATAACCTAACCCTGCTTTAAACTTCACCACAACTTAATCCCTGACCTGTCTGGTGTGTTCCTTGGCCTTCATGATGCCGTTTGTTCACTAAGGTTCTCTAACAAACCCCTGAAGGCTTCACAGAACAGCTGTATTTATACTGAGATTAAATTACACACAGGGGGACTCTATTTACTAATCAGGTGGATTCTGAAGGCAATTGGTTCCACTAGATTTTAGTTAGGGGTATCAGAGTAAAGGGGACTGAATACAAATGCACGGCACACTTTTCAGATATTTGTAAAATATTTTGAAAACCATTTATCATTTTCCTTCCACTTCAAAATTATGTGCCACTTTGTGTTGGCCACATAAAATTCCAATAAAATACATTTCGGTTTTTGGTTGCAACATGACAAAATGTGGAATATTTCAAGGGGTGTGAATACTTTTTCAAGGCACTGTAGATCCTATCTTGGAACACGGAAGAGATGAATGAAAAGCTGTAAAAAATGCTTACCTCTGTGACTGCCAACCACAGATTTTTATTTGTGCAACTGGAACTCCAGGATTTGGTTTAGGCACACTTGTTCTCCCTAAATACTGTGATAGCAAACCCATAAAGGTTCTTGAATTTATGGAGTGGATTGCACCATAACTTGGCTTGAGTATTATTAGTGCCTGTACACTGATATGTTATTTTCAATAAATTCTTTGAACAAGAAAGGTCGCTGCATTTTTCCCTAAACCCAGCACACTGCAGTACAAAAAAAGTACACAGAAACCACAGAAGAAATACATATTTAAGAGTTTTTTTACCTGCCAAAAGGGTTTGTATTTTGATCCATCCTGAGATTTACACCACTCTGTCACACAAAACAGCCCTGTTAGGCAGGGGAAGAGACTGGATTTTCTTTGATGCAATTCTGTAATACCCACAGGACCCCGTATAAAGTTGACCCTGGTGGTATGGATGTGTCATTGCCATCATCCCGTATCATTAATGAAAAAACTGCAAAAACCTCTAAAGGGATTTTTAAGGCAATGAAAACTAGAGATTATAAAAATCAATGTTTATTATAACTTGATATAAAAAAAAAAAAAAAAAAAATATATATATATATATATATATATATATATATATATATATATATATATATATATATATATATATATATATATATATATATATATATATATATATATGTTGTGTAGTAACAAAGGAATAGAAATCAAATAATTCAGGACAGCACATAGCACAATATTAAAAAAGTGCATTCATGAAAATAGGAATAGGGAAATGATACATCACACAACCGATACCTCCCTCATGGTCCACGCAGGACCCCTTTAACAGCCCAGACTGTGACTGGTCAGTAAAAGAAGAAACAACTGATGAGTACATTTCTGTCTGTCTGCTCTCTTCTCCTATCAGCATGCTTCTAGTACCGCAGCAAAATTTACAGAGACCACTGAGGCTGACATTAACCAAATCCAAGGCTGAAATTAAGCCAAATCTAGGACTTTCAATTAAAATAAGGATTTGAAAATAAACACAAATCTGCTTTAATTTTTTACTTTTTTATATTTCTGTGGAATTCACTTTCAAGATTTACATTTAGCCCTACGTAAGCTATGACTTTTGTACTCAGGCCTTTGCCTTCACTCACAATGGCCGAAAGGAGTGACAGGATAGTGAAATGAAGTTAAATATCAGCCTCTGTGGGGAGAGGAGTGTATTTAAGTGAACACAAATTTACTTTAAGGAAGGGAAGACATTCATATGAAACAAAGTATTAAAGGAGTCAGACTTATAGACAGTTCACTTTGCAAGGGAAGTTGCTCTTCATAAGGGAACTTTCCATAAAGCCTAGTGAATGAGCATGTGATTGGGTATTCTTTGCAAAGTGAAATGTCACCTCATGAGCTCTGATTAAACTCACTTTGCAAAAGTGCAACTTCCCTTGCAAAGTTTATTTGCTGTTAGCGAATCAAATCCTTGGAACCAAATGTTATATGGATGGTAATGATAATAATGATGTTCTGGGGGTACTAGGAGGCAGAAAACAACCCTCCCGGGAGCTGAGGTGATGGTGAAGATTGAAGCTGCAAGGAAAGTAGACTTACCACCATATGACCAGAGGTAAAATCCATGGGATATAAAATTACCTGAGGCTAGAGTATACATTGTGAAATCCAGTTGTATTTGAAAGTGCCAACCAAAATCAAACCAATCTGGTGAAGACCAAGGAGGAATAAAGATGAAGGAGCAGCCCGTCCACCAGCTGAGCCCCACCAACATCACGTGGCATGCTGTGAGAGAGGGGGAGACCATGTCAGAGTGCCAAGCGCTCTTAAATGGGCATCTAACCTCCCTCATGGTGCACGCAGATGGAAAGCATGTCTGCGTGTGGCGTCGACGCACAGCGCATGCGTGCCCCCAACCCCAGAGATCATAATGATCGGGAGGGGGTTGGGGGTGACCGCGGTGTGCGTCGCAACTCCTGGGTCCGATTGCAGCAACCCCCATTAGGTAACCTCACAGAGTCTCTGACAGGGAATGTATTCCAGTATAGCAAGTGCCCTATAGCTGGCACTTGATGCTAGTCAACGAAAAATCATGGAAGTAACAACGTAGACAAGTGTGTGTATCCATCTCTAATATGTTTATAAAAGAGAGATAATATTGGGACTTTATATGAGGCCATGACTAACCGTACACAGGTCTCCATCCCTATTGATTGAGATAAAAAGGGGAGAAAAAAAAAAATCGGGAAGGGGGAAATTTGGGACTTTGTATGATACACAACACTTGTGTGGATTGAATCAACCAATTAGGTAATTAGAATATTTATTGTTAGCCATAATTGGGCATGGTGTACAGATAACATTAATAATAAACCAATATGTACAGTAAAGAATTATGAAGAACTTGGATAGTAAATCGTATAACAATACAAACTAGAAAAGCTACAATTTCTGGGGAAATTGTGAAAAGTGTTCTTGCCTCTACAACTGGAGTGGGCGGAGTAACTGGGTGGAGTGGCTTGAGTAACTGTTGTGTGGTTGGAGTGGCTGGAGTAACTGTGAAAAGTGTTAAAAAGCTTAATATTTTAAAAAGTATAAATAGTAGTAAAAAAGTTGAAGTCTCATCATTAGCTGAAAGAGCTGAACATTTTTTTCAAAAATTATGATTTTTTTTTTTTAAAAATTATGAATTTTTTTTTCAACATTTTTTTTTTTTTCAAAAATTATTTTTTTTCAAAAATAATGTTTTTTTTTTTTCAAAAATTATTTTTTTTTTTTCAAAAATTATTTTTTTTTTAATTATTTTTTTTAAAATTAATTTGTTTTTTTTTTCAAAAATGATTTTTTTTTTCAAAAATATATTTTTTTTTACATGGGGCGGTCATAATGTTTTGGCTGATCATTGGGTGGTCATAATGTTTTGGCTGATCATGGGGTTGTCAGCTTTTGTCACCTCCCACTCTAGTTTTGAACATTTCACCATTCATTCCTATGGGACCAATTTCGCCGCAAAAATGACAATATTTCGTGGACCATTTGGCGAAACGTTCCACAAAGTAATAGCACACCAATCGGGAACAATCCGCACGTTTCGGTATATTACTTGTCTCTGTAGTGTAAAAACTGTGGGAGGAGTCTATAAGCATTATCAAGTCTAGCAGATGAAGTCACATGCATTTGGGGTGTCTCAGCATCTTGTGTTTACAACCACTGTTTCCTAGCAACGCTCATGCCCTGTTTATGCTTCACAAATACTGCTCAATACACAATAGACAGGATAATGATAGATTTAACAACTGTGCAGTAATTCAAATGGCCGTATTTTAAAAACTATAAATGCTACAGCGAAGATCTTTATATTGTGAGAATCACAAGACCCAGACCTAGATTTTGATGTATAGTATGCCTCTGAAATATTAAAAATGGAGGCACAGTCGCAGTTTAGAAATTGCCCTTCAAATTTGAAGGGGCTAGAGTGTAGTTTCAATGAATGTCAATGGACGGCGTGAGTTGCAAACAAATGGTCATATTGTGAAAACTATCAGGACTATGGCTTAGCCGTGGACATGTTTAGTGGCAGCAGGGATAGCTGAACGTTTTGATATAAGATTTGTGTAGGTGGGCTTGAAAATGAGGGAGTGGCGACAGTTTAGAAATCATGTTCTGATTTTTCAGCTTTTGTCACCTCTCACTCTAGTTTCCCCATTCATTCATATGGGACCAATTTCGCCGCAAAAACGACGATATTTCGTGAACCATTCGGCGAAACGTTCCACAAAATAATAGCACACCATTCGGGAACAATCCGCACGTTTCGGTATATTACCTGTCTATGTAGTGTAAAAACTGTGGGAGGAGTTAGGGTGGTAAATTTGGATATAATAATAACTAGAAAAGGTACAATTTCTGGGGAAATTGTGAAAGTGTTCTTGCCTCTACAACTGGAGTGGGCGGAGTAACTGGGTGGGGTGGAGTGGCTTGAGTAACTGTGAAAAGTGTTAAAAAGCTTAATATTTTAAAAAGTATAAAAAGTAGTAAAAAAGTTCCATCATTCGCTGAAAGAGCTGAACATTTTTTTCAAAAGTAATTTTTTTTTTCAAAAATGAATTTTTTTTAATCAAAAATTATTTTTTTTTCTTCAAAAATGATTTTTTTTTCAAAAGTAATTTTTTTTTTCAAAGGTAATTTTTTTTTTCAAAAATGAATTTTTTTATTTCAAAAATAATTTTTTTTTCGAAATTATTATTTTTTTTAAAGTAATTTTTTTTTCAAAAATAATTTTTTTTTTTCAAAAATATTTTTTTTTTTCAAATATATTTTTTTTTCAAAAATAATTTTTTTTTTCAAAAATATTTTTTTTTTTTTTCAAAAATGATTTTTTTTTTCAAAAATTATTTTTTTACTTTTTTTCAAAAATTTTTTTTTTTTTTCAAAAATATTTTTTTTTTTACATGGGGTGGTCATAATGTTTTGGCTGATCATGGGGTGGTCATAATGTTTTGGCTGATCATGGGGTTGTCAGCTTTTGTCACTTCCCACTCTAGTTTTGAACATTTCGCCATTCATTCCTATGGGACCAATTTCGCCGCAAAAACGTCATTTCGTGGACCATTCGGCAAAACATTCCACAAAGTAATAACACACCAATCGGGAACAATCCGCTCGTTTCGGTATATTATTTGTCTCTGTAGTGTGAAAACTGTGGGAGGAGTCTACAAGTATTATCAAGTCTAGCAGATGAAGTCACATGCATTTGGAGTGTCTCAGCATCTTGTGTTTACAACCACTGTTTCCTAGCAACGCTCATGCCCTGTTTATGCTTCCCAAATACTGTTTCATCAAAACTGCCCCATCAGAATTACCCCATCAAAACTGCCCCATCATATTCCTCTATTATAAATCAGTACATGGTGTGTCTGTCCCCTCCCCCGGGCTCTGTAATCAGCTGAGATGCTCCAGCCACCTTCCCCCCTGTGTATAACAGAAGCTTTGGTAACCATGGCAACAAAACAAACACTAACAGTACACTCTGATTAATGGCTAAAATTTCCTGAAATGACCTCTAAACAAATGGCCGTATTTTAAAAACTATACATCCTACAGCGAAGATCTTTATATTGTGAGAATCACAAGACCCAGACCTAGATTTTGATATATAGTATGTCTCTGAAATATTAAAAATGGAGGCACAGTCGCAGTTTAGAAATTGCCCTTCAAATTTGAAGGGGGCTAGAGTGTAGTTTTAATGAATGTCAATGGACGGCGTGAGTTGCAAACAAATGGTCATATTGTGAAAACTATCAGGACTATGGCTTAGCCGTGGACATGTTTAGTGGCAGCAGGGATAGCTGAACGTTTTGATATAAGATTTGTGTAGGTGGGCTTGAAAATGAGGGAGTGGCGGCAGTTTAGAAATCATGTTCTGATTTTCCAGCTTTTGTCATCTCCCACTCTAGTTTCCCCATTCATTCCTATGGGACCAATTTCGCCGCAAAAATGAAGATATTTCGTGAACCATTCGGTGAAACGTTCCACAAAGTAATAGCACACCATTCGGGAACAATCCGCACGTTTTGGTATATTACTTGTCTATGTAGTGTAAAAACTGTGGGAGGAGTTAGGGTGGTAAATTTGGCTATAATAATAAGAATAATATATATGTGAGATAACAGTAAGTGGTCTTGCTATGCAAGAACACTTAATAACTAGAAAAGGTACAATTTCTGGGGAAATTGTGAAAAGTGTTCTTGCCTCTACAATTGGAGTGGGCGGAGTAACTGGATGGAGTGGCTTGAGTAACTGTGAAAAGTGTTAAAAAGCTTAATATTTTAAAAAGTATAAATAGTAGTAAAAAAGTTGAAGTCTCATCATTAGCTGAAAGAGCTGAACATTTTTTTCAAAAATTATGATTTTTTTTTTTCAAAAATTATGAATTTTTTTTTCAAAAATATATATTTTTTTAATTATTTTTTTTTCAAAATGAATTTTGTTTTTTTTTTCAAAAATGATTTTTTTTTTTCAAAAATATTTTTTTTTTTACATGGGGCGGTCATAATGTTTTGGCTGATCATGGGGTGGTCATAATGTTTTGGCTGATCATGGGGTTGTCAGCTTTTGTCATCTCCCACTCTAGTTTTGAACATTTCGCCATTCATTCCTATGGGACCAATTTCGCCGCAAAAACGACAATATTTCGTGGACCATTCGGCGAAACATTCCACAAAGTAATAGCACACCAATCGGGAACAATCTGCACATTTCGGTATATTACTTGTCTCGGTGGAATGAATCAACCAATTAGGTAATTAGAATATTTATTGTTAGCCATCATTGGGCATGGTGTACAGATAACATTAATAATAAACCAATATGTACAGTAAAGAATTATGAAGAACTTGGATAGTAAATCGTATAACAATACAAACTAGAAAAGCTACAATTTCTGGGGAAATTGTGAAAAGTGTTCTTGCCTCTACAACTGGAGTGGGCGGAGTAACTGGATGGAGTGGATTGAGTAACTGTGAAAAGTGTTAAAAAGCTTAATATTTTAAAAAGTATAAATAGTAGTAAAAAAGTTGAAGTCCCATCATTAGCTGAAAGAGCTGAAAATTTTTTTCAAAAGTTTTTTTTTTTCATGGGGCGGTCATAATGTTTTGGCTGATCATGGGGTTGTCAGCTTTTGTCACCTCCCACTCTAGTTTTTAACATTTCACCATTCATTCCTATGGGACCAATTTCACCGCAAAAACGACGATATTTTGTGAACCATTCTGTGAAACGTTCCACAAAATAATTTTTTTTTTCATGGGGCGGTCATAATGTTTTGGCTGATCATGGGGTGGTCATAATGTTTTGGCTGATCATGGGGTTGTCAGCTTTTGTCACCTCCCACTCTAATTATTTTTTTTCACAACCACTGTTTCCTAGCAATGCTCATGCCCTGTTTATGCTTCACAAACACTGTTCAATACACAATAGACAGGATAATGATACATGTAGTAACTATGCAGTAATTCAAATGGCCGTATTTTAAAAACTATAAATCCTACAGCGAAGATCTTTATATTGTGAGAATCACAAGACCCAGACCTAGATTTTGATACATAGTATGTCTCTGAAATATTTAAATTTAAGGCACGGTCGCAGTTTAGAAATTGCTCTTCAAATTTGAAGGGGCTAGAGTGTAGTTTCAATGAATGTCAATGGACGGCGTGAGCTGCAAACAAATGGTTATATTGTGAAAACTATCAGGACTATGGCTTAGCCGTGGACATGTTTAGTGGCAGCAGGGATAGATGAACGTTTTGATATAAGATTTGTGTAGGTGGGCTTGAAAATGAGGGAGTGGCGGCAGTTTAGAAATCATGGTCTGATTTTTAATGCTTTTGTCATCTCCCACTCTAGTTTCCCCATTCATTCCTATGGGACCAATTTCGCCGCAAAAACAACGATATTTCGTGAACCATTCAGCGAAACGTTCCACAAAATAATAGCACACCATTCGGGAACAATCCGCACGTTTCGGTATATTACTTGTCTATGTAGTGTAAAAACTGTGGGAGGAGTTAGGGTGGTAAATTTGGCTATAATAAGAATAATAAGAACTAGAAAAGGTACAATTTCTGGGGAAATTGTGAAAGTGTTCTTGCCTCTACAACTGGAGTGGGCGGAGTAACTGGGAGGGGTGGAGTGGCTTGAGTAACTGTGAAAAGTGTTAAAAAGCTTAATATTTTAAAAAGTAGTAAAAAAGTTCCATCATTCGCTGAAAGAGCTGAACATTTTTTTCAAAAGTAATTTTTTTTTTCAAAAATGATTTTTTTTTTAATCAAAAATGATTTTTTTTTCTTCAAAAATGATTTTTTTTTTTCAAAAGTAATTTTTTTTTTCAAAGGTAATTTTTTTTTTCAAAAATGAATTTTTTTATTTCAAAAATAATTTTTTTTTAAAAAATTATTATTTTTTTTAAAGTAATTTTTTTTTCAAAAATAATTTTTTTTTTCAAAAATAATTTTTTTTTTCAAAAATATATATATTTTTTTTTTCAAAAATGATTTTTTTTTTTCAAAAATTATTTTTTTACTTTTTCCAAAAATTTTTTTTTTTTTTTTCAAAAATATTTTTTTTTTTACATGGGGCGGTCATAATGTTTTGGCTGATCATGGGGCGGTCATAATGTTTTGGCTGATCATGGGGTTGTCAGCTTTTGTCACTTCCCACTCTAGTTTTGAACATTTCGCCATTCATTCCTATGGGACCAATTTCGCCGCAAAAACGACGATATTTCGTCAACCATTCGGCGAAACGTTCCACAAAGTAATAGCACACCATTCGGGAACAATCCGCACGTTTCGGTATATTACTTGTCTATGTAGTGTAAAAACTGTGGGAGTAGTTAGGGTGGTAAATTTGGCTATAATAATAAGAACTAGAAAAGGTACAATTTCTGGGGAAATTGTGAAAGTGTTCTTGCCTCTACAACTGGAGTGGGCGGAGTAACTGGGTGGGGTGGAGTGGCTTGAGTAACTGTGAAAAGTGTTAAAAAGCTTAATATTGTAAAAAGTATAAATAGTAGTAAAAAAGTTCCATCATTCGCTGAAAGAGCTGAACATTTTTTTCAAAAGTAATTTTTTTTTTCAAAGGTAATTTTTTTTTTCAAAGGTAATTTTTTTTTTCAAAAATGAATTTTTTTATTTCAAAAATATTTTTTTTTTCGAAATTATTATTTTTTTCAAAAATAATTTTTTTTTAAAAAGTAATTTTTTTTTCAAAAATATTTTTTTTTTTCAAAAATAATTTTTTTTTTTTCAAAAATAATTTTTTTTTTTCAAAAATATTTTTTTTTTTTCAAAAATGATTTTTTTTTTTCAAAAATATTTTTTTTTTCAAAAATAATTTTTTTTTTTCAAAAATATTTTTTTTTTCAAAAATATTTTTTTTTTTTCAAAAATTATTTTTTTACTTTTTTCAAAAATTTTTTTTTTTTTTCAAAAATATTTTTTTTTTTACATGGGGCGGTCATAATGTTTTGGCTGATCATGGGGTGGTCATAATGTTTTGGCTGATCATGGGGTTGTCAGCTTTTGTCACCTCCCACTCTAGTTTTGAACATTTCGTCATTCATTCCTATGGGACCAATTTCGTCGCAAAAACGATGATATTTCGTGAACCATTCGGCGAAACGTTCCAGAAAGTAATAGCACACCAATTAAATGACATTGATTCCGGATTCACACTGGTATATTTCAGCTTTTCACAAAGTTCCACAAGGTAATAGCACACCAATTAAATGACATTGAACATTTCCCCATTCATTCCTATGGGACCAATATTGCCGCAAAAACTACGATATTTCGTGAACCATTCGGGGAAACGTTCCACAAAGTAATAGCACACCAATCGGGGACAATCTGCACGTTTCGGTATATTACTCTGTAGTGTAAAAACTGTGGGAGGAGTCTACAAGCATTATCAAGTCTAGCAGATGAAGTCACATGCATTTGGGGTGTCTCAGCATCTTGTGTTTACAACCACTGTTTCCTAGCAACGCTCATGCCCTTTTTATGCTTCACAAATACTGCTCCATACACAGTACACAGGACCATGATAGATGTAGTAACTATGCAGTAATTCAAATGGCCGTATTTTAAAAACTATAAATCCTACAGCGAAGATCTTTATATTGTGAGAATCACAAGACCCAGACCTAGATTTTGATGTATAGTATGTCTCTGAAATATTAAAAATGGAGGCATGGTCGCAGTTTAGAAATAGCCCTTCAAATTTGAAGGGGCTAGAGTGTAGTTTCAATGAATGTCAATGGACGGCGTGAGTTGCAAACAAATGGTCATATTGTGAAAACTATCAGGACTATGGCTTAGCCGTGGACATGTTTAGTGGCAGCAGGGATAGCTGAACGTTTTGATATAAGATTTGTGTAGGTGGGCTTGAAAATGAGGGAGTGGCGGCAGTTTAGAAATCATGTTCTGATTTTTCAGCTTTTGTCACCTCCCACTCTAGTTTCCCCATTCATTCCTATGGGACCAATTTCGCAGCAAAAACGACGATATTTCGTGAACCATTCGGCGAAACGTTCCACAAAATAATAGCACACCATTCGGGAACAATCCACATGTTTCGGTATATTACTTGTCTATGTAGTGTAAAAACTGTGGGAGGAGTTAGGGTGGTAAATTTGTATACAATAATAAGAATAATAAGAACTAGAAAAGGTACAATTTCTGGGGAAATTGTGAAAGTGTTCTTGCCTCTACAACTGGAGTGGGCGGAGTAACTGGATGGAGTGGCTTGAGTAACTGTGAAAAGTGTTAAAAAGCTTAATATTTTAAAAAGTATAAATAGTAGTAAAAAAGTTGAAGTCCCATCATTAGCTGAAAGAGCTGAACATTTTTTTCAAAAGTTTTTTTTTTTTTTCAAAAATGAATTATTTTTTTTCAAAAATGATTTTTTTTTCAAAAATGAATTATTTTTTTCAAAAATGAATTTTTTTTTTTTTAAACGAATTTTTTTTTTTCAAAAATAATTTATTTTTCAAAAACTGCCATCAAAACTGCCCCATCAGAATTGTCCCATCAAAACTGCCCCATCATATTGCCACCATCAAAACTGCCCCATCAGAATTGCCCCATCAAAACTGCCCCATCAGAATTGCCCCATCAAAACTGCCCCATCATATTGCCACCATCAAAACTGCCCCATCAGAATTGCCCTATCAAAACAGCCCCATCATATTGCCACTTTCAAAACTGCCCCATCAGAATTGCCCCATCATATTGCCACCATCAAAACTGCCACATCAGAATTGCCCTTTAAGAACTGCCCCATCATATTGCCACCATCAAAACTGCCCCATCAGAATTGCCCCACCAAAACTGCCCCATCATATTGCCACCATCAAAACTGCCCCATCATAATTGCCCCATCAAAACTGCCCAATCAGAATTACCCCATCAAAACTGCCCCATCATATTCCTCTATTATAAATCAGTACATGGTGTGTCTGTCCCCTCCCCCGGGCTCTGTAATCAGAGCTGAGATGCTCCAGCCACCTCCCCCCCTGTGTATAACAGAAGCTTTGGTAACCATGGCAACAAAACAAACACAGTACACTCTGATTAATGGCTAAAATTTCCTGAAATGACCTCTAAACAAAAAGCTTTTTCCCAAAAACTATAAATCCTACAGTGAAGATCTTTATATTGTGAGAATCACAAGACCCAGACCTAGATTTTGATGTATAGTATGTCTCTGAAATATTAAAAATAGAGGCATGGTCGCAGTTTAGAAATTGCCCTTCAAATTTGAAGGGGCTAGAGTGTAGTTTCAATGAATGTCAATGGACGGTGTGAGTTGCAAACAAATGGTCATATTGTGAAAACTATCAGGACTATGGCTTAGCCGTGGACATGTTTAGTGGCAGCAGGGATAGCTGAACGTTTTGATATAAGATTTGTGTAGGTGGGCTTGAAAATGAGGGAGTGGCGGCAGTTTAGAAATCATGTTCTGATTTTTCACCTTTTGTCACCTCCCACTCTAGTTTCCCCATTCATTCCTATGGGACCAATTTCGCCACAAAAACTACGATATTTCGTGAACCATTCGGCAAAACGTTCCACAAAATAATAGCACACCATTCGGGAATAGGGATGAGCCGAACACCCCCCTGTTCGGTTCGCACCAGAACATGCGAACAGGAAAAAAGTTCGTTCGAACATGCGAACACCGTTAAAGTCTATGGGACACGAACATGAATAATCAAAAGTGCTAATTTTCAAGGCTTATATGCAAGTTATTGTCATAAAAAGTGTTTGGGGACCTGGGTCCTGCCCCAGGGGACATGGATCAATGCAAAAAAAAGTTTTAAAAACGGCCGTTTTTTCAGGAGCAGTGATTTTAATAATGCTTAAAGTCAAACAATAAAAGTGTAATATCCCTTTAAATTTCGTACCTGGGGGGTGTCTATAGTGTGCCTGTAAAGGGGCGCATGTTTCCTGTGTTTAGAACAGTCTGACAGCAAAATTACATTTTGAAGGAAAAAACTCATTTAAAACTACCCGCGGCTATTGCATTGCCGACAATACACATAGAAGTTCATTGATAAAAACGGCATGGGAATTCCCCAAAGGGGAACCCCGAACCAAAATTAAAAAAAAAAAAATGACGTGGGGTTCCCCCTAAATTCCATACCAGACCCTTCAGGTCTGGTATGGATTTTAAGGGGAACCCCGCGCCAAAAAAAAAAAAAAAAACGGCGTGGGGTCCCCCCAAAAATCCATACCAGACCCTTATCCGAGCACGCAACCTGGCAGGCCGCAGGAAAAGAGGGGGGGACAAGAGTGCAGCCCCCCCTCCCTCCTGAACCGTACCAGGCCACATGCCCTCAACATTGGGAGGGTGCTTTGGGGTAGCCCCCCAAAACACCTTGTCCCCATGTTGATGAGGACAAGGGCCTCATCCCCACAACCCTGGCCGGTGGTTGTGGGGGTCTGCGGGCGGGGGGCTTATCGGAATCTGGAAGCCCCCTTTAACAAGGTGACCCCCAGATCCCGGCCCCCCCCTGTGTGAAATGGTAAGGGGGTACATAAGTACCCCTACCATTTCACGAAAAAAGTGTCAAAAATGTTAAAAATGACAAGAGACAGTTTTTGACAATTCCTTTATTTAAATGCTTCTTCTTTCTTCTATCTTGCTTCATCTTCTGGTTCTTCTGGCTCTTCTGGTTCTTCTGGTTCTTCCTCCGGCGTTCTCGTCCAGCATCTCCTCCGCGGCGTCTTCTGTCTTCTTCTCCTCGGGCCGCTCCGCACCCATGGCATGGGGGGGGGAGGCTCCCGCTCTTCTCTTCTTCTTTTCTTCTTTTCTTCTTTTCTTCTTTTTGCTGTCAGACTGTTCTAAACACAGGAAACATGCGCCCCTTTACAGGCACACTATAGACACCCCCCAGGTACGAAATTTAAAGGGATATTACACTTTTATTGATTGACTTTAAGTATTATTAAAATCACTGCTCCTGAAAAAACGGCCGTTTTTAAAACTTTTTTTTGCATTGATCCATGTCCCCTGGGGCAGGACCCAGGTCCCCAAACACTTTTTATGACAATAACTTGCATATTAGCCTTTAAAATTAGCACTTTTGATTTCTCCCATAGACTTTTAAAGGGTGTTCCGCGGCATTCGAATTTGCCGCGAACACCCCAAATTGTTCGCTGTTCGGTGAACTTGCGAACAGCCAATGTTCGAGTCGAACATGAGTTCGACTCGAACTCGAAGCTCATCCCTATTCGGGAACAATCCGCACGTTTTGGTATATTACTTGTCTATGTAGTGTAAAAATTGTGGGGAGGAGTTAGGGTGGTAAATTTGGCTATAATAATAAGAATAACTAGAAAAGCTACAATTTCTGGGGAAATTGTGAAAGTGTTCTTGCCTCTACAACTGGAGTGGGCGGAGTAACTGGGTGGGGTGGAGTGGCTTGAGTAACTGTGAAAAGTGTTAAAAAGCTTAATATTTTAAAAAGTATAAATAGTAGTAAAAAAGTTCCATCATTCGCTGAAAGAGCTGAACATTTTTTTCAAAGTAATTTTTTTTTCAAAAATGAATTTTTTTTAATCAAAAATGATTTTTTTTTCTTCAAAAATGATTTTTTATTTTAAAAATAATTTTTTTTTTCAAAAAATTTTTTTTTTTTTTCAAAAATATTTTTTTTTTTCAAAAATATTTTTTTTTTCATGGGGCGGTCATAATGTTTCGGCTGATCATGGGGTTGTCAGCTTTTGTCACCTCCCACTCTAGTTTTGAACATTTCACCATTCATTCCTTATGGGACCAATTTCACCGCAAAAACGATGATATTTCGTGAACCATTCGGCGAAACGTTCCACAAAGTAATAGCACACCAATTAAATGACATTGAGGCCGGATTCACACTGGTATTTTTCAGATTTTCACAAAGTTCCACAAGGTAATAGGACACCAATTAAATGACATTGAACATTTCGCCATTCATTCCTATGGGACCAATTTCGCCGCAAAAACAACGATATTCCGTGAACCATTCGGCGAATGTGTAAAAACTGTGGGAGGAGTTAGGGTGCTAAATTATCAGCATTATCAAGCCTCGCAGATGAAGGTATGGCCACATGCATTTGGGGGGTTTCAGCATCTTGTGTTTACAACCACTGTTTCCTAGCAACGCTCATGTACTGTTTATGCTTCACACCCACTGCTCAATACACAACACAATGTAATTTCTACACAATACAATTCCTATCAAAACTGCCCCATCATATTGCCACCATCAAAACTGCCCCATCATAATTGCCCCATTAAAACTGCCCCATCAGAATTGCCCTATCAAAACTGCCCCATCATATTCCTCTATTATAAATCAGTACATGGTGTGTCTGTCCCCTCCCCGGGGCTCTGTAATCAGAGCTGAGATGCTCCAGCCACCTCCCCCCTGTGTATAACAGAAGCTTTGGTAACCATGGCAACAAAACAAACACAGTACACTCTGATTAATGGCTAAAATTTTCTGAAATGACCTCTAAACAAAAAGCTTTTTCTCAAAAACTATAAATCCTACAGCGAAGATCTTTATATTGTGAGAATCACAAGACCCAGACCTAGATTTTGATACATAGTATGTCTCTGAAATATTAAAAATGAAGGCACGGTGGCAGTTTAGAAATTGCCCTTCAAATTTGAAGGGGCTAGAGTGTAGTTTCAATGAATGTCAATGGACGGCATGAGTAGCAAACAAATGGTCATATTGTGAAAACTATCAGGACTATGGCTTAGCCGTGGACATGTTTAGTGGCAGCAGGGATAGCTGAACGTTTTGATATAAGATTTGTGTAGGTGGGCTTAAAAATGAGGGAGTGGCGGCAGTTTAGAAATCATGTTCTGATTTTCCAGCTTTTGCCATCTCCCACTCTAGTTTCCCCATTCATTCCTATGGGACCAATTTCGCCGCAAAAACTACGATATTTCGGGAACCATTCGGCGAAACGTTCCACAAAGTAATAGCACACCATTCGGGAACAATCCGCACGTTTTGGTATATTACTTGTCTATGTAGTGTAAAAACTGTGGGAGTAGTTAGGGTGGTAAATTTGGCTATAATAATAAGAATAACTAGAAAAGGTACAATTTCTGGGGAAATTGTGAAAGTGTTCTTGCCTCTACAACTGGAGTGGGCGGAGTAACTGGGTGGGGTGGAGTGGCTTGAGTAACTGTGAAAAGTGTTAAAAAGCTTAATATTTTAAAAAGTATAAATAGTAGTAAAAAAGTTCCATCATTCGCTGAAAGAGCTGAACATTTTTTTCAAAAGTAATTTTTTTTTTCAAAAATGAATTTTTTTTAATCAAAAATGATTTTTTTTTCTTCAAAAATGATTTTTTTTTTCAAAGGTAATTTTTTTTTTCAAAGGTAATTTTTTTTTTCAAAGGTAATTTTTTTTTTCAAAAATGAATTTTTTTATTTCAAAAATAATTTTTTTTTCGAAATTATTATTTTTTTTAAAGTAATTTTTTTTTCAAAAATAATTTTTTTTTTTTTAAAAATAATTTTTTTTTTTTCAAAAATATTTTTTTTTTTCAAATATATTTTTTTTTCAAAAATAATTTTTTTTTTAAAAGAAATTTTTTTTTCAAAAATATTTTTTTTTTCAAAAATAATTTTTTTTTTTTCAAAAATATTTTTTTTTTTCAAAAATTATTTTTTTACTTTTTTCAAAAATTTTTTTTTTTTTTCAAAAATATTTTTTTTTTTTACATGGGGCGGTCATAATGTTTTGGCTGATCATGGGGTGGTCATAATGTTTTGGCTGATCATGGGGTTGTCAGCTTTTGTCACTTCTCACTCTAGTTTTGAACATTTCGCCATTCATTCCTATGGGACCAATTTCGCCGCAAAAACGTCATTTCGTGGACCATTCGGCAAAACATTCCACAAAGTAATAACACACCAATCGGGAACAATCCGCACGTTTCGGTATATTATTTGTCTCTGTAGTGTGAAAACTGTGGGAGGAGTCTACAAGCATTATCAAGTCTAGCAGATGAAGTCACGTGCATTTGGAGTGTCTCAGCATCTTGTGTTTACAACCACTGTTTCCTAGCAACGCTCATGCCCTGTTTATGCTTCCCAAATGCTGCTTCATCAAAACTGCCCCATCAGAATTACCCCATCAAAACTGCCCCATCATATTCCTCTATTATAAATCAGTACATGGTGTGTCTGTCCCCTCCCCCGGGCTCTGTAATCAGCTGAGATGCTCCAGCCACCTTCCCCCCCTGTGTATAACAGAAGCTTTGGTAACCATGGCAACAAAACAAACACTAACAGTACACTCTGATTAATGGCTAAAATTTCCTGAAATGACCTCTAAACAAATGGCCGTATTTTAAAAACTATACATCCTACAGCGAAGATCTTTATATTGTGAGAATCACAAGACCCAGACCTAGATTTTGATGTATAGTATGTCTCTGAAATATTAAAAATGAAGGCACAGTCGCAGTTTAGAAATTGCCCTTCAAATTTGGAGGGGGCTAGAGTGTAGTTTCAATGAATGTCAATGGACGGCGTGAGTTGCAAACAAATGGTCATATTGTGAAAACTATCAGGACTATGGCTTAGCCGTGGACATGTTTAGTGGCAGCAGGGATAGCTGAACATTTTGATATAAGATTTGTGTAGGTGGGCTTGAAAATGAGGGAGTGGCGGCAGTTTAGAAATCATGTTCTGATTTTCCAGCTTTTGTCATCTCCCACTCTAGTTTCCCCATTCATTCCTATGGGACCAATTTCGCCGCAAAAACGATGATATTTCGTGAACCATTCGGCGAAACGTTTCACAAAGTAATAGCACACCATTCGGGAACAATCCGCACGTTTCGGTATATTACTTGTCTATGTAGTGTAAAAACTGTGGGAGGAGTTAGGGTGGTAAATTTGGCTATAATAATAAGAATAATATATATGTGAGATAACAGTAAGTGGTCTTGCTATGCAAGAACACTTAACTAGAAAAGGTACAATTTCTGGGGAAATTGTGAAAAGTGTTCTTGCCTCTACATCTGGAGTGAGCGGAGTAACTGGGGGGAGTGCCTGGAGTAACTGTTGTGTGGTTGGAGTAACTGTGGAAAGGTTGAACTGGGCAGATGGGCAGAGTAACTGTGTGGAGTGTTTGTAGTGAGTAAAGATAGTAAACATTACACTAACCAATTGATTGATCAAATTTAAAAAGTGCACAAGTGCTAATGATGTAGAAGGTAGAAATATCGGTAAATGACTTTGTCGGACACAGACTTAAGGGTTACCAGGATTTATTCCGCCCCAGCCAAAGCATAGCACCTGACGGACTCGCGTCCCAAAATCAAGTGTGTCAAAAACAGTTTACACAGTGTACATATAATTTCAATATATTGCATCACAAGCGAACTGGCGGTATATTTCCGTTATACATTAACATTAACATTAACATTTTGAACAGTCAACTTTTTGAACTTTTTGGATACAAGGCAATTCATTAAAGCATATACTTTAAACCCTTACAAATTTTCAGTTTCTCTGCAGTTTTGCTCCTTGCTGTTTCTTTGTCTTACTAATCAGCAAGCAGGCTATAGCACAGGAAGGAGAGGGTGAGTGTGATGAGGACAGTGTGATAGGGCGAGCTGACGTGCTGCATCTACCGTCTGTAGGACGGGTGATCGTTTTAGCCAGCCGGCTTCTTATGCTTATTTGAATCTGCTACACTGTAAGTGTTATTTTAATTCTTTTAATAAACCTCAAAACCAGGATTACGCTATGTTGTTTCCCTCTCTTTTCCCGGGGTACCCCTCAATGAGAACAACCCCCCAGCTAGGAGTCTTTTATTAATCTCCATGATAAGAGTGATTTCCTGTGACTTGGTGGACTAGTGGTATCATCACCCTTTGGCTGTATGAAGTGGCATGTCGTTTCCTAGAAGCCCATCCAATGAAAGGCCCTGACCGGGTTAAGGTCGCAAGCCCCCTTGTGCTTGCCGTTTGGTAAGCGCGCATTTTATTTTCAGCTACCACCGTGGTGCGGTGGAGGAATTTTTTCTATTTTACATTTCCTGCTTTAAAAAAATGGGGTCTGAGCCTATGTATTTTCACAACATTTATTTGGACTTTATTCACTGTGTTAGGACTGTCCAGTGAACACTTATTGATTTAGGTTTCAAGAACTGTGTTAGTTATTTAATTTGGGTTCTAACCAATTAGTCCTATTCAACACTGGTACTAGTATTTACTCCTATTTACAGCGCTGCTATATTTGTTATATTGTTGTATTAGTGTGTGTATCTCACATAGAGTGGCTGCTTTTGTTATTATGTAGTTTTTTTTAATTTTTTTTCACTAAGTTATTTTCATCACTATTTTGGTTATCCCCTATTTGGTCATTCACAATATTTCACGAACAGGTACCCTTTTTGGGTGCACTACAGCGCGGTATTCCTCTTACTATTATGATGAGGACAGATGTCTGTGATGGATGGGGGGGAGTAAGTGAGTTCAGTGTCTAACAAGTACACCGAACATGAAATATAGAGAATGATGTTTAGCTAATTGTAAATGGTCCCACATAACTATGGCCACGTAAACTGACCCTCATTGCCACTTTATCTGTTTGATGACCACTGTCTCACAACCACTGTTTCCTGGCAACACTCATGCCCTGTTTATGCAGGCTCTAAGCGTGTTCACAACCACTGCTCAAAACACAATACACAGGATAATGGTAGCTGTAATAACTGTGCAGTACTCCTGACTGGAGACACTGCTGCACCCTGGAGATGTAAATGTGATCCAACAGTGTGTTTTTTTCTGTGGTGGCTGCCCAGACCAGTTGAGTATATCCTCTTGAGTGAAGAAGGTCAGATATTGGCTTCTTTTCTCTGCACAGAAAATCTTCATTGAAATCTCCACAGAGTATTATAGGTTGGCAATCCATTATTTCCAAAGATTCCAAGAGGCCCAGCAGGTTAGTAAGGAATTGGCCAATACTGTAATCCGGTGGCCTGTAAACGACAGCGATCAAAGCTTGTACAGGGGACTCCAGTTTGACAACCAAGAACTCCAAGTCAGTCACATTGTGATGATACTGCTTTTCATAGGCCTTGAAATGGTTTCTGACATACAAGGCGACACCTCCGCCACTTTTACTTGCAATGTCAGGAAGGTTTGTGTACGAGAGGTGTCTGTTGCGTTTGAACAGGTTGTAGCCCTCCAGCTGGAGACTTTCAGCAACAGAAGAGCCTGAGAGATGAGTTTCAGTGAAACATAAAACATCTCCAAGTGTCAACTCATGGTGAGATTTGATATCTTCAATGTGAGCTGGTAATCCTTCCGTGTTGTGATGGATAATTGTTAATGTTTGCTGTTTGTCTGTTGTCTGTAGAAACTTTAAGAGGGGCATAACACTTTCCAGTGATGCATTCTTCATTGAATCCAGGGAAGCTGTGATTTCAGGATCAGCAAAGATCTTCTTCTCATCAAAGTCGGTTATGTACAGTCCTTGTAGTGTAGTCGTTCTACTCAGAGCAACATAGGCCATTCCCGGTTGGAAGACCCGTTTCAATGAGACCACTGCCGACTGTATCGACATCCCCTGACACTTATGAATCGTACATCCAAAAGCCAACTTCAGGGGGAACTGCCTGCGAACAACTCCTTTCTGTCTCAGGTTTTCCTCTACCCTTTCTATGTACACCAAGTTGTCAGCATCACAAGACGACTTGTTACGGTATCTCTGTCCTGCATTTGGATTGTCCAGCACAAGCCCAAGCTTGTTTACCGTAGTAGCACCATTCTCAGTCTGGATGATTATTCTTGCAATCTTGCCAAATGTCCCGTTAACAAGCCCGTCTTCTACATCAATGTTTCTTGTGATCATGATACGGGCACCTTCAGCTGCTTGCAGTGTGTCAATCAGATTGTCTTTGTGTCCTTTGAAAGGTTGGTGTTGCCTCAGCATCACTCCTGTTTTAGGGTCTTTTCTGTAATCGTCGGCATCTATGTTGGTGACGTTTGAATGGAGAACAGACACAGTTGCAGCATTATGTTTGTGAACCTCTTTGTTGGTGGCAAATATGTGTAGCACGTCATTAGGGCAGTGGGTGGGATCTGTAAAAGCCTGAGCAAGCAGAGCTTTGTCATCATTGCTTAAGGTGCCAGTCTTCTGCTTGACTCTGATTCTATTCAAAAGCTCAGCAAATGAAATGTCTTCCTTCTGTCGCATGATCTCTGTCAGCGTGATCATCTGAAAGTTGTCTTTCCAGACGTCATTGGTATTTTCCTCAAACACGCAGAGTGGCTTACTTTTTCCCAGCGGGGGGACCTGGTAAAAGTCTCCCACTGCTAGTACTGACATACCACCAAAAGGTTTCTTACTGCCTTTGATTTGCTGTAATCTCCAGTTGATGTAGGCAAACAGGGGCTTTGAAATCATTGACACCTCGTCAATAACAATGATCTCCGCATTTGACAGCTGTGCCCTCACTTCATCTATTAGATTTCCAAGTCCTTGGTAGGGTGGCTTCAAGCTTCTTGGCAACTTCAGCAGAGAATGCAATGTGTTGCCTGAAATGTTGAAAGCTGCTGTTCCTGTAAATGCAGTTAGTAAAACGCTGGGCATGGATATGTCTGCTTCCTCACGTAGTCTGGTAAGTTTACAGAGTATCTTTGTCGCCTCAGCATAGATGCACTTTATCAGGTGTGATTTGCCTGTCCCTGCACCACCAGTGACAAAGTAATAGAATGGGTCAGGATTTAGGCCACGCACACGGTTAGTGCACCAGTCACAAACTGAGTAGAATGTCTGAGCTTGTGTCCGGTTAAGGTTTCTGTACATTTTCCGAAGGAAATCAGGGCACATTTGTGGGGCTTTCACAGTAAGCGCAATTCCACCTGTTTGTTTGTGACGTGTATACTCCGGAACATCATCTTGTTCATTCTCATGAAGTGGCTCCCCTTCTTTGCGTTCCTCTACACATTCCAACCTATCCAACTCAGCTTCTGGGGCAAAGGTGTTCCAAGCATCTTCAACAGGTCCGTTTTTTACAAAGTCATCCAAGACTTGTTCCACAATTTTGTTGTGTTGTTCGAACTTCTTTTGGTTGCTGGTAACAATTGCAGACACTGCTTGGATTGCTTCTTCTCCTGGTAAGCTCACACAGGCGCCTTTGTAAAAATCCTGGTGTGTTGGGAACCTTACAGTTTTCAGTGATGACTCTGAACGGTGGGGGAGGTACAGTTTAAGCAGTCTGCCGTAGTAGTTCTCAGGGTCCTTCTTCTCTGAGAAGCGTGCGTACCTGATGATTGCAGGCTTCCCTCTCGTGCGTTTTTGAATCATTCCCATTTCATTCAATAGGCTGGCACGCTTGCTGTCTTCCTTTTGCTTGCCATCTTCCTTCTGCTTGCCATAGACAACCCTGTAATGGGATGCAAAGTCTGCCAGACACATGGACTCAAACTCTGGTGTTTCAGGTCTGGCTCTGTATTTGTCGACAAAACTCGTCATCCACACATTAAGAGAATCGGCTGGTTTGTTCTGCAATGCACTGAGCGGGAGACTCATTTTCAGTGCGTTGTCACCAGTTGGCAGAAAAACAACCTCACGTGAGCAAGACTTCATTTTCAGGCTGCACGTACGGGCCACAGACTCCTGGGCGCTGACCTCTCTGTGTTTTGAATAAGCCTGAAGAACCTCTTTCATTTCTTCTCGTTCTGTCGCTGTTTCTGGGCTCATTTCTTTGACTATTGTTTTGAGATAGTCACTCAGCTCCCGTTCTGGCTTGGATATGTAGGACAACATGTACATGATGCAACCATACTCATCAAGAATGTACTGGATGTCCATGTTGGCGTTCCAGGCCGTCAGCAAATGTGGATTATAGTTGTTCACCCAGCAGTCCTTGACATCACGCTTCATTAGAATCACGCTTGAGGAGGTCAATGCCTGAATGTAGGAGTTGTACTGATTCAAAGTCATATCACACTGTGCCAGTAGCTGTGACATGTCTTCAAGCTGCACTTTTGGGTTATTAAGCAAATCCCAGACTGGTTTCAGTTTGTTTTTGGCTGCTTGTGGTTTCATTGCACAATCTCCTTGTTCTTCTGGCATCGGGTAAGTTATCCTCGTTTTTCTAATAGGTGGCTTTGGAAATCCAAATCTGCATACTCTGTTACCTTTCTTGCATGATTTTGAATGAGATCTGCTGTGCATTTGAAGTTCTGTTACAAATCTGTGAAGTAAGGCCTGTTTGGCTTCATCAGGCAGCTGGCATGAGATGTTATGATCTATAAAGGCACACACCTTGTCATCACTGTCTTGTCCAAATATAGGAGCTCCTGCTACCCAACAGAGACAATGTATATGAGGGCTCCCTCTCGCCTGAAATTCAACCCGGTAAAAGTAATCGATAACTTCACCAATTGGCTGTGCAGGACCCAACAGCAGCTCTCGCATCAGAGCATCAACCCGTTTGTCAAACATGCGCATGGTGGTCACTGGGTTGCCTCGAAGAATGTCACACTTTTCAGCCCAGTCTAGCCCCGCAAAATCCACCTTTTGACCTTGTTGTGCCTTTATTGCCGTTATTACCTCTGGCCATCTGAATTCTGCAGCAGAGAAGGTAAGAAAAAATGTTGGCTTACCCAATTGTCTGACCATGGCTAGCAAATTCTTCAGATTTTTATCCCAGTAAGCTGGACTCCCTCTCAGTGGTTGCATGAACCTTGTGGCATCTCGGTTTCGCACCAACCTCTCAACCTCACACTTGTCCTGTAGCAGCTTGTTGGATATTTTCCGTCCATCCCTGGTATTGGGTTTTCCTTTTTGCTTAACTGGATGGACATGCTGCTTTTGGCCATGTGTGTTTCTGTGACAAACTGCGCAAAGAAGAGGTAGCTTGTGTCTCTTGCAAAACGAGTATCAACACAAAAAAGCCTTGCATTGAAATACATGCTCGGGGACAGTTTGACTTGTCTTGCCTGGTCCAATGTATTCTGTCCAGTAGGGAACTGAACAGGGAAAGCCATTGCCTCAAGCCTAGGAACTTTAAAGAAGCTGACAGGTGTGTTTCCTTGTGCAGGTGCAATGCTGAATATTCCATCACCGTGTGTCAGTGCTTCCTCTCCAAGGTCAGATGGCTGCAAACAACTGTCTAGGCCAATTCCAGGTCTTAGTGTATCCTTCTCATCCTCTGCATTGGGAGGTTGTTGGTCATGGCCTTCCTGTTGCTCAGAAGCAGCCGGTAAACATGCAGACTGTACCTCTGATGGATCACAATTTTCGATGCGTTCAAGTATCTCCATCATTTCAGTTTCGTCACAACTGTCGAGTTCCATCCCATCATCATTATCATCATCATCAGCGATTGTCTCATCCACTCTAATTGAAATGTCACTGTAGTCGGGGTGTGTGTCAATGAGTTTTGACAGACCTGCTACTACATTTCCCATGTTGACATAATGAAACAGCTGGTGGCCTTTGTAAGTCAGACGTCTTTTCAGCTTGACTCTGTGTAACTGGGATTTGCTGTGCGATCTTGGTAGAGTATTGACCGTGGTTTCCACCTCGGATGGCACACACACTACAGCGCCATGTATAGCTGCCTGTCGACCTTTGGGAAGTGTGATGATCTTGGCAAATGGCAGTATTTTGGCCAAAAGTTGTCTTTCCAGCACATTCAAATCGCAGAGCTCTGGGGGAATGGGCGCCAGCTCCATGTTGTTAGCTACAGCGATGGATGATTTGTGTCCTGCTTTTAAATGTAAATCACAGTTGTGACAAATCCATTCTTTGGTCCTTTCATCTGGTACGGTGCATTGTTCAGGTCCTTGACAGTGATTGTTGCACACATGGACATATTTCCCTGTCAAACAGGCAGCAACAATGTGTAGATTCTTCTTGTAATTGCTGTGAATGCAATGTTTCACTTGGTTAGGGAAAAGGGTGCGATGACACATCGTGCACACAAATGTTGGCCCAGCTTTAATGCATTCATGGAAAGTGGATATAGCTGTCTGCATTAGGCTGTTGTCCACTGGTTGACTGCATTCCCGCATGACACGAGTCCATCGTCTGTATTTCATTCTTATTTTGAAGGCACATTGCATCTTATGGGTTATGCGAAAATCTGCTTGAGTTTGACACTTCATTTTCATGTAACTCATGCAATGTTGCAAGTGACGTTTTCTGAAAGCAGGATCATTATGATATTTTCTGGTGATGTATTGCTTCTGCTTCAACTTGAAATCGACATTTGTGGCATATTTTCTGGTGATGTATTGCTTCTTCTTCAAGTTGTAATCTGCATTTGTCGCATATTTTCTGGTGGTGTACTGCTTCTGTTTCAAGTTGAAATCTGCATTTGTCGCATATTTTCTGGTGATGTATTGCTTCTGCTTCAAGTTGAAATTGGCATCTGTTGCATATTTGCGAATGATATATTGCTTCTGCTTCAACTTAAAATCAGCATCTGCTCTGTATCGGCTGGTGATGTATGTCCTTTTCTTATTGGTGACAGACATCTTTGTAGCCTTGAAATCACGCCTTCTTTCATTTCTGTGTCTTGTCTTCAGTTTTTGTCGTCTCTGTGCATTTAATTTGGACAATGCCTTACTGTCCTTCCATATGCCCTGTGAGGATTTCGCATCAACTGACCGTGGAGAATGCTTGCTGGCTGGGAATCCAGTGTGTGTTACATCTTTGGTCATCTGTGTCACTTTGTTCTCCACATGCTTTGCATTATGTGGTTTGTCAGATTGCACCAGTGGGGACAGCAAACCATCTGACAGACGTCTTGCACGATGAAATGAGACTGGCATGAAGTCATACTGCAGTCCATCAATAGGGCCTCTGGTGTCTGTAAGGAGCAATTCATACAACTTATAAATCCTTGCCCCCATATCACTCAAATGTGTAAAAGTGATCATAACAGCTTTTCCTTTTCCAGTCATATTTGTCAGTGTTGACTCTGAGGGACACTTCTTCCATTGTCAAGTGTTGATGCTGATAGACATTTCTTTGTTTTAGCTGTTTTATTGTTGAGCCATACAAGCTGTTGCCCTTCTTCAGTATTTGATCAAGATCACCCTTTCTCACATCATCAAGCTCACTGTGGTATGCCAAAAATGTCAGAGCCATGCATGTACACTGTTTGTTCCTTAACCTTCCATAGCCATGATGACCCTGATGAAATGATGCCTGCACAGAAATCTCACTTGGTACACATGGTTCTTGCATGCCATGGTTTTCAGAAGTGCCCATCACACTGTCACTGTGCTCTTGAACTTGACACTGAGTTGAACATGAAAATGACACCACAGGTTCACTATGTACCTCCTGGGCACATTCACTGTCACAAACCTCCATATCCACTATGCTGCTGTGGGGCTCCGGATCCAATTTAGTCCAGCGTATCTTTGCAGCTTTAGATCTCTTTCCTTTAGATGGCATGATGATATTTGTGGAAGGAGCTATAATTCTCCTCAGAGCTTTGTTCGAAGAGCTATAATTCCCCTCAGAGTTGTGTTGGAGGAGGAGCTATAATTCGCCTCAGAGCTTTGTGGGAGGAGCTATAACTCCCCTCTGAGCTGTGTGGGAGGAGCAATAATGCTATAATTCCCCTCAGAGCTGTGTGGGAGGAGATACAATTCCACTTAGTGTTGTGTGGGAGGAGCTATAATTCCCCTTAGAGCTGTGTGGGAGAAGCTATATTTCCCCTCAGAGCTGTGTGAGAGAAGCTACATTTCCCATCAGAGTTGTGTGGGAGAAGCTATAATTCCCCTCAGAGCTGTTTAAAAGGAGCTATAATTCCCCTCACAGCGGTGTGGAAGAAACTATAATTCCTCTCAGAGTTGTGTGGGAGGAGCTCTAATTCTCCTCAGCTGTGTGGGAGGAGCTATAATGCTAAGCTGTAATTCCCCTCAGAGCTGTGTAGGAGGAGCTATAATTCCCCTCACAGCGGTGTGGGAGAAACTATAATTCCCCTCAGAGTTGTGTGGGAGGAGCTATAATGCTAAGCTATAATGCTATAATTCCCCTTTGAGCTGTGTGGGAGGAGCTATAATTCCCCTCAAAGCTGTATTGGAGGAGCTATAACTTCCCTCCAAGCTGTGTGGGAGGAGCTATAATGCTATAATTGTCCTTAGAGCTGTGTGAGAGGAGCTATAATTCCCCTCAGAGCTTTGTGATTTTTGTTTTTTCAAAAATGATTTTGTTTTTTTGTTTTTTCAAAAATGATTTTTTTAAATGATTTTTTTTTTCAAAAATGATTTTTTTTTTTAATTTTTTTTTTTCAAAAGTAATTTTTTTTTCAAAAATATTTTTTTTTTTTTACATGGGGCGGTCATAATGTTTTGGCTGATCATGGGGTGGTCATAATGTTTTGGCTGATCATGGGGTTGTCAGCTTTTGTCACCTCCCACTCTAGTTTTGAACATTTCACCATTCATTCCTATGGGACCAATTTTGCCGCAAAAACGACGATATTTCGTGGACCATTCCGCGAAACGTTCCACAAAGTAATAGCACACCAATCGGGAAAAATCCGCACGTTTCGGTATATTACTTGTCTCTGTAGTGTGGAAAATGTGGGAGGAGTCTACAAGCATTATCAAGTCTAGCAGATGAAGTCACATGCATTTGGGGTGTCTCAGCATCTTGTGTTTACAACCACTGTTTCCTAGCAACATTTCCTTTTGAACATTTTGCCATTCATTCCTATGGGACCAATTTCGCTGCAAAAACGACGATATTTCGTGGACCATTCGGCGAAACGTTCCACAAAGTGATAGCACACCAATCGGGAACAATCCGCACGTTTTGGTATATTACTTGTCTCTGTAGTGTAAAAACTGTGGGAGGAGTTAGGGTGGTAAATTTGGCTATAATAATAAGAACTAGAAAAGGTACAATTTCTGGGGAAATTGTGAAAGTGTTCTTGCCTCTACAACTGGAGTGGGCGGAGTAACTGGGTGGGGTGGAGTGGCTTGAGTAACTGTGAAAAGTGTTAAAAAGCTTAATATTTTAAAAAGTATAAATAGTAGTAAAAAAGTTCCATCATTCGCTGAAAGAGCTGAACATTTTTTTCAAAAGTAATTTTTTTTTTTCAAAAGTAATTTTTTTTTTTCAAAAGGTAATTTTTTTTTTCAAAGGTAATTTTTTTTTTTCAAAAATAATTTTTTTTTTCGAAATTATTATTTTTTTTAAAGTAATTTTTTTTTCAAAAATAATTTTTTTCTTCAAATATATTTTTTTTTCAAAAATATTTTTTTTTTCAAAAATATTTTTTTTCTTCAAAAATATTTTTTTTTTCAAAAATATTTTTTTTTTTTCAAAAATGATTTTTTTTTTTTCAAAAATTATTTTTTTACTTTTTTCAAAAATTATTTTTTTTACATGGGGCGGTCATAATGTTTTGGCTGATCATGGGGTGGTCATAATGTTTTGGCTGATCATGGGGTTGTCAGCTTTTGTCACTTCCCACTCTAGTTTTGAACATTTCGCCATTCATTCCTATGGGACCAATTTCGCCGCAAAAACGTCATTTCGTGGACCATTCGGCAAAACATTCCACAAAGTAATAACACACCAATCGGGAACAATCCGCTCGTTTCGGTATATTATTTGTCTCTGTAGTGTGAAAACTGTGGGAGGAGTCTACAAGCATTATCAAGTCTAGCAGATGAAGTCACATGCATTTGGGGTGTCTCAGCATCTTGTGTTTACAACCACTGTTTCCTAGCAACGCTCATGCCCTGTTTATGCTTCCCAAATACTGCTTCATCAAAACTGCCCCATCAGAATTACCCCATCAAAACTGCCCCATCATATTCCTCTATTATAAATCAGTACATGGTGTGTCTGTCCCCTCCCCCGGGCTCTGTAATCAGCTGAGATGCTCCAGCCACCTCCCCCCTGTGTATAACAGAAGCTTTGGTAACCATGGCAACAAAACAAACACTAACAGTACACTCTGATTAATGGCTAAAATTTCCTGAAATGACCTCTAAACAAATGGCCGTATTTTAAAAACTATACATCCTACAGCGAAGATCTTTATATTGTGAGAATCACAAGACCCAGACCTAGATTTTGATGTATAGTATGTCTCTGAAATATTAAAAATGAAGGCACAGTCGCAGTTTAGAAATTGCCCTTCAAATTTGGAGGGGGCTAGAGTGTAGTTTCAATGAATGTCAATGGACGGCGTGAGTTGCAAACAAATGGTCATATTGTGAAAACTATCAGGACTATGGCTTAGCCGTGGACATGTTTAGTGGCAGCAGGGATAGCTGAACGTTTTGATATAAGATTTGTGTAGGTGGGCTTGAAAATGAGGGAGTGGCGGCAGTTTAGAAATCATGTTCTGATTTTCCAGCTTTTGTCATCTCCCACTCTAGTTTCCCCATTCATTCCTATGGGACCAATTTCGCTGCAAAAACGACGATATTTCATTTTTTTTTAAATGAATTATTTTTTTTCAAAAATGAATTAGTTTTTTTCAAAAATGATTTTTTTTTTCAAAAATGAATTTTTTTTTTCAAAAATTAATTATTTTTTTTCAAAAATATTTTTTTTTAATGGGGCGGTCATAATGTTTTGGCTGATCATGGGGTTGTCAGCTTTTGTCACCTCCCACTCTAGTTTTGAACATTTCGTCATTCATTCCTATGGGACCAATTTCGTCGCAAAAACGATGATATTTCGTGAACCATTCGGCGAAACGTTCCAGAAAGTAATAGCACACCAATTAAATGACATTGATTCCGGATTCACACTGGTATATTTCAGCTTTTCACAAAGTTCCACAAGGTAATAGCACACCAATTAAATGACATTGAACATTTCCCCATTCATTCCTATGGGACCAATATTGCCGCAAAAACTACGATATTTCGTGAACCATTCGGGGAAACGTTCCACAAAGTAATAGCACACCAATCGGGGACAATCTGCACGTTTCGGTATATTACTCTGTAGTGTAAAAACTGTGGGAGGAGTCTACAAGCATTATCAAGTCTAGCAGATGAAGTCACATGCATTTGGGGTGTCTCAGCATCTTGTGTTTACAACCACTGTTTCCTAGCAACGCTCATGCCCTTTTTATGCTTCACAAATACTGCTCCATACACAGTACACAGGACCATGATAGATGTAGTAACTATGCAGTAATTCAAATGGCCGTATTTTAAAAACTATAAATCCTACAGCGAAGATCTTTATATTGTGAGAATCACAAGACCCAGACCTAGATTTTGATGTATAGTATGTCTCTGAAATATTAAAAATGGAGGCATGGTCGCAGTTTAGAAATTGCCCTTCAAATTTGAAGGGGCTAGAGTGTAGTTTCAATGAATGTCAATGGACGGCGTGAGTTGCAAACAAATGGTCATATTGTGAAAACTATCAGGACTATGGCTTAGCCGTGGACATGTTTAGTGGCAGCAGGGATAGCTGAACGTTTTGATATAAGATTTGTGTAGGTGGGCTTGAAAATGAGGGAGTGGCGGCAGTTTAGAAATCATGTTCTGATTTTTCAGCTTTTGTCACCTCCCACTCTAGTTTCCCCATTCATTCCTATGGGACCAATTTCGCAGCAAAAACGACGATATTTCGTGAACCATTCGGCGAAACGTTCCACAAAATAATAGCACACCATTCGGGAACAATCCACATGTTTCGGTATATTACTTGTCTATGTAGTGTAAAAACTGTGGGAGGAGTTAGGGTGGTAAATTTGTATACAATAATAAGAATAATAAGAACTAGAAAAGGTACAATTTCTGGGGAAATTGTGAAAGTGTTCTTGCCTCTACAACTGGAGTGGGCGGAGTAACTGGATGGAGTGGCTTGAGTAACTGTGAAAAGTGTTAAAAAGCTTAATATTTTAAAAAGTATAAATAGTAGTAAAAAAGTTGAAGTCCCATCATTAGCTGAAAGAGCTGAACATTTTTTTCAAAAGTTTTTTTTTTTTTTCAAAAATGAATTATTTTTTTTCAAAAATGATTTTTTTTTCAAAAATGAATTATTTTTTTCAAAAATGAATTTTTTTTTTTTTAAACGAATTTTTTTTTTTCAAAAATAATTTATTTTTCAAAAACTGCCATCAAAACTGCCCCATCAGAATTGTCCCATCAAAACTGCCCCATCATATTGCCACCATCAAAACTGCCCCATCAGAATTGCCCCATCAAAACTGCCCCATCAGAATTGCCCCATCAAAACTGCCCCATCATATTGCCACCATCAAAACTGCCCCATCAGAATTGCCCTATCAAAACAGCCCCATCATATTGCCACTTTCAAAACTGCCCCATCAGAATTGCCCCATCATATTGCCACCATCAAAACTGCCACATCAGAATTGCCCTTTAAGAACTGCCCCATCATATTGCCACCATCAAAACTGCCCCATCAGAATTGCCCCACCAAAACTGCCCCATCATATTGCCACCATCAAAACTGCCCCATCATAATTGCCCCATCAAAACTGCCCAATCAGAATTACCCCATCAAAACTGCCCCATCATATTCCTCTATTATAAATCAGTACATGGTGTGTCTGTCCCCTCCCCCGGGCTCTGTAATCAGAGCTGAGATGCTCCAGCCACCTCCCCCCCTGTGTATAACAGAAGCTTTGGTAACCATGGCAACAAAACAAACACAGTACACTCTGATTAATGGCTAAAATTTCCTGAAATGACCTCTAAACAAAAAGCTTTTTCCCAAAAACTATAAATCCTACAGTGAAGATCTTTATATTGTGAGAATCACAAGACCCAGACCTAGATTTTGATGTATAGTATGTCTCTGAAATATTAAAAATAGAGGCATGGTCGCAGTTTAGAAATTGCCCTTCAAATTTGAAGGGGCTAGAGTGTAGTTTCAATGAATGTCAATGGACGGTGTGAGTTGCAAACAAATGGTCATATTGTGAAAACTATCAGGACTATGGCTTAGCCGTGGACATGTTTAGTGGCAGCAGGGATAGCTGAACGTTTTGATATAAGATTTGTGTAGGTGGGCTTGAAAATGAGGGAGTGGCGGCAGTTTAGAAATCATGTTCTGATTTTTCACCTTTTGTCACCTCCCACTCTAGTTTCCCCATTCATTCCTATGGGACCAATTTCGCCACAAAAACTACGATATTTCGTGAACCATTCGGCAAAACGTTCCACAAAATAATAGCACACCATTCGGGAATAGGGATGAGCCGAACACCCCCCTGTTCGGTTCGCACCAGAACATGCGAACAGGAAAAAAGTTCGTTCGAACATGCGAACACCGTTAAAGTCTATGGGACACGAACATGAATAATCAAAAGTGCTAATTTTCAAGGCTTATATGCAAGTTATTGTCATAAAAAGTGTTTGGGGACCTGGGTCCTGCCCCAGGGGACATGGATCAATGCAAAAAAAAGTTTTAAAAACGGCCGTTTTTTCAGGAGCAGTGATTTTAATAATGCTTAAAGTCAAACAATAAAAGTGTAATATCCCTTTAAATTTCGTACCTGGGGGGTGTCTATAGTGTGCCTGTAAAGGGGCGCATGTTTCCTGTGTTTAGAACAGTCTGACAGCAAAATTACATTTTGAAGGAAAAAACTCATTTAAAACTACCCGCGGCTATTGCATTGCCGACAATACACATAGAAGTTCATTGATAAAAACGGCATGGGAATTCCCCAAAGGGGAACCCCGAACCAAAATTAAAAAAAAAAAAATGACGTGGGGTTCCCCCTAAATTCCATACCAGACCCTTCAGGTCTGGTATGGATTTTAAGGGGAACCCCGCGCCAAAAAAAAAAAAAAAAACGGCGTGGGGTCCCCCCAAAAATCCATACCAGACCCTTATCCGAGCACGCAACCTGGCAGGCCGCAGGAAAAGAGGGGGGGACAAGAGTGCAGCCCCCCCTCCCTCCTGAACCGTACCAGGCCACATGCCCTCAACATTGGGAGGGTGCTTTGGGGTAGCCCCCCAAAACACCTTGTCCCCATGTTGATGAGGACAAGGGCCTCATCCCCACAACCCTGGCCGGTGGTTGTGGGGGTCTGCGGGCGGGGGGCTTATCGGAATCTGGAAGCCCCCTTTAACAAGGTGACCCCCAGATCCCGGCCCCCCCCCTGTGTGAAATGGTAAGGGGGTACATAAGTACCCCTACCATTTCACGAAAAAAGTGTCAAAAATGTTAAAAATGACAAGAGACAGTTTTTGACAATTCCTTTATTTAAATGCTTCTTCTTTCTTCTATCTTGCTTCATCTTCTGGTTCTTCTGGCTCTTCTGGTTCTTCTGGTTCTTCCTCCGGCGTTCTCGTCCAGCATCTCCTCCGCGGCGTCTTCTGTCTTCTTCTCCTCGGGCCGCTCCGCACCCATGGCATGGGGGGGGGAGGCTCCCGCTCTTCTCTTCTTCTTTTCTTCTTTTCTTCTTTTCTTCTTTTTGCTGTCAGACTGTTCTAAACACAGGAAACATGCGCCCCTTTACAGGCACACTATAGACACCCCCCAGGTACGAAATTTAAAGGGATATTACACTTTTATTGATTGACTTTAAGTATTATTAAAATCACTGCTCCTGAAAAAACGGCCGTTTTTAAAACTTTTTTTTGCATTGATCCATGTCCCCTGGGGCAGGACCCAGGTCCCCAAACACTTTTTATGACAATAACTTGCATATTAGCCTTTAAAATTAGCACTTTTGATTTCTCCCATAGACTTTTAAAGGGTGTTCCGCGGCATTCGAATTTGCCGCGAACACCCCAAATTGTTCGCTGTTCGGTGAACTTGCGAACAGCCAATGTTCGAGTCGAACATGAGTTCGACTCGAACTCGAAGCTCATCCCTATTCGGGAACAATCCGCACGTTTTGGTATATTACTTGTCTATGTAGTGTAAAAATTGTGGGGAGGAGTTAGGGTGGTAAATTTGGCTATAATAATAAGAATAACTAGAAAAGCTACAATTTCTGGGGAAATTGTGAAAGTGTTCTTGCCTCTACAACTGGAGTGGGCGGAGTAACTGGGTGGGGTGGAGTGGCTTGAGTAACTGTGAAAAGTGTTAAAAAGCTTAATATTTTAAAAAGTATAAATAGTAGTAAAAAAGTTCCATCATTCGCTGAAAGAGCTGAACATTTTTTTCAAAGTAATTTTTTTTCAAAAATGAATTTTTTTTAATCAAAAATGATTTTTTTTTCTTCAAAAATGATTTTTTATTTTAAAAATAATTTTTTTTTTCAAAAAATTTTTTTTTTTTTTCAAAAATATTTTTTTTTTTCAAAAATATTTTTTTTTTCATGGGGCGGTCATAATGTTTCGGCTGATCATGGGGTTGTCAGCTTTTGTCACCTCCCACTCTAGTTTTGAACATTTCACCATTCATTCCTTATGGGACCAATTTCACCGCAAAAACGATGATATTTCGTGAACCATTCGGCGAAACGTTCCACAAAGTAATAGCACACCAATTAAATGACATTGAGGCCGGATTCACACTGGTATTTTTCAGATTTTCACAAAGTTCCACAAGGTAATAGGACACCAATTAAATGACATTGAACATTTCGCCATTCATTCCTATGGGACCAATTTCGCCGCAAAAACAACGATATTCCGTGAACCATTCGGCGAATGTGTAAAAACTGTGGGAGGAGTTAGGGTGCTAAATTATCAGCATTATCAAGCCTCGCAGATGAAGGTATGGCCACATGCATTTGGGGGGTTTCAGCATCTTGTGTTTACAACCACTGTTTCCTAGCAACGCTCATGTACTGTTTATGCTTCACACCCACTGCTCAATACACAACACAATGTAATTTCTACACAATACAATTCCTATCAAAACTGCCCCATCATATTGCCACCATCAAAACTGCCCCATCATAATTGCCCCATTAAAACTGCCCCATCAGAATTGCCCTATCAAAACTGCCCCATCATATTCCTCTATTATAAATCAGTACATGGTGTGTCTGTCCCCTCCCCGGGGCTCTGTAATCAGAGCTGAGATGCTCCAGCCACCTCCCCCCTGTGTATAACAGAAGCTTTGGTAACCATGGCAACAAAACAAACACAGTACACTCTGATTAATGGCTAAAATTTTCTGAAATGACCTCTAAACAAAAAGCTTTTTCTCAAAAACTATAAATCCTACAGCGAAGATCTTTATATTGTGAGAATCACAAGACCCAGACCTAGATTTTGATACATAGTATGTCTCTGAAATATTAAAAATGAAGGCACGGTCGCAGTTTAGAAATTGCCCTTCAAATTTGAAGGGGCTAGAGTGTAGTTTCAATGAATGTCAATGGACGGCATGAGTAGCAAACAAATGGTCATATTGTGAAAACTATCAGGACTATGGCTTAGCCGTGGACATGTTTAGTGGCAGCAGGGATAGCTGAACGTTTTGATATAAGATTTGTGTAGGTGGGCTTAAAAATGAGGGAGTGGCGGCAGTTTAGAAATCATGTTCTGATTTTCCAGCTTTTGCCATCTCCCACTCTAGTTTCCCCATTCATTCCTATGGGACCAATTTCGCCGCAAAAACTACGATATTTCGGGAACCATTCGGCGAAACGTTCCACAAAGTAATAGCACACCATTCGGGAACAATCCGCACGTTTTGGTATATTACTTGTCTATGTAGTGTAAAAACTGTGGGAGTAGTTAGGGTGGTAAATTTGGCTATAATAATAAGAATAACTAGAAAAGGTACAATTTCTGGGGAAATTGTGAAAGTGTTCTTGCCTCTACAACTGGAGTGGGCGGAGTAACTGGGTGGGGTGGAGTGGCTTGAGTAACTGTGAAAAGTGTTAAAAAGCTTAATATTTTAAAAAGTATAAATAGTAGTAAAAAAGTTCCATCATTCGCTGAAAGAGCTGAACATTTTTTTCAAAAGTAATTTTTTTTTTCAAAAATGAATTTTTTTTAATCAAAAATGATTTTTTTTTCTTCAAAAATGATTTTTTTTTTCAAAGGTAATTTTTTTTTTCAAAGGTAATTTTTTTTTTCAAAGGTAATTTTTTTTTTCAAAAATGAATTTTTTTATTTCAAAAATAATTTTTTTTTCGAAATTATTATTTTTTTTAAAGTAATTTTTTTTTCAAAAATAATTTTTTTTTTTTTAAAAATAATTTTTTTTTTTTCAAAAATATTTTTTTTTTTCAAATATATTTTTTTTTCAAAAATAATTTTTTTTTTAAAAGAAATTTTTTTTTCAAAAATATTTTTTTTTTCAAAAATAATTTTTTTTTTTTCAAAAATATTTTTTTTTTTCAAAAATTATTTTTTTACTTTTTTCAAAAATTTTTTTTTTTTTTCAAAAATATTTTTTTTTTTTACATGGGGCGGTCATAATGTTTTGGCTGATCATGGGGTGGTCATAATGTTTTGGCTGATCATGGGGTTGTCAGCTTTTGTCACTTCTCACTCTAGTTTTGAACATTTCGCCATTCATTCCTATGGGACCAATTTCGCCGCAAAAACGTCATTTCGTGGACCATTCGGCAAAACATTCCACAAAGTAATAACACACCAATCGGGAACAATCCGCACGTTTCGGTATATTATTTGTCTCTGTAGTGTGAAAACTGTGGGAGGAGTCTACAAGCATTATCAAGTCTAGCAGATGAAGTCACGTGCATTTGGAGTGTCTCAGCATCTTGTGTTTACAACCACTGTTTCCTAGCAACGCTCATGCCCTGTTTATGCTTCCCAAATGCTGCTTCATCAAAACTGCCCCATCAGAATTACCCCATCAAAACTGCCCCATCATATTCCTCTATTATAAATCAGTACATGGTGTGTCTGTCCCCTCCCCCGGGCTCTGTAATCAGCTGAGATGCTCCAGCCACCTTCCCCCCCTGTGTATAACAGAAGGTTTGGTAACCATGGCAACAAAACAAACACTAACAGTACACTCTGATTAATGGCTAAAATTTCCTGAAATGACCTCTAAACAAATGGCCGTATTTTAAAAACTATACATCCTACAGCGAAGATCTTTATATTGTGAGAATCACAAGACCCAGACCTAGATTTTGATGTATAGTATGTCTCTGAAATATTAAAAATGAAGGCACAGTCGCAGTTTAGAAATTGCCCTTCAAATTTGGAGGGGGCTAGAGTGTAGTTTCAATGAATGTCAATGGACGGCGTGAGTTGCAAACAAATGGTCATATTGTGAAAACTATCAGGACTATGGCTTAGCCGTGGACATGTTTAGTGGCAGCAGGGATAGCTGAACATTTTGATATAAGATTTGTGTAGGTGGGCTTGAAAATGTGGGAGTGGCGGCAGTTTAGAAATCATGTTCTGATTTTCCAGCTTTTGTCATCTCCCACTCTAGTTTCCCCATTCATTCCTATGGGACCAATTTCGCCGCAAAAACGACGATATTTCGTGAACCATTCGGCGAAACGTTTCACAAAGTAATAGCACACCATTCGGGAACAATCCGCACGTTTCGGTATATTACTTGTCTATGTAGTGTAAAAACTGTGGGAGGAGTTAGGGTGGTAAATTTGGCTATAATAATAAGAATAATATATATGTGAGATAACAGTAAGTGGTCTTGCTATGCAAGAACACTTAACTAGAAAAGGTACAATTTCTGGGGAAATTGTGAAAAGTGTTCTTGCCTCTACATCTGGAGTGAGCGGAGTAACTGGGGGGAGTGCCTGGAGTAACTGTTGTGTGGTTGGAGTAACTGTGGAAAGGTTGAACTGGGCAGATGGGCAGAGTAACTGTGTGGAGTGTTTGTAGTGAGTAAAGATAGTAAACATTACACTAACCAATTGATTGATCAAATTTAAAAAGTGCACAAGTGCTAATGATGTAGAAGGTAGAAATATCGGTAAATGACTTTGTCGGACACAGACTTAAGGGTTACCAGGATTTATTCCGCCCCAGCCAAAGCATAGCACCTGACGGACTCGCGTCCCAAAATCAAGTGTGTCAAAAACAGTTTACACAGTGTACATATAATTTCAATATATTGCATCACAAGCGAACTGGCGGTATATTTCCGTTATACATTAACATTAACATTAACATTTTGAACAGTCAACTTTTTGAACTTTTTGGATACAAGGCAATTCATTAAAGCATATACTTTAAACCCTTACAAATTTTCAGTTTCTCTGCAGTTTTGCTCCTTGCTGTTTCTTTGTCTTACTAATCAGCAAGCAGGCTATAGCACAGGAAGGAGAGGGTGAGTGTGATGAGGACAGTGTGATAGGGCGAGCTGACGTGCTGCATCTACCGTCTGTAGGACGGGTGATCGTTTTAGCCAGCCGGCTTCTTATGCTTATTTGAATCTGCTACACTGTAAGTGTTATTTTAATTCTTTTAATAAACCTCAAAACCAGGATTACGCTATGTTGTTTCCCTCTCTTTTCCCGGGGTACCCCTCAATGAGAACAACCCCCCAGCTAGGAGTCTTTTATTAATCTCCATGATAAGAGTGATTTCCTGTGACTTGGTGGACTAGTGGTATCATCACCCTTTGGCTGTATGAAGTGGCATGTCGTTTCCTAGAAGCCCATCCAATGAAAGGCCCTGACCGGGTTAAGGTCGCAAGCCCCCTTGTGCTTGCCGTTTGGTAAGCGCGCATTTTATTTTCAGCTACCACCGTGGTGCGGTGGAGGAATTTTTTCTATTTTACATTTCCTGCTTTAAAAAAATGGGGTCTGAGCCTATGTATTTTCACAACATTTATTTGGACTTTATTCACTGTGTTAGGACTGTCCAGTGAACACTTATTGATTTAGGTTTCAAGAACTGTGTTAGTTATTTAATTTGGGTTCTAACCAATTAGTCCTATTCAACACTGGTACTAGTATTTACTCCTATTTACAGCGCTGCTATATTTGTTATATTGTTGTATTAGTGTGTGTATCTCACATAGAGTGGCTGCTTTTGTTATTATGTAGTTTTTTTTAATTTTTTTTCACTAAGTTATTTTCATCACTATTTTGGTTATCCCCTATTTGGTCATTCACAATATTTCACGAACAGGTACCCTTTTTGGGTGCACTACAGCGCGGTATTCCTCTTACTATTATGATGAGGACAGATGTCTGTGATGGATGGGGGGGAGTAAGTGAGTTCAGTGTCTAACAAGTACACCGAACATGAAATATAGAGAATGATGTTTAGCTAATTGTAAATGGTCCCACATAACTATGGCCACGTAAACTGACCCTCATTGCCACTTTATCTGTTTGATGACCACTGTCTCACAACCACTGTTTCCTGGCAACACTCATGCCCTGTTTATGCAGGCTCTAAGCGTGTTCACAACCACTGCTCAAAACACAATACACAGGATAATGGTAGCTGTAATAACTGTGCAGTACTCCTGACTGGAGACACTGCTGCACCCTGGAGATGTAAATGTGATCCAACAGTGTGTTTTTTTCTGTGGTGGCTGCCCAGACCAGTTGAGTATATCCTCTTGAGTGAAGAAGGTCAGATATTGGCTTCTTTTCTCTGCACAGAAAATCTTCATTGAAATCTCCACAGAGTATTATAGGTTGGCAATCCATTATTTCCAAAGATTCCAAGAGGCCCAGCAGGTTAGTAAGGAATTGGCCAATACTGTAATCCGGTGGCCTGTAAACGACAGCGATCAAAGCTTGTACAGGGGACTCCAGTTTGACAACCAAGAACTCCAAGTCAGTCACATTGTGATGATACTGCTTTTCATAGGCCTTGAAATGGTTTCTGACATACAAGGCGACACCTCCGCCACTTTTACTTGCAATGTCAGGAAGGTTTGTGTACGAGAGGTGTCTGTTGCGTTTGAACAGGTTGTAGCCCTCCAGCTGGAGACTTTCAGCAACAGAAGAGCCTGAGAGATGAGTTTCAGTGAAACATAAAACATCTCCAAGTGTCAACTCATGGTGAGATTTGATATCTTCAATGTGAGCTGGTAATCCTTCCGTGTTGTGATGGATAATTGTTAATGTTTGCTGTTTGTCTGTTGTCTGTAGAAACTTTAAGAGGGGCATAACACTTTCCAGTGATGCATTCTTCATTGAATCCAGGGAAGCTGTGATTTCAGGATCAGCAAAGATCTTCTTCTCATCAAAGTCGGTTATGTACAGTCCTTGTAGTGTAGTCGTTCTACTCAGAGCAACATAGGCCATTCCCGGTTGGAAGACCCGTTTCAATGAGACCACTGCCGACTGTATCGACATCCCCTGACACTTATGAATCGTACATCCAAAAGCCAACTTCAGGGGGAACTGCCTGCGAACAACTCCTTTCTGTCTCAGGTTTTCCTCTACCCTTTCTATGTACACCAAGTTGTCAGCATCACAAGACGACTTGTTACGGTATCTCTGTCCTGCATTTGGATTGTCCAGCACAAGCCCAAGCTTGTTTACCGTAGTAGCACCATTCTCAGTCTGGATGATTATTCTTGCAATCTTGCCAAATGTCCCGTTAACAAGCCCGTCTTCTACATCAATGTTTCTTGTGATCATGATACGGGCACCTTCAGCTGCTTGCAGTGTGTCAATCAGATTGTCTTTGTGTCCTTTGAAAGGTTGGTGTTGCCTCAGCATCACTCCTGTTTTAGGGTCTTTTCTGTAATCGTCGGCATCTATGTTGGTGACGTTTGAATGGAGAACAGACACAGTTGCAGCATTATGTTTGTGAACCTCTTTGTTGGTGGCAAATATGTGTAGCACGTCATTAGGGCAGTGGGTGGGATCTGTAAAAGCCTGAGCAAGCAGAGCTTTGTCATCATTGCTTAAGGTGCCAGTCTTCTGCTTGACTCTGATTCTATTCAAAAGCTCAGCAAATGAAATGTCTTCCTTCTGTCGCATGATCTCTGTCAGCGTGATCATCTGAAAGTTGTCTTTCCAGACGTCATTGGTATTTTCCTCAAACACGCAGAGTGGCTTACTTTTTCCCAGCGGGGGGACCTGGTAAAAGTCTCCCACTGCTAGTACTGACATACCACCAAAAGGTTTCTTACTGCCTTTGATTTGCTGTAATCTCCAGTTGATGTAGGCAAACAGGGGCTTTGAAATCATTGACACCTCGTCAATAACAATGATCTCCGCATTTGACAGCTGTGCCCTCACTTCATCTATTAGATTTCCAAGTCCTTGGTAGGGTGGCTTCAAGCTTCTTGGCAACTTCAGCAGAGAATGCAATGTGTTGCCTGAAATGTTGAAAGCTGCTGTTCCTGTAAATGCAGTTAGTAAAACGCTGGGCATGGATATGTCTGCTTCCTCACGTAGTCTGGTAAGTTTACAGAGTATCTTTGTCGCCTCAGCATAGATGCACTTTATCAGGTGTGATTTGCCTGTCCCTGCACCACCAGTGACAAAGTAATAGAATGGGTCAGGATTTAGGCCACGCACACGGTTAGTGCACCAGTCACAAACTGAGTAGAATGTCTGAGCTTGTGTCCGGTTAAGGTTTCTGTACATTTTCCGAAGGAAATCAGGGCACATTTGTGGGGCTTTCACAGTAAGCGCAATTCCACCTGTTTGTTTGTGACGTGTATACTCCGGAACATCATCTTGTTCATTCTCATGAAGTGGCTCCCCTTCTTTGCGTTCCTCTACACATTCCAACCTATCCAACTCAGCTTCTGGGGCAAAGGTGTTCCAAGCATCTTCAACAGGTCCGTTTTTTACAAAGTCATCCAAGACTTGTTCCACAATTTTGTTGTGTTGTTCGAACTTCTTTTGGTTGCTGGTAACAATTGCAGACACTGCTTGGATTGCTTCTTCTCCTGGTAAGCTCACACAGGCGCCTTTGTAAAAATCCTGGTGTGTTGGGAACCTTACAGTTTTCAGTGATGACTCTGAACGGTGGGGGAGGTACAGTTTAAGCAGTCTGCCGTAGTAGTTCTCAGGGTCCTTCTTCTCTGAGAAGCGTGCGTACCTGATGATTGCAGGCTTCCCTCTCGTGCGTTTTTGAATCATTCCCATTTCATTCAATAGGCTGGCACGCTTGCTGTCTTCCTTTTGCTTGCCATCTTCCTTCTGCTTGCCATAGACAACCCTGTAATGGGATGCAAAGTCTGCCAGACACATGGACTCAAACTCTGGTGTTTCAGGTCTGGCTCTGTATTTGTCGACAAAACTCGTCATCCACACATTAAGAGAATCGGCTGGTTTGTTCTGCAATGCACTGAGCGGGAGACTCATTTTCAGTGCGTTGTCACCAGTTGGCAGAAAAACAACCTCACGTGAGCAAGACTTCATTTTCAGGCTGCACGTACGGGCCACAGACTCCTGGGCGCTGACCTCTCTGTGTTTTGAATAAGCCTGAAGAACCTCTTTCATTTCTTCTCGTTCTGTCGCTGTTTCTGGGCTCATTTCTTTGACTATTGTTTTGAGATAGTCACTCAGCTCCCGTTCTGGCTTGGATATGTAGGACAACATGTACATGATGCAACCATACTCATCAAGAATGTACTGGATGTCCATGTTGGCGTTCCAGGCCGTCAGCAAATGTGGATTATAGTTGTTCACCCAGCAGTCCTTGACATCACGCTTCATTAGAATCACGCTTGAGGAGGTCAATGCCTGAATGTAGGAGTTGTACTGATTCAAAGTCATATCACACTGTGCCAGTAGCTGTGACATGTCTTCAAGCTGCACTTTTGGGTTATTAAGCAAATCCCAGACTGGTTTCAGTTTGTTTTTGGCTGCTTGTGGTTTCATTGCACAATCTCCTTGTTCTTCTGGCATCGGGTAAGTTATCCTCGTTTTTCTAATAGGTGGCTTTGGAAATCCAAATCTGCATACTCTGTTACCTTTCTTGCATGATTTTGAATGAGATCTGCTGTGCATTTGAAGTTCTGTTACAAATCTGTGAAGTAAGGCCTGTTTGGCTTCATCAGGCAGCTGGCATGAGATGTTATGATCTATAAAGGCACACACCTTGTCATCACTGTCTTGTCCAAATATAGGAGCTCCTGCTACCCAACAGAGACAATGTATATGAGGGCTCCCTCTCGCCTGAAATTCAACCCGGTAAAAGTAATCGATAACTTCACCAATTGGCTGTGCAGGACCCAACAGCAGCTCTCGCATCAGAGCATCAACCCGTTTGTCAAACATGCGCATGGTGGTCACTGGGTTGCCTCGAAGAATGTCACACTTTTCAGCCCAGTCTAGCCCCGCAAAATCCACCTTTTGACCTTGTTGTGCCTTTATTGCCGTTATTACCTCTGGCCATCTGAATTCTGCAGCAGAGAAGGTAAGAAAAAATGTTGGCTTACCCAATTGTCTGACCATGGCTAGCAAATTCTTCAGATTTTTATCCCAGTAAGCTGGACTCCCTCTCAGTGGTTGCATGAACCTTGTGGCATCTCGGTTTCGCACCAACCTCTCAACCTCACACTTGTCCTGTAGCAGCTTGTTGGATATTTTCCGTCCATCCCTGGTATTGGGTTTTCCTTTTTGCTTAACTGGATGGACATGCTGCTTTTGGCCATGTGTGTTTCTGTGACAAACTGCGCAAAGAAGAGGTAGCTTGTGTCTCTTGCAAAACGAGTATCAACACAAAAAAGCCTTGCATTGAAATACATGCTCGGGGACAGTTTGACTTGTCTTGCCTGGTCCAATGTATTCTGTCCAGTAGGGAACTGAACAGGGAAAGCCATTGCCTCAAGCCTAGGAACTTTAAAGAAGCTGACAGGTGTGTTTCCTTGTGCAGGTGCAATGCTGAATATTCCATCACCGTGTGTCAGTGCTTCCTCTCCAAGGTCAGATGGCTGCAAACAACTGTCTAGGCCAATTCCAGGTCTTAGTGTATCCTTCTCATCCTCTGCATTGGGAGGTTGTTGGTCATGGCCTTCCTGTTGCTCAGAAGCAGCCGGTAAACATGCAGACTGTACCTCTGATGGATCACAATTTTCGATGCGTTCAAGTATCTCCATCATTTCAGTTTCGTCACAACTGTCGAGTTCCATCCCATCATCATTATCATCATCATCAGCGATTGTCTCATCCACTCTAATTGAAATGTCACTGTAGTCGGGGTGTGTGTCAATGAGTTTTGACAGACCTGCTACTACATTTCCCATGTTGACATAATGAAACAGCTGGTGGCCTTTGTAAGTCAGACGTCTTTTCAGCTTGACTCTGTGTAACTGGGATTTGCTGTGCGATCTTGGTAGAGTATTGACCGTGGTTTCCACCTCGGATGGCACACACACTACAGCGCCATGTATAGCTGCCTGTCGACCTTTGGGAAGTGTGATGATCTTGGCAAATGGCAGTATTTTGGCCAAAAGTTGTCTTTCCAGCACATTCAAATCGCAGAGCTCTGGGGGAATGGGCGCCAGCTCCATGTTGTTAGCTACAGCGATGGATGATTTGTGTCCTGCTTTTAAATGTAAATCACAGTTGTGACAAATCCATTCTTTGGTCCTTTCATCTGGTACGGTGCATTGTTCAGGTCCTTGACAGTGATTGTTGCACACATGGACATATTTCCCTGTCAAACAGGCAGCAACAATGTGTAGATTCTTCTTGTAATTGCTGTGAATGCAATGTTTCACTTGGTTAGGGAAAAGGGTGCGATGACACATCGTGCACACAAATGTTGGCCCAGCTTTAATGCATTCATGGAAAGTGGATATAGCTGTCTGCATTAGGCTGTTGTCCACTGGTTGACTGCATTCCCGCATGACACGAGTCCATCGTCTGTATTTCATTCTTATTTTGAAGGCACATTGCATCTTATGGGTTATGCGAAAATCTGCTTGAGTTTGACGCTTCATTTTCATGTAACTCATGCAATGTTGCAAGTGACGTTTTCTGAAAGCAGGATCATTATGATATTTTCTGGTGATGTATTGCTTCTGCTTCAACTTGAAATCGACATTTGTGGCATATTTTCTGGTGATGTATTGCTTCTTCTTCAAGTTGTAATCTGCATTTGTCGCATATTTTCTGGTGGTGTACTGCTTCTGTTTCAAGTTGAAATCTGCATTTGTCGCATATTTTCTGGTGATGTATTGCTTCTGCTTCAAGTTGAAATTGGCATCTGTTGCATATTTGCGAATGATATATTGCTTCTGCTTCAACTTAAAATCAGCATCTGCTCTGTATCGGCTGGTGATGTATGTCCTTTTCTTATTGGTGACAGACATCTTTGTAGCCTTGAAATCACGCCTTCTTTCATTTCTGTGTCTTGTCTTCAGTTTTTGTCGTCTCTGTGCATTTAATTTGGACAATGCCTTACTGTCCTTCCATATGCCCTGTGAGGATTTCGCATCAACTGACCGTGGAGAATGCTTGCTGGCTGGGAATCCAGTGTGTGTTACATCTTTGGTCATCTGTGTCACTTTGTTCTCCACATGCTTTGCATTATGTGGTTTGTCAGATTGCACCAGTGGGGACAGCAAACCATCTGACAGACGTCTTGCACGATGAAATGAGACTGGCATGAAGTCATACTGCAGTCCATCAATAGGGCCTCTGGTGTCTGTAAGGAGCAATTCATACAACTTATAAATCCTTGCCCCCATATCACTCAAATGTGTAAAAGTGATCATAACAGCTTTTCCTTTTCCAGTGGCAGGAAGTCCATCCTTATTTCGACTATGAGAATCAAACAGTCCATATCTCCCAGACTTGTCTCTGAACAATGCAATGCAATATGGCACTACTATAAAAAGTGCATGTGTAACATCTGCATTGAGGCACTGAAGTCTTGTGGAGAGGTCAACAAACTAACCTTGGTTGTCACCGTCTACCGTGTCTCTCATACATCCCGATAACACTGGAGATTTAACAACGTTATACTCATATTTGTCAGTGTTGACTCTGAGGGGCACTTCTTCCATTGTCAAGTGTTGATGCTGATAGACATTTCTTTGTTTTAGCTGTTTTATTGTTGAGCCATACAAGCTGTTGCCCTTCTTCAGTATTTGATCAAGATCACCCTTTCTCACATCATCAAGCTCACTGTGGTATGCCAAAAATGTCAGAGCCATGCATGTACACTGTTTGTTCCTTAACCTTCCATAGCCATGATGACCCTGATGAAATGATGCCTGCACAGAAATCTCACTTGGTACACATGGTTCTTGCATGCCATGGTTTTCAGAAGTGCCCATCACACTGTCACTGTGCTCTTGAACTTGACACTGAGTTGAACATGAAAATGACACCACAGGTTCACTATGTACCTCCTGGGCACATTCACTGTCACAAACCTCCATATCCACTATGCTGCTGTGGGGCTCCGGATCCAGTTTAGTCCAGCGTATCTTTGCAGCTTTAGATCTCTTTCCTTTAGATGGCATGATGATATTTGTGGAAGGAGCTATAATTCTCCTCAGAGCTTTGTTCGAAGAGCTATAATTCCCCTCAGAGTTGTGTTGGAGGAGGAGCTATAATTCGCCTCAGAGTTGTGTTGGAGGAGGAGCTATAATTCGCCTCAGAGCTGTGTGGGAGGAGCTATAACTCCCCTCTGAGCTGTGTGGGAGGAGCAATAATGCTATAATTCCCCTCAGAGCTGTGTGGGAGGAGATACAATTCCCCTTAGTGTTGTGTGGGAGGAGCTATATTTCCCCTCAGAGCTGTGTGGGAGAAGCTACATTTCCCATCAGAGTTGTGTGGGAGAAGCTATAATTCCCCTCAGAGCTGTTTAAAAGGAGCTATAATTCCCCTCACAGCGGTGTGGAAGAAACTATAATTCCTCTCAGAGTTGTGTGGGAGGAGCTCTAATTCTCCTCAGCTGTGTGGGAGGAGCTATAATGCTAAGCTGTAATTCCCCTCAGAGCTGTGTAGGAGGAGCTATAATTCCCCTCACAGCGGTGTGGGAGAAACTATAATTCCCCTCAGAGTTGTGTGGGAGGAGCTATAATGCTAAGCTATAATGCTATAATTCCCCTTTGAGCTGTGTGGGAGGAGCTATAATTCCCCTCAAAGCTGTATTGGAGGAGCTATAACTTCCCTCCAAGCTGTGTGGGAGGAGCTATAATGCTATAATTGTCCTTAGAGCTGTGTGAGAGGAGCTATAATTCCCCTCAGAGCTTTGTGATTTTTTTTTTCAAAAATGATTTTGTTTTTTTGTTTTTTCAAAAATGATTTTGTTTTTTTGTTTTTTCAAAAATGATTTTTTTAAATGATTTTTTTTTCAAAAATGAAATTTTTTTTTTCAAAAGTAATTTTTTTTTCAAAAATATATTTTTTTTTCAAACATATTTTTTTTTTCAAAAATTAATTTTTATTTTTTTCAAAAATATTTTTTTTTTACATGGGGCGGTCATAATGTTTTGGCTGATCATGGGGTGGTCATAATGTTTTGGCTGATCATGGGGTTGTCAGCTTTTGTCACCTCCCACTCTAGTTTTGAACATTTCGCCATTCATTCCTATGGGACCAATTTCGCCGCAAAAACGACGATATTTCGTGGACCATTCGGCGAAACGTTCCACAAAGTAATAGCACACCAATCGGGAAAAATCCGCATGTTTCGGTATATTACTTGTCTCTGCAGTGTAAAAACTGTGGGAGGAGTCTACAAGCATTATCAAGTCTAGCAGATGAAGTCACATGCATTTGGGGTGTCTCAGCATCTTGTGTTTACAACCACTGTTTCCTAGCAACGCTCATGCCCTGTTTATGCTTCCCAAATACTGCTTCATCAAAACTGCCCCATCAGAATTACCCCATCAAAACTGCCCCATCATATTCCTCTATTATAAATCAGTACATGGTGTGTCTGTCCCCTCCCCCGGGCTCTGTAATCAAAGCTGAGATGCTCCAGCCACCTCCCCCCCTGTGTATAACAGAAGCTTTGGTAACCATGGCAACAAAACAAACACTAACAGTACACTCTGATTAATGGCTAAAATTTCCTGAAATGACCTCTAAACAAATGGCCGTATTTTAAAAACTATACATCCTACAGCGAAGATCTTTATATTGTGAGAATCACAAGACCCAGACCTAGATTTTGATGTATAGTATGTCTCTGAAATATTAAAAATGAAGGCACGGTCGCAGTTTAGAAATTGCCCTTCAAATTTGGAGGGGGCTAGAGTGTAGTTTCAATGAATGTCAATGGACGGCATGAGTTACAAACAAATGGTCATATTGTGAAAACTATCAGGACTATGGCTTAGCCGTGGACATGTTTAGTGGCAGCAGGGATAGCTGAACGTTTTGATATAAGATTTGTGTAGGTGGGCTTGAAAATGAGGGAGTGGCGGCAGTTTAGAAATCATGTTCTGATTTTCCAGCTTTTGTCATCTCCCACTCTAGTTTCCCCATTCATTCCTATGGGACCAATTTCGCCGCAAAAACGACGATATTTCGTGAACCATTTGGCGAAACGTTCCACAAAGTAATAGCACACCATTTGGGAACAATCCGCACGTTTCGGTATATTACTTGTCTATGTAGTGTAAAAACTGTGGGAGGAGTTAGGGTGGTAAATTTGGCCATAATAATAAGAATAATATATATGTGAGATAACAGTAAGTGGTCTTGCTATGCAAGAACACTTAATAATAATATGTATGTGAGATAACAGTAAGTGGTCTTGCTATGCAAGAACACTTAATAAGAATAATAATAATATATATGTGAGATAACAGTAAGTGGTCTTGCTATGCAAGAACACTTAATAATAATATATATGTGAGATAACAGTAAGTGGTCTTGCTATGCAAGAACACTTAATAATAATATATATGTGAGATAACAGTAAGTGGTCTTGCTATGCAAGAACACTTAATAACATGATAGATATTGTTGCACATATTAGATAATGAACCATCAAAATACCCAATATATGAAAAAAACATGGTAAGAGACACAGTATAAAATGACATTAATAGTTATAGGATCGATTCAGACAATTAGACCCATGGTATACACATGATTGCTGTGGCATAGCATCAAATATACATGCTCGATGTGTTTCGTGGGTTGTTTCCACTTATCAGGAGCAGCTATACATTGGAGGTATCTATAATGAATTGAAATCATTTATCAATGGTAATTGATAAAAGGATAGGAAGAGAGGGAACACAAAAACTATGGTTCTAGCACTCTTACCTACGGGTAACTTGTATAGAATATGGATGGTAATGATAATGATGTGCCGGAGGTACTAGGAGGCAGAAAACAACCCTCCTGGGAGCTGAGGTGATGGCTGAGCAGGCAACAATAGGGCCAAGAGGATAGGAATAAGAGAACATCACCTGAGATGGATCGCCCTTCAACAAATATGTAGTGATAGGTATGAGCCCAGTGGGGTTTCTGTAGCGATAAATAAATGAGAAGTATTAGCATCAGAAAAACATATCAGCCGTTCTCTGTAATCTATGATTTCGTTCAACCGCCACTCCATATCACTCCCAAAGTTAGGGTCCCCTGTCAGCTTCACATACAACAGTCCCAGGCCACCTTAGCCAAAGACTTCCATTGGACTGTCATCCGCTATCCAAGGGTATGTTTGGGATACATGCCACCGGAGGGCTCTGTAGCTCTCATCCAGCCGCATCTCTGCCCAGACCAGCCTGCTTAATTCAGCTGTCTGCGCCTTGTGCATTTTTTCTCCCAAAAACAGCACCTGCAATCCATACTGTGACCAGTACCTTTCCTCGATGGAGGGGAGAACTTTTCCCTGGTGTCGCTGCTCACGGGCTAGTGCTTCCTTCCAGAGTTTGCAGCGAATAGAATCAAACCATCCCAGCAGGACCTGCTCTGATACTGGTCCTCTGTGCTTTATCTGCATGTCTCGCAACCTCCTTCTGAATTCCTCTTCCATGGTGGCTGGTATCTGTACCTCTCTTCTCCTGCTAGCCAGACCTTGGATCCGGGTGACAGAATGTCCCTCACACTCCGCTTGAGTGCTTCCATCAGTATACCACTTCCTCCCAGTCTGAATCTAGATATCAGATATTCCAACAACTCATAAGCACAAAACAAGATGACACTTGCTTGGACTGTTTTATTAGAACCAAAATTACAAGTCTTTATATACCGTTAAAGAGGAGGTTCCCCCCTCCTGCTCATATTACTCTAACAATACAACTGTAAACTAATTAACATGAGCTAGTTTACTCATTTACCCAGACTAGGTGACTCAGAGACATGACCTTTGGGCAGACTTGTGGTCACCAAGCTTCACACAGTAGTATAAACACAATAGCAGGAGCTAATTACAATTAGCAATACAAACAGCGATCTCCCCCCCTCCTCAGCCTAGTGGGCAACAAACTATAGTATGAGTAGACTGTCCGACTCCTACCCAGTTCTAGAGGCCAATGTGATCAGCTCTCTCAACTAACATGTGGAGTTCAGAATCAAACAAACCAAGAATAGTCTTTACATATATCCTGGGAGATATTGTGGATAAATATTACTGTCCCATTTTAAGCAATCCAAGATATACCCTCCCAGTCACCATTTCCAATATGGCATACACAGAGTTCCCAGAGTCTGTGTGTCCTGGGGACAAGGACCCGAATCCAAAGTAACACCACCACAATTGTCCCTAGGCATGCAGCTCACAAAGTGCACCGTTCCCCCAAATGCCAGGGCCCATAATCGGTAGGCAAGAGGCTGGCATTCAGTCCCCTCTAAAAGCCTCTGTCCTGGGTGAGTCTGTCACAGTGACAAACTTGTCCCTACCTGTGGGCAGGGTACCCGGGAAAAAGGGATCCACAGATGTAGTCTCTGTACCTTTTGTCCTTGGGTATCTATGGGCTTTAGATTTAAACTGCCCAATGGTGAACTTTTTTATCCCCATTTTTGGGCAGATTGTAGCACTCAGGGGGTCGTGTATCTCATGACTTGCAAATGCAGTGCATTTTACGTCGGTAAGACTATCCGCCAACTACGCCAAAGAATAAATGACCACATTTATTCCTCTACAAATGGTAAGATGCTGACCCCTATAAGTAGACATTTGGATCTATACCATAGATTTAATACATCTCTGGTTACCTTTATAGTTCTAGCAGTTATACAGCAGGATCCCAGGGGAGGCGATTGGGATAAAAGAATATTGCAACAAGAAACTAAATGGATAGAACGTCTAAATGACACACACTTGCCAGGAATTAATGAATTACAATCTTACAAATCATTCCTGTAAATGCATTGGGTACCTTTATTAACAGTGACTGTTTTTTCTATATATTGTATATGCTACCCTGTGTTGTTGCTCCATAAGAATATATATCTTGTTTGATTCTCTCCCTCCCAAAATCAATGTATTAATGTTCATCTGTCTATGGCACTCCTTACAATATATAAGGAAAAAGGAATATTTGCGCCAACCACAAAGATACCACCTAAAGTTAAAAACATGTAGGTGTACAGGTAGTATGATTGCGTACAGGTGATGTGATTAAATGCTGAACCTCTATAGGTTAAATACTGAAAACCTAAAACAAATAGGAAAAAAAGAAAAAAGGTGCGCAAACTACTAAAAACAAAAAATAGTGATAAATATTTGGTGCAAAACAAAAAGCAAACGTCAACATAACAGTAGGGATCGATCAAAGTGGACCGCATCATTGCTGCTCGCTATTGGGTTTATTGGCCACCTCTGGATGCCGAGAGCCGACACACTGGAGCTACAACTTTCCAGATCCTCGCTTACATAAAGAGTATCCCGGGAGTGAAGCTTTCCTCCGCTGGTTCCTTGGTAACAGGTGAACATCTCCCTGTCGTTTGACTATCGCAAGCTGACCTGCCGGCAGGCTAATGCATAGGCGTTTTTGATCTCTATCATTTGAGATCCAACTTATCTGGTAAGCAGTTTGTATTTTTACATCTTCCACCTGGACTTTCTTTCACAATTTGTGTGTTGTGATACACATATTTATTGATATTTTTTCATATGTTATGTTGAGGTTTGTTTTTTGTTTTACACCAAATATTTATCACTATTTTTTGCTTTTAGTAGTTAATTTGCGCACCTTTTTTCTTTCTTTCATTCTTTTATTTCTTTTTTTCCTATGGCACGCCTTGCCTATGCTGTACATTCAATGTCCAAATTCTATTTCATATGTTCTTTTGTATCATAGTTACATAGTAGGTGAGGTTGAAAAAAAAAAAAGACACAAGTCCAACCTATGTGTGTGATTATATGTCAGTATTACATTGTATATCCCTGTATGTTGTGGTCATTCAGGTGCTTATCTAATAGTTTCTTGCAACTATTGATGCCCCCCGCTGAGACCACCACCTGTGGAAGGGAATTCCACATCCCTGCCGCTCTTACAGTAAAGAACCCTCTACGTAGTTTAAGGTTAAACCTCTTTTCTTCTAATTTTAATGAGTGGCCACGAATCTTGTTAAACTCCCTTCCGCAAAAAACTTTTATCTTTATTGTGCGGTTACCAGTATATTTGTATATTGAAATCATATCCCCTCTCAAGTGTCTTCTCCAGAGAGAATAAGTTCAGTGCTCACAACCTTTCCTCATAACTAATATCCTCCAGACCCTTTATTAGCTTTGTTGTCCTTCTTTGTACTCGCTCCATTTCTAGTACATCCTTCCTGAGGACTGGTGCCCAGAACTGGACAGCATATTCTAGGTGCGGCCGGACCAGAGTCTTGTAGAGTGGGAGAATTATCGTTTTATCTCTGGAATTAATCCCCTTTTTAATGCATGACAATATTCTGTTTGCTTTGTTAGCAGCAGCTTGGCATTGCATGCCATTGCTGAGCCTATCATCTACTAGGACCCCCAGGTCCTTTTCAATCCTGGAATCCACCAGAGGTCCCCCCTAGTGTATAGATTGCATTCATATTTTTGCCACCCAAATGCATTATTTTACATTTTTCTACATTGAACCTCATTTGCCATGTAGTTGCCCACCTCATTAATTTGTTCATATCTTTTTGCAAGGTTTTCCACATCCTGCGGAGAAGTTATTGCCCTGCTTAGCTTAGTATCGTCCGCAAATACAGAGATTGAACTGTTTACCCCATCCTCCTGGTCGTTTATGAACAAATTAAACAGGATTGGTCCCAGCACAGAACCCTGGGTGACTCCACTATCCACCCCTGACCATTCCGAGTACTCCCCATTTATCACCACGCTCTGAATTCGCCCTTGTAGCCAGTTTTCAATCCATGTACTCACCCTATGGTCCATGCCAGTGAACCTTATTTTGTACAGTAAACGTTTATGGGGAACTGTGTCAAATGCTTTTGCAAAATCCAGATACACCACGTCTACAGGCCTTCCTTTATTTAGGTGGCAACTCACCTCCTCATAGAAGGTTAATAGATTGGTTTGGCAAGAATGATTCTTCATGAATCAATGCTGATTACTGCTAATGATACCGTTCTCATTACTAAAATCTTGTATATAGTCCCTTATCATCCCCAAGAGTTTACATACTATTGATGTTAGGCTAACTGGTCTGTAATTCCCAGGGATGTATTTTGGGCCCTTTTTAAATATTGGTGCTACATTGGTTTTTCTTCAATCAGCTGGTACCATTCCAGTCAGTAGACTGTCAGCAAAAATTAGGAACAATGGTCTGGCAATTACTTGACTGAGTTCCCTAAGTACCCTCGAGTGCAAGCCATCTGGTCCCGGTGATTTATTAATGTTAAGTTTCCCAAGTCTAATTTTAATTCTGTCCTCTGTTAACCATGGAGGTGCTTCCTGTGATGTGTCATAAGGATAAACACTGTAGTTTTGGTTACTGAAGCCCCTCGA